>NC_045451.1:23213770-23324388 GCF_002776525.5 Piliocolobus tephrosceles | reverse complement strand
AGGAAGGAAGGAAGGAAGGAAGGAAGGAAGGAAGGAAGGAAGGAAGGGAAGGAAGGAAGGAGAGGGAAGGGAAAGGGAGGGGAGGGAAGGGAAAAGAAGAGGGAAAGGAAAGAAGGGAAGGGAAGGGAAGGGAAGGGAAGGGAAGGGTAGGGAAGGGAAAACCAGAAGGGAAGGGAAGGCCAGGGAAGGGAAGGCCAGGGGAGGGAAGAAAGAGCAGGCAGATGGCATTGGTTCCCAGAACAGTATGTTCATGTGAAATGGTGCCAGGGTGCCATGGAAAGTCAAAACTAAAGGGAAGTGAAGCCTCGAGTCTCACTGGACCAGTCAAGAAGTAAGAAAAATTAAGAAGATCTGGAGAATATGTGTAGACCCAAATAGGAGAAACGGAGAAATCAGCTGACTAATGGTTGTCCAATTCCGTGGGGTCCAGCATTATTTCCTACAAGTGAATTATATCAAAATTCCTTGTGTCCTTAGAAGCCTATTTTTGCTTAAGCCACTTTAAATATGTTTGTATTACTTGCAACCCGATAATGCCTAAAATGACTCTCTAATCACATTCTTATAAACTGTTTAATATACTGGTTAATGAACCAGATGGCAATATATTAAATGGGTTAGTAATTGGTTAGAAAAAAAATCCAGAAAACAACTGCTTAATTAGTTGATAGATACATAGAAGGGGTTCTAAATGGCTTCTATAGTGCCGTATCCTCATTGCTGAGGCATTTGAAAGTTTTCTCTGTGATTAGAATGTATGCTGCCTGAAAGTAGGTATTATGAATACCTCACAAAGTACCCATGTTTAGGACAGAGCACAGTGTTGACACACAGTAGGTGTTCAGTAGAAAAGCTAAGTTTATAAAAATACAGATTTTGCAGATAACATGAATCAAAGAAAGATAGTAATTTTGATGGATGAGAGAATTAAAAATCAGCATAGGAGGCCGGGCGCGGTGGCTCAAGCCTGTAATCCCAGCACTTTGGGAGGCCGAGACGGGCGGATCACGAGGTCAGGAGATCGAGACCATCCTGGCTAACACGGTGAAACCCCGTCTCTACTAAAAATACAAAAAAAAAAACTAGCCGGGCGAGGTGGCGGGCGCCTGTAGTCCCAGCTACTCGGGAGGCTGAGGCAGGAGAATGGCGTGAACCCGGGAGGCGGAGCTTGCAGTGAGCTGAGATCGGGCCACTGCACTCCAGCCTGGGTGACAGAGCAAGACTCCGTCTCAAAAAAAAAAAAAAAAAATCAGCATAGGAAAATAATTATATTTTATAAGAATAACTGCAAAGTTCTGGAAATGGGTCCAAAAGACAAAAAGTGTATCTTAGGCGCCACATGCAGAATATCTTGTTTGGTCCTGGGCACCACCTTCAGATAACAAAACGTAAACAAGAGTATAGTTGGAGGATGAGGATCAGAAGGGCAAAGTGACTCAAAAGCATTTCAGAAAGGCCCAGAGATGAATAACCCACAGAACTATAAACTTACAGCAGACAGTGTGGTGAATGAAGGCAGCCTTCAAGCCTCTAAACAGTTGTCATGAAGATGAAGAATTGACTCATTATGTCTCTCTCTTCCAAGAGAGAAAAAACTAAGACCCATGGGTGGAATCTATATTCTTTCTATCAGTGAAAAATCCATTGAGCAACTTAACTTCAACCAATCATTGTCTTGGTACTGGCTACACTCTGCCGAACAAAGCAGACAGCCTGCCTTCATGAAACTGATGGTCTAGCAGGGATACTCACGTTCATCAAAATATCATGGCATAAATGCATAAGAAGGGCTATGAGGACGAGTAGAAAGTGCTATCAAAGTTCCCTGAAGTTAGAGGAATGGATTTGTTTTGATTTAATTTTTGCTTTGTATTGTTTTGTTTTATTTAAGAGTTCAAGAAACTGAAAAGCAATATTGCCGAAGCCTACTGAACAAATGGGAGAATGGCATAAACTATGGGAGAGAGAATTAAAATGTTAGAGCAAAAGACCAGAGAAGAGATATTAAGTCACAAAGTAAACTAGGGTGGTGGCAATGCAAGTAGAGAGAAATTGTTGCATTTAAGGTTCATTTTGGAGGTAAAACCTAAATGACTTCAGGATATATTAGGCAGAGGTAAGTAAGACATTCATTAATTCAACTTGATATTTGTTATTATCTGGGTGAAAACTGACCTAAAATATTGTATACTCTTCATAAAGTGTTTATTGAGTCAATGAAACAAATTTGGAGGGAAGGGACTTGCAAGGGTATGTTTAACCAGCTTCAGAGAATAAATATGTAAATATTTTAAGGGCTTAGGTAAATGCCCTGTTAAAGTAACCTCACATTGTCTCTATAATTTGAAATAAATTTCCAAAGTTCAGGTTGCTCACAGATCCAAATCAGTCTTTATCCTTCAATCACTTATCCATTCAAAAATTTTTATTTAACATTTAAAATACGCGAGCAGCTGTTTGAGTTGCAAAGATGAATCAGGAAAGGACTTGTACAAAAGTAAGAGGAACACAGACTGTGTCCTACCTTAGGGCTCCTGAGACGTTTGCAAAGCAAACGATCTAGAGAAACAGTGAAGGTTTCATTTGTGCTGTGCCTTGGAAGGCGGGGCATTCAGCACAGATAGGCAGGCATTCTAAGAGGAATCAGCATGCCATGGCACCAAGGGGGTTGGGAACATGGGCTGGAACATTAAAAGTATTAAAATAGTCTGGGGTGATGACTGGAAAGTGTTAGTAAAACATTTAATTAATGAAAAATGAAAATATTCCTCCCTAATGTACTTTATGCATCACAGATTCATCTGAACTTATAGGTGAAATAGAAATTTACAGAGCAAATTCTTCAATCCCTTTGGCTTTTATCATTGTATTGCTAAGGCTTGACTGTCTGAGCCAGGACCTAGGACACAAGTGGTCTTTCTCCCATAGCAAAGAAACAATAAATATTGCTCTAACTTCCGGGTTTCTGATGATTAGATCCTGTTTTCTCTCCAATATTCTCCTAAATTCTGAGTGGCGTTGTTGTTTTATACTTAAGCTTCTAGGTCATCCACATGACCCACTGATATGGTTTGGTTGTGGCTCCACCCAAATCTCATCTTGAATTGTAGCTCCCATAATTCCTGTGTGTCATGAAAGGTACTCAGTGGGAGGTAATTGAATCATGGGGGAGGGTTTTTCCTGTGCTGTTCTCGCAATAGTGAATGCGTCTCATGAGATCTGATGGTTTTATAAAGGGGAGTTCCCTTGTACATGCTCTCTCTTGCCTGCAGCCATGTAAGATGTCCTTTTGTTCTTCCTTCATCTTCCACCCATGATTGTGAGGCCTCCCCAGCCATATGGAACTGTGAGTCAACTAAACCTCTTACCTTTATAAATTCCCCAATCTCAGGTATGTATTTATTAGCAGTGTGAGAACAGACTAGTACACCCACCAAGTCTGACTTCCATTATTGGGGCTCCAAGATACCAAGTAAGCCTGCAAGTCCTTATTTGGGGCACAAATGTTTGAGGTCCTCCTAAGGTACCTTGTGTCTGTTTTTCTCTTATAATCGCCATACAAGGCTGCACATTTCCAAGAAAGAAGTGCATGGAGCCAGCTCTGAAGACTATATGCCTAAATGGAGTCAAGGAAACATGAGATTGATGGCTACTCACCCAAAAAATTAGCAGCAGACGTAAATCTTGCTGCCAAACGAGCTGATCTACATTTTTATTTTGGCTGAGAAATATCGCAAATGTTTTAATAGACATTCTTCTATAATATGACATCTTTTCTTTACAAATGTCAATGCCTTTTATTAGTCAACTGCTAGTGGCTATTTATTTTTATCTATTTCTTCCAATAGTAGTCAAGCCAAAATTATCTATCTATTCTCATTCACCTTTTTGACTAATCCTACCAATTCAAAAAAAAAAAATGACTGGTCAGGGTCAAGAAAAAAGTAAGACTAAACTTACACAGTATAGACCCCACTTTAACCTTACTATTGTTCTACTAACCTGAGCTTCCCAGCCTCTATAATTAGGTAGTGACAGTTAAGAGCTTCAAATTATACAGAGCAATCAGTTATTCCTGGCAGCCTCCCTCTTCATACCAAAGATATCACCATTTGCCTGGTTCTAGGAAACTCTAGTCTGCATTTCCCTTGAGGGCCACCTAGGGAGTTTCTCATGTTGAAGGATGGTTTATTTAACTTATCACAGCTAGTGTTTCTGAAAGATGGTGAGGCTCACAACGTAACAACCACCTGTCATTTCTTATTAGTTAGATATTTCACACTGGAGATTTGTTATATTAAAGGGCACTAAAATTATTGACATCAGATAACTGACTTATAATTAAATTTTATGTAGATTATTAAAATACCGTTGTCACTGTTATTGGGCAAAAATAATGGCAACGAGATAGGTTCATGACAGAATTCACTTATTTCCAGCACACCATGTCAGTATGTCATTAAGTGGAGACTTTGTCAGACCTACTGGTAAAGTCTTACAGGCATGAACCACTGCATCCAGCCCTCCGCTCTGCTGAGAGCCCCACTCCCAGTGAATGGAAAGAGTGGTCCCATGCTTACAACTCTCTCTGGGAGTGGGGAACCTGGAGAAGAGGTCTAATAGCTACAGCAGGCTCTGACCCAAAGAAAACCCATGTAAAAAGACAGACTAATCATTCATGAAATCTAAAGTAGAAAAAAAAATGATAAAAAGCTGAAAGGACTGTAAAAATAATTGTCCTAAGGTTTCTGTCCATATTAACCTCTGTTCAAAATCCCTCAGTTCAAAATCCTCTGGGGAAAACTACAAAGTGAGAAATCAAATATTTGCCAACGTCTTCCCAGAAAAGTCCGGCTTACAACTGCACTCCCTCCTCTGAATTTCTGGAGCATATGTTGTGTGTATTGTTCATTATTACTTGGTGAACTTCTCTAGAATCTCTCTATGTGGAAGTATTGTTTATCTCTTCTGACAAGATTTAACTTTAATATATTATTGACTTTTATTTTTAGTAAGAACATATGATTTGTGAGGTTAGGATCCTGATTTTGTGCTTTTGGTTCACCCACAGAGCCTATCATGTAGTACATAGGTGTACAATAAATACCTGTTGCTTCATTAGAAAAGAATTGTGTTGAAGGCCAGACATGGTGGCTCATGCCTGTAATCCCAGCACCTTAGGAGGCTGAGGTAGGAGAATCACTTGAAGCCAGGAGTTCAAGACCAGCCTGGGCAACATGGCAAAACCCTGTCTTTACTAAAAACATGAAAATCAGTCCGGCATGGTGGCACATGCCTGTAGTCCCAGCTACTCAGGAGGCTGAGGCACAAGGATTGCTTGAACCCAGGAGGCAGAGATTGCAGTGAGCCAAGATCATGCTACTGCACTCCAGAGTGGGTGATAGAAGGAGATTCTGTCAACAAAGAAAAAGAAAAGAAAAGAAAAGAAAAAAAGAAAAAGAAAAAAGAAAGAAAGAAAAGAAAAGAATGGTGTTGGAAAATCTCAAAAGAAATTCTGTGTGGCATAAATTGTTGCCAGGCAAATGGAGTTCATATAATTGAATATGAGGCAATTCTAAAAGTATAAATTAAAGCATATATATCTCACTCTTAACTTCCTTATAGTAAATTCTAATGTCCTCAGAACCTGAAGAATTCAAGATTAATGTACTGAAAAGTCAGCGGAGAAGCCCAGTGAAGAGCTAGTGACCAGCATTAACTATCAAGAATGTTTCCTTGGTGGGTATTTTTGGTGTGCAGCCAGTAGCTGTGGTCCCTGACTTTCTGAAGGGCATGTGATCCATGCTCTTGGTTCCCTTTCTCAGCTCTCGGACCCTAAGAGCTCCACATCTGGACTCAAGTGGAAATGCAAGGGCTAGAAACACATACACAGAAAACCAGGGTGATTTTTTGTGGAATCTATCTGGTACTTCCAGGATGGGCTTATTAGTATTAACCAGAAAAGAAAATATTAAAGAAAAATAATAGAGCCTAATATGGCTTTAAATAACCTTCAAGTTCAGGAAGAAATACTTTTTTGTACAATACTGGTTTGGTCCTCACTCCCATCCATCACTTCAGTTATCTGGTCAACACACAGGAGTCACCTTTGTATCAGTGACTGTACACAGATGTGAACTTCACTGTTGGAGGTGAGTGTGATACAGGTCAAAGTCACCACATCACTTTAAAGAACTGCAACTTGAAGTTCTAGCCAACACCACCCTATTTCCACCCATGCCTGGCTTCACTTACTCTGCCATCAGCCTGTGTTGAAGTCCCAGAATAGCTCCCTATTGAGTCTTCAGTGAGATTTCCATTTCAAAGGATGGTACTGCCTCAGCTGGGCTCTGCTGGCCTACTGTGCATGTTGAAGCTAGCAAAAGAAAGTCATGCCTCCTTTGCATTGTTTGATCTAAAGTCTTTTTAAAGGGCTTTGTAACATTCTTTTGTTGCAAAGCCCTAGTCAGAAAAGATAAAAGATAAATATAAATACTATATAAAGAGAAGAAGTATCTATGTAAGGAACCATTCAAATTATAATTAGGAAGGAATATGACACATTTAACTGGAAGGCAGCATCCAGAAACTTATAAGCCCAATTGTGCACATTTGAAATCTGAATCTCTCATGTCATTTGGAACAATTTATTTATTTCCATTGTGCCTTACTTTTCTCATCTGTAAAATGAGGGTAACAGAAGCAACTACCCCATAATGATATTGGGAGGATTATAGAAAGTAATACATTGAAAGCATTTGGAACAGTGCTTGCCTTGTGGTGAGTGGCAGTGTTAAAAATATTCCTGAGTGCTGGAAGGTACTGTCAGTTAATGGATATCACCTGATTTGTATAGAAAACTCTTACTGATCTCAAAATATGCACTGTAAGCAATTGTCATAGGTGGAATATGTTACGAATTGAACTTTCTGTGTGGAAGCCCTAGCCTCTAGAATCTCAGAATGTGACCTTATTTGAGAATAGGTTCATTGCCGATATAATTAGCTAAGATAAGGTCATACTGGAGTAGGGTGGGTAATCTAATATGACCGGTGTCCTTAGAAAAAGAGGATATTTGGAGACAGACACACACATGGAGAGATACCCTGTGGAGACGGAGATCAGAATGATGTGCCTGCAAACGTAGGAACACCAAAGATCGCCCGCAAACCACCAGAAGCTAGGGAACAACGTGGAACAGCTGAGAAAGAACCAACTAGGTTGGTTCTTGATCTGAGAGTCTGGCCTCCAGACATATGACAACCCATTTCTGTTGTTTAGGACCCCCAGTTTGTGGTACTGTGTAACAGCAGCCTTAGCAATCAAATGCAAGTGCAGATTCAAATGTCAATTTTAGTTGAGCTCAGTAAAGCAAGAACTGCTTGCTGAACACCTCAGGAAAATTGTGGCAGGTCCTGAGAGGGAGAAAAGTTCTCTAAGGCACAGTTCCTGGATTTGAGGCCTGGCTGTTTAGTGGAGGAGGCAAACACATACACACACACACACACACACACACACACACAGACAGACAAGACAATTCAGTGTGCTATCGGCGTCCAATAAGTGACAGGACAATTCACATTACACAAATTCAGAGCTAGGTAGCCAAGAAAGGCTCCATCTAGAAATGGCAAAAATGCATTCCAACAATGGGTGGAAATAGTTAAATTCTAGCAAAATTTTTTAAAGCCAAAAAATCCATTTTCAAGGATCCCACATGCTCCTTTCATGCTGTCTCTAATTCTAACTGCCTTTTTCTCAGCTCATCCTTTAGGGTGTATCTTTTCAATCCATAGTCATTCCCACACACGTGTGAAATTCCTCCCCTTTTGTTCCTTCAACTTTCCTTGCAGAAGATGCTTTGCAGCAACAATCACATTAGCCTTACAAATGCTGTTTGGGAACCCAAGCAGAGCCATTGCTTTCTCAGAGGGTTGGGCACTTGGTACTCCAAGTGATTTTTTTAATCCCAATTTCAGGGTTATGTTGCTTAGACATAAAGAGTGGAAAGAGAAAGATGATTGGGAGAAAAATCCTCCCCCAACCCAACAGAAACATGCAGCTTTCCCTGGAAGGCACCAACACCACAACAAACAAACAAATAAATAATAAATATTCTTTCACTAAAACGGTAAGTCTCACTTCAGTAAGCAACACATTATGCACCATGCTGGTATAATAAAGCACACATCCCCCTGAATCATTCCCACTAATACAATGTATTCAGTGCTCATATGATTACACTTTTACAGCCTGTTAGCAAAAACACATACAATTGCAAAGTGCTGCTAATGCAATGTGACAGAATACTGTTATTACAAGAAGAAGTTGTCAGCACCGAGCAATTGATTTTCCTTCATCTCCTTCCTGCTTTTGCCCATCCTCCCTACCTCTCCTGGAGATGTTTATTACATACACTGAGTGCAGTCCTTTCTCTGAATCAATTCTGATGTAGTGTAAAGGAAGGAATACGAAGACAAGAAAAGTTAACATTATTCCAGATATTCTAAGGGGGAAAGAAAACTTACTTTAGGGACATTTCCTTCCCAAAATGTTTATTAAAGCTTTAAGGAACCAGAGCCCCCTTCCCCCAGCAGAAAGGTCTGGTCTTTTTGTTCAGTTATGCCATGACTGTTTATTTATCTCTTCTCTTCCCCTCCCTTCTTTTCATAAATAAAAACCAGGATGGGCCGGGCGCGGTGGCTCAAGCCTGTAATCCCAGCACTTTGGGAGGCCGAGACGGGTGGATCACGAGGTCAGGAGATCGAGACCATCCTGGCTAACACGGTGAAACCCCGTCTCTACTAAAAAAATACAAAAAAACTAGCCGGGCGAGGTGGCGGGCGCCTGTAGTCCCAGCTACTCCGGAGGCTGAGGCAGGAGAATGGCATAAACCCGGGAGGCAGAGCTTGCAGTGAGCTGAGATCCGGCCACTGCACTCCAGTCCGGGCGACAGAGCGAGACTCCGCCTCAAAAAAAAAAAAAAAAAAAAAAAAAAAAACCAGGAGGGATTTAAAGTACTGGGGCACCTAGATTCCTGCTGATTCCATTTCCTGCATTTTGAAGTGCAATAGAGGGAAGAAATAAGTAATATAGGAAGCCAGAAGGATAATTATTTGGTTATTGCTTTGTCAGTATTTTCCTTAGAAATGTTTACCTCCTTTCATGGGATGACAATAAATATGCTAAACAACGATGTCTTTCTGGCAATGAAAATAATTCTATGGCCAGCACCAGCAATCTAATCTAGAATATAGCATAGCACAATTGGATGGGATATAGAGATTATTGAGTCCAATGTAGTCATTTTATACATGAGAAAATCCAGGCCCCAAGAGTTACGAAATTTATCTGATTTCTCACCACTCGTTAGTGTTGGAGCTGAATCTTGAAGCCAGTGTTTGTTGCTATACCATGATACATGAGGCATTAGGGCCATTTAGTAATATAGAAAACACATATTGATATGTGTATGCGATATTTAGTAACACACATATTGATATGCATATGCCTCATCTTTCTGTTTTTTTGTTATGATAGAATGAAAGAGATCCACTTGCCAATAATAGTTGCAAGAGAGAATAGAGAAATTCACACAAATTGTTTCATCGTCTTTTGAAAGAGCAAGTGACCACAGGAAACATCAAAATATCCTAGTATATAGATACTGATATGATTCGGCTCTGTCCCCAACCAAATCTCATCTTAAACTGTAGCTCCCATAATCCCCATGTGTCATGGGAGGGACCCGGTAGGAGGTAATTGAATCATGGGGGCGTTACCCCATGCTGCTGTTCTCATGATAGTGAGTGAGTTCTCATGAGATCTGAGAGTTCTATGAGGGGTTTTTCCTAATTTGCTTGGCAATTCTCCCTCCTGCCACCATGTGAAGAAAGATCTGTTTACTTCCCCTTCCATCATGATTGTAAGTTTCCTGAGGCCTCTCCAGTCATGTGGAACTGTGAATCAATTAAAGCTCTTTCCTTTATAAATTACCCAGTATGTCTTCATTAGCAGCGTGGGAATGGACTAACATAGATTTCATCTTGGGGTGTTGCAGCTTCCTACTGTACTAAAAAGTGCTATTTCTTTCCTACCCTATTTAAATGTATAACTCCCACATCTCCCTTTTCACACCCACCTCATTAAATGGAGGTACTCTTTGTTGATACCTAAGATACATGCTAACTCTTTCTCTTGCTCAGCAGGATCTTTTTATAAAATTCTCTTAAAATGCAAGAGTCACATGAACCAAGGGTTACATCAAGGTCCCCAAACATTATTGCCCATTAGTTTTAGAAAGTTAAAACCTCAATTAGTTGGGTTTGGCCTTTGAGGCACTTGAATGTGTTGCTCTGATTAGACTTTGCATTCTTAAAAATTTACTGCAGAGGTGGGGATCTTTTCTCCTCAAGATGGCTTATGGTACTTCCAAGTGTGAAAGCGAGTATAGACATAGCTTTTATTCATTTGTTTTTGGTTTGGATTATGACGCCAACTGGCAAATATTCATGGGTGGAAAGCATTTAGTTGGGACCAAGAATTATCTGGATGGAATAGGTACCTGTAGAGACAGCCTCTATTTGAGAAGAGCAACTCTCCCTAATGGCTCCACACCCTTGAGCTGCTCATACAAAAACAGAAAAGAAAGGAGGACACACCTGACATAATTTAGTGTAGTAACCTGCCGGAAGCCTTCACCTGCTGTGACAAGGGTGGCCTGAGGCAACTGTTTGGAGTTCAAGGAGATAATTTTTGCAGTCTATGCATGAAGTCTTTGATAATCTCCTTCCTCCATTTAACTCAATTTTCTGATGCCCCTTCCTACAAACCATACTGAAGCCTGCCTCCTTTAAACAGTGTTCTTGGCTTTCCTCTTTCCACATCACAGCTTCAATTTCCTATTTCTTCCTCTGCCCATAAATGTATTAATTCATTCTTAGCTATTAGGTAGAAGCCACCATTTTTTTATCTTTTAAAATGACAATTTCCTAAAGTTCAACCTAATACTAATGGGTAGCAATTAAGACACCATTTCTCTCTGGTTTCTTTACTTTTTAAACAAACTTCTTTTCACAAAAAGCTTCTTTAGACATAAATGTCTTTTTTCTTATATAATTTATTCATTTACTTTTTTTTGTTTTACAACTTTTATTTTAGAATCGGGGATACATGTGCAGTTTTGTTACAAAGATATGTTGCATGATGCTAAGATGTGGGATGTGATTGAACCTATCACCCAAGTAGTGAGCATAATGCTCAATAGGTAGTCTTTCGGCCCTTACTCTTGACCCGCCCTGCTCCCACAGTAGTCCCTCGTGTCTACTGTTCCCATCTTTATTTCCGTGTGTACCAAATGTTTAGCTCCCATTTATTAGTGAGAACATGTGGTATTTGGTAATAGTGGGAATTTCAGGTCCAGCTGACATGCATCTAAGGGGACTGTGACACTCTCAGACATTCCACCAAACATACACGCCTTAATTCTGCATCCAATAAAGGGAAGGTACAGGAAGGACTCCCTTCTTCCTTCCATCTTTCAGTTCAGCGCTTTTATCCATTTTCACTGAGCATCTATATATGGCAGGCATGGCACTGAGTACGATGAAAAAAGGAAAGATGAAGAAAGACTAAGACACAGTTTGGGGCATCCAGAAACTGCTAATCTGGGTAGGGAGGACACATTCCTAAACAGAGTGTGCCCAGTGGTAAATCTTGCCACTGTAAAATGTTTCCAGAGCCAGGATTGAAAAGGTAAATTCCTACTCAGAATATCAATCAAGGCAATAGCAACAGGAGCACCCTCCTGGGCCATTGTGGAAGGTGTCAACAGGTGGAACTTTGGGGCTACCAGCAAGAAGCACAATCAGTATTAACAATCAAGCAGGTTTCTTTCTAGGAGCTGGTTATGAAAGTGGACAGGACATCCCTGGTGGAGGCCATCATGTCCTGCTGTTTGAATGAGGAATGCAGGCCAGCAGAAGAGCTGGGGAGGATACTGTGCATATATTTGTATCTCCACATGTCCATTGATAGAGCACTTTAACTAACCAGCTATGACCTTCCCCAGAATATAGTTAAAATGCCAAATGAAATATAAGACAATAATGGGAGGTGAAGGCAAAGTTTCTGGCTTTAGTATACGCCTCTTTGTAGACAAATAGGCCACCATATGACAATAATAAAATATGAAAGACTCATATTAAAAAGGTAAAAATCAGATAATTGCTGAAGCATCTGTTATTTATAAAAATAATCGGTAATGACCTTTGATAAAGAAATCACATTGTGACATTGCTGACAGGACAACTTTCCACGAAGGAAATGGGGAGAAATGTAACAGCTGGTTCTGAAAGCAGGGAAAACCTGAGTTAATGTGTTAGCCCAGGCAAGAAAACTCTGCTCATTTATTGTTACAAGGTTGAATGAGTACACATTTTTAACTGCTGGGAATAGGCAAAGCTGGTTCAATACTGCTGTTCTTGGATAAGGTGTGAGGTCATTGCTAGTGCCCTGCTCATATTTCTAGGGGTCAGATAAGGTTTCTGGGGCATGCTGATGGCGTCTGGTGTCTCCCTGCCTGAGGGATTCTCTAGTCATACTGTTCCATAGGCTGGAAGTACGAATCACTAACACCCCAGGACCAAGCCTCAACAAATCAGGGACCTGAGTTGGTAGAAAATAACCCATATTCATCTCCTCTCAGTATGCCAGTAACCCTGGCATGAATTCTGCATCTGTCAGACAGTCCCCAGCAGGACTGAGTTTTAGTTTGCCACAGCCATAGCTCATTCATTAGTATGACTTTTGTTGGCTTTCCTGACTCTCTGTCTCAATTTTGCACTCCCTCTCTGGGGTCCCTGGTATCACCTCCAAAATAAACTACTTGTACCCAAATGGTTGTCTCAGGAACTGCTTGTTTGGGGGAATGTGGGCAGAAGACAAGAATAAGACACATCACTTTTTCATATACTGATGTGTCGATGAACAAATATTTATTGAGTATCTATTATCTAAATAACACAGTACTAGACTTAAACTATAATAAAGTTTAGGTTCTCAATTGCAAGGAACTCACATGGGCAATTAAAACATGGGTTCACTGGACATTAAATAATAAAAGCAGGAGGTACATAATGAGTACAAAATGAGCTAGCCAAGCGAAAATGAGAAATGCATAAATTTGAGTGGATGAGATGGAAGAGGAAGGACAATTCTGTTGGATGCAGAGATATGTACTGTCTCTGAGAAATACTGAAATAGAGAAATCTACTATAATATGATTAATCTGGTATTTCCCAAACATTTCTGATCCTGGAAACTTTTCTTAATGTAATGTCTTATAAAACGAACGCTCAATGAATGCACTTTGGGAAATGCTGTCTTGGAAATCAAGTTTCAGCTACTAGCTCTAGAATCCAATGCCTTCCTCCATTTAGCCCAGGGGTTTTCCACTTTCAACCCCACTGGCCAATTTAGATAGGAAGTAACTCATCACTTCAAGCCAGTTTGGATGAAACAGATAGACTGAGCAGTCTTCCAAAATATTTGAGTTTTTCTGCATGATGCCAGGGTGGATGTATACCTTTTTAACAACTAAAACGCTATTTAAATCCCTGGGAACAATAAGGAGAACGTAACACATAGTTGATCAATTCTTTAGAACTCTCACTGCCTTGAAGAGAAAATAATCAGTTTGTTCTCCGAGAGAATATTTAACTGGTCAGCTGTTATTATGAATACAACCTTGCCTGGGTTCAAATCCTAGGGAATCTTGGGTGAATCGCTTTACTTTTCTGTGCCTCATCCCCAATATATTTACTTGGTAAGGCTACTGTGAGGATCCAATGAAATAATGCATTTAAAGGGCTTAGTGTGATTTCTGGCCCATAGCAAGAGCTCAACAAATTGTAGCTGTGCCTATGATTACTACCACGATTAGTAGCAGTAACATCATTAGTTGGCTCCCTTTTATCTTTAGTGGATTTCTCTCCCCTGGGCCTAAGACCACCTTGACTAGGACACACCCACAAATCTGGCACCTCACAATGTCCATATAATGCCTAGATGAGCCAGATGCAACACAGACAAGTTCTGAAAGAGACAACTTGTTATTCTTCCAGAGGGAATTGTTGCCATTGAGATCCCTTTGGGAAATCTGAATTTAATACATGAAACTGACCCTACAAATAGCTTTCAGAAGAGAAATTGTTGCAAAGAGATAGATTTTTATATGAATTTTTTCAGAGCTTTGTGGGATTTTTTATGACTTTTTTTTCACTTGCCTACTTGCTTAAATGCATATAATTGCTCTAAAGGATGATGAGTCAGTGCCTGGGTTTGGCTTGCTAATAAAATCTTATGCACATATAAGTCATCCCTAATATCAAAATATCATGAAGCATTTGAATACATAAGATTGGATCTTCATAGAATATTTTCTTTCTCCTTCCTTTCCCACCTTCTCTTTCCCTTCTCCCCTCTGGTTCCTCCTTCCCTCTTCCTTTCTTTCTTTCTTTCTCTCTCCTTTTTTCCCTTCTTCTCTTTTCTTCATGTTTTCATTCTCTCCAATTCTCTATGCATGTTGCTCAGATTGTCTCTCAGTCCCTCTCCAGTGCTGATCATAATCCGAAAGGACACAATCCAAATGTTAAAATCCCAAAAGTCAAATCCTGGGGAAGGGATTAGCATGTTTTTGGTTGCATGCTGGATAGTTGCATTGCATCACTTGCATCATGTTAGGTGGAATTATCACCTTGTTATTGTCTTTATTTGGAAATTAAGTGTGGTTTAAGGAGATGTGTATGAGTGCCAATTTGAAAAGAGGTGGACAAGTAGACTTAATTTTAGATATCAACTTGATTGAATTCAGGAATGCCTAGGCATCTAGTAAGGCATTATTTTGTGTGTGTCTGTGAGGGTGCTTCAGAGGAGACTAGCTTCTGGATCTTAGTGGACTAGGAAGGGAAGAGGCAGACACCATCCAATTGACCAGGGGCCTCAGAGAGAACAAATACAGAGGTGAATTGGTCTTTCTAAGAGCTGGGACAGACTTTTAATTGGCTTCCTTGGACATTAGAACTCCAGGCTCACCGGTCTTTGGACCCTATGACTTACACACAGTCCCCCAGCCCCGGGTCCTGAGGCTTTCATCCTTGGACTGAAAGTTATGCCATTGGCTACCCTGGTTCTGGGGTCTGTGGACTTGGACCAAGACATGCTATCTGCATCCCACGGTCTCCAGCTTGCAGATGGCCGGTCGTAGAACTCCTTTGCCACCGTAACGTCATGAGTCAATCCCCCTAATAAATCCCCTCCTGTGTATCTATATACACATCCTATTGGTTCTGTCTCTCTGGACAACCCTGACCAATACAGATTCATTACCAGGGAAGCCAGATAGCATTCCTTCTTACTGTATTCCTTGCCACATCATGGAAGAGATCTGTGAAATTGTTCCCTTGCAAAAATGCTGTTTAAGTTTAGTATACAAGGTTACCTAATGATGAAAGATAAAAGCTTAAAAGCTAACTATTTATTATTGGTGCTGTGAAAGCAGAACATCACTTAATTGCAATGTCTGAGCAACAAGCAGACTTTCAACTGGACAGCATATACTTACAACATTTGTAGACCACAACCATTCTCCAAATACAAGTGCAGTGAGTGTTTCGGAGATCACAGAAGTGAAAACACAGGCAACAAATGCAAGAACTCGTTCCTGCCAAATTACTCAATCATGTAGAACTTCTGCCCCTTCACACATTGCACCAATTCACTATGACATTTATTTCATCTTCATATCATTTAGCTCTGGGAGTATAAATTGTGTTAATACTTTTAGAGGGTTCTAATTCATTGTACACATTCTTTTTTGCAAATTTGACTCCATGAAAATGCATTATCACAATGTTGATTTTGTGTGTAAGTATTGTGCCTGTTTGTAAAAACATTGAAACTTTTTCAATGAATGAGGAGATACTCTTTTTGTACATCTGCATTTATAAAAGATAAAATGTCTCAAGATCTTGGCTCTTTGGACCACTGCATATGCGATGATGGCCCATCACAGTTTTTGATCAATCTTGTCAAAAGACTTAGGTTGTCCATCATGATATTTCAGATGACGGCAATTATAAAGCTGGGTACACACAATTACCAACCATAGTGATATGCATTTATACATTTCACTTTTTGACATATTTCTTTCTGAATATGGTTTGTCTGCTCATAACTGTTATACTGGTGTGACTGTCGTTAGTGTAAGTATATCTGAATGTTGATGTTTGCAACAATATGTATATCATCGCCTACTTTATTGTGCGAAGTCACCTATACAGTGTTCTGTCATGTTTTTATCCATCTCAAATAAATCCCCTTTAAAGAATGTAACTATATGTCTTTTAAATAATGTATTATCTTTTTTCCAGAGTTACATTTTTTGGATTTTGTTGTTTCTGGATTTCAGCATGAGGAATTCTAGTCTTCAGGACTGTGTCTTTCGGGATTATGACCCCAGTTCCCCGTCTCTCTCATTTCTCTAGGTCTGGCTCTCTATCTCTGTCTTTGGCATGTCTTTCTTCTTAGGTATCTCTGTCTATTTGATTCTTGTCCCCCTTTTTCTCTGGTTCTCCTGACTCTTTCTTGTGTCTCTCTATCTACCTCTTTTCTCATGTGTTTCTTTTTTCTCATCTCTCTAACTCTCTTTGTCTCTGATGTAACCAGAGTCTGTATCCCACATTGTCCTCCAAGAGAAGCTTTCCTGATGTAAATGGAATCTGCAACATTTAATGCTGCTGACAGCCTAATGAGTCACACAGTATCCGCAGACTTTACTGAATGTGTCAGAGTGGGGAGAAAACGACCCTCTCAAATCACTGCAAACCATGAAGCAGATGAACAAAGGAAATTAAACCAGTTGCATCCAACAGACTTCGAAACACACCCACAAACCTTCTCTGCCCCCTCCTTCATCAGCAGATCTTCACACGTTTGCTAATACCAGCTGGTTCATACACTCCAGAAGTATCACCCTCGCCAGTTACTGAAAGTGAGACTTTAAATATGGGTTAAATCCACTGGTCATTAGCCAGTCTTTCATCCATTTAGTCCCCTGGATTTTCTTCACCTTCATACTTGATACATCCATCAGAGGAGGAAAAATTCTGCACCAACTGGGATGAGGAAGGGAGGAAGGAGGAAATGGACAAATGTGGCTCAGAAATGCACACTTTATCTGCTTTAAAAGCAAGCGAACAGATCAGGAGAATATTGCTAGTCCTGACTTGGTGGTACCTGAGTAAACATGTGCTCCACAAATACAGAGAGATAGCTGATATTTGTGTGAATCTTTTAGCAAAGAGATAAAAGAATGTGACATTAACCTGTTGGTACTCATAATCTAGCCTGAGAATTTACATCAGTCTGGTCTCTGGTCTTTGCTCAAAAGCAAGCTGGGCAGCTAAAGAAATTGAGGCACCATTAAATATCGTGCCCTTTTCACCTCCTGACTGGGAGAACCATGAGGCTGACCACTGATGGACCTGGACAAAATCTAAGAGGTGAAGCTTGCTAGTGGCACCATTCTCATCAGCTTTGGGACTCCAGATCTTACACACACCACACAGAGAGAGAGAGAGAGAGAGAGAGAGAGAGACAGAAAGAGAGAGAGTATCCTGTTCCTTTTGCCACTCCACTTTCTAGTTGCAGGTCTGTGGCCAAACAATACCCATACAAGCTTAACATTTCTTTTGAATCCCGCCCTCTCTCCTTCTTGAGAGTGGTTATTTATTGTTGGAATTTCACTTCCTCAGTGTCCTGTTCTCTCTCTTCTAAGAGTTAGTCTGGTTGATCTGGACTGAAATTAATCCATAAAAATGAGTTTAGTGGGTTAATATGTTTCTCCTCTAAAAAGGCTTTTGTTCAATGCAATAATGAAATAATTAGTAATAGAATTCTAAGGGTATCTAGCAGTGGGCATTTTAAGTATCATAATTGCCAGAGAGCAGAATCTTTGAGGGCAGAGTAGCTGTCTGCTCCTTCTTGAAGGGCTAAGTTTGGATGAGCCTTGAGGTTCTATGCTCTTCTTGTTAAATTTCTCCACTTCATCATATGTTGAGTGAGATACGCAAGTCTCATGTGTGTGCTTCTAGCTGCCAGTCTCTCAGTTAGAGACACAAATCTTTGTGCACCAGAACTTAACCATGTAGACGTTCATTATACCACAGAATTTTACTTGAAGCAAACACATCTTAGTACCAGCTTAAAAGATTCAAGTGCCCTAAAGGTTTTGTTAAAAGGTTTTGTATTACCTGAAAAACAACCCCAGGGCTTGGGTACCATCAACAGCGTTCTATAGGACGCCCAGTGATGTTTTCTCTCATAACTTTTTAGGTTGCAGCTTGAATGTCTTGGGCCCAAGGGGCCATTCTGAAACTTCTAGAAGAAAGTTCTAGAAGAACTTTCTAGAAGAACTTTGTTGCTAGAAGAAAGCAACAAAGTTCAAAGCAGAACAAAGTTAAGATAAATTAGATACATTTTTACAGTTAAATTTCTTTTAAAAAAAGAAGACACATTAGGTTAATGCACATCATCTTTATCTTAATATCTATAATAAAGATATAATGTCATCTTAATGACTATAATAAAAATGACTTGTTCAACACTTAACAAATGTTCACTGATTGCCATGTGCCAAGCATGGTGCTAGGTATAAAGTTCTCAAGGCAAACAAGACAGACACAGTGGTCTCAGATCTCACAGAGGTTATTATTATCTAGCAGGAAAGGCAACCAAGCAAATACAAGAAGTATGGTAAATCTTATAATAGATGTGCAACAAGCTACTCAAGATGTATTAAAATGTGGCAGGGAACTCTAAATTCAAAAAATGAAGGTGGGGAAGGATAAACAGATGGGTCGAGGAAGACTTTCAAGAATCTCTGGGAACTAAAAGCTTCAGTAGAGGTTAACGTCTTGAGTGCAAAGTGGGTACAGTGAAGAAATATGAGGGTGAAAAAGCAAAAGGGCCAGAGAGAAAGGGGTCATCTATCCTCTATTAGAAGTTTTGACTTTATCCTAAGGGCCACAGGGAGCCACTGAAGACTTTGAAGCAAGCTATTAATGTGATGAGATGTGACTGTGAATGCATCACAATCAGTGCAAAAGGAGAGCCTACATTTTGCACATATACCCGTTAACATATATGGAGCTCTTGAGGTTGTTAAAATTATCTCAAGGAATATCTGGAAGGCATCAGATGCAAAAGAGCCTGCTAGGCTACCTCAAAAGAAAAGCCAGACTCTTCTGCAGTTGGAGAGTTGAGAGACATGGAGTTCTGTCATCATCTGACTTCTCTCTTGTCAAGGGACATAATTTAGAAGCATAGAAGCGTGTCTAGCTTTGAGGAAGTTCAGATTAATCTGGTTTAAAATACTCATTGTCCTGCATAACATAAGCCACCGGTCAGACCAATATTTTTCCATTCAGTCAGTAAGACTCATAGCTGCATGATCGCTGGAAATGGGGCTACAGAAACAGATCATCCAACAATAGGATTACAATTCTTAGTAATCCTATTGTTGGATGAAGTGCAATGTTGACAGACGAGCCCAGACAGCCATCAGAACATGGGCTCTGAGGGAAGGACTCACTTCCGGACTTTCTAGTGGTCCTTAGTGAATCCACAGTGAAAGGTTTAGTGGCAGATGCAGCTTCTCTCTCTTTCTCTCTCTCTTTCTTTCTCTCTCTTTCTCTTTTTCTCTCAGTCTCTCTCTCTCTCTGTCTCTCAGCCATCTTCTTGTAAACCGGCTCTGTTAACTTCATCTGACACAGTCTGTTCTGCCTTGTCCAGAAAAGTGGGGGCCTAGGGTCAGGACATGCCTGTGCTTTCTGACCCCAAGTCTTCCACCCAAACCATAGGAGCTATATGACAACATTTGATAGAGCCATTGTTAATTGACTCTGTTTTCATTGTTTGTTTGATTTTATAGCTTGACTAGTCTCCAAGGAGTAAACTTTCTAGTCCACCATATGTACTATACAGTTAATTATAACACACTCCCTCTCTTACCCATGGACCCTGAACATAAGGATGTTTCTAGTCTACATATGGTGAACAATACTGTTCATGCATTCTACCCTCAATGCATTTCCTAGAGCCTTCACACAGTGGACATTAATGACTTCTTTGGGCCCCTTCTGGTTTCACCAGATGAACAAAAATGAAAATAAACAGCTGTCATACTTTAACTTAAAAAAAAAAGAAAGAAATTCATCAAGTCTACTCCAATTTGGAGAAGTATTTGGCTTAGAGAGAGAGGAATCGGCTGTACCATTGATGGCAAAAAGCTCAGTTACTAATGCACCACTTCCTGACATTTAATTTGCACAATTTGTCTCTTATTATCTGGCAACTCTCAGAAGATTTTGGAAGCAGGAAAAAAAGAAGGCAGAAACATAATAAGCATTAAGATTAAAAAGTAAGAACATAGGGGGCATCAAGTTAAGAGTCAGATAATAGTCAGACTGTGGTCTCCAGGCAAATCCACACCTGTTGACAAACCACTCCAAGTAGATAATGGCCATAAAACGGAACTGGATGGAAGGGTAACCAGAAGACAACACACAATAATCCAACAAAAGTCATTTATGTTAGTTGCCCGGCACTTAGACACCAGAGTACTCATTCAAATCTAAACTTAGATGTGATATATCTGCGAATATTACCATACACCTAGATAGGGAAAATTGCATATTTTCTATCAAAAAAAAAATATCAAAATGTTTTATCTGTGCTTCTGCAATTCAAAAATGACTGAAGCTGTGAACTTCAAATTTGGCAAGATTGTAGTCCTCATTAAGGAAGGGAATGGAAGCCAATTTTGAAGAAAAATGGTTTCCTATTTTTGAGTGTAGAAGGTTTAAACAATGAGTGTTGAGCCTAAGATGAGGAACATTTACTCTGCTGTTTTAGCTTCTATTTGGATAAAGATGGTTAACTGAAGAATAAAACTAGATGTGTCTCTTTTTGACTTACAAATGAAAACACCTTTCTTGATTCCTTTTGTTTCTCTTCTGCCTTTCTAAGTCAAAGTTTAATTTGTTAATATGAAGTTAAAACATAAAATTAAAGCACTTCAAAAACCAAATAATTCACATAGTGGCTTTACGTTGGCCAGCTTAGGCCTGGAGTAGTCTATCCCCCTGTGTTTTGGGAGTTAAATGGCTGTGGTGCAATATACAGGATGTGCAAGGGACTAAGAGGATACTGTTATAGGAAATGTAACTTTGGAATTTCCTGATTTGACGGCAAAGATTTCAGTCTTAACACTGTGTCAATATTGGTTTTAAATATATACATGTTTGTTTATTGGCGCGCACACACATACACACAGGAATCACATCCATAAAATGCACCCACATCTGTAGTTAAACACAGCAGCTGTTTAACAGCCCAGTATAACATTCTGAAAAAATTGGGACCTGAATTAAGAATCTCACATCCAGTCAAAGCTGCAGTGGGAACTGAGGTCCTATATTAGGAATGCTGTCTTGAGAACTCTCCAAGCTTCCCCTAGACAGAATTCCTTTGCCAAATTCACAGCATGGTTCCTAAAATTTGCAATCGATAATGAAAGTCCCTGACTTTATTCCTTGCTCTAATAATTATATTGTAATAAATAATACTTTGAAGGCAGGCCAGCTCAAAGTAGAACTGAGGCAATTTAAAGTCTGCTAAATGTGTGCATTTACTCATCTCTGAAATAGCAATGAGCCAAAGAAGCAGAAGCAATTCAAAGGTTCTGTTCACATAACCACAAAAGAAAAAGGCCACCTGTAAGCAAGTGGCCAACAAGTGACAGCACAGGAGCCAATGCGCACCTTTGTTAGCATTCCACACCATGGCGCCTCCTTTGGCTGTGCTCCATGTATCCCATAGCCTAAGTAAAAACAGTATTGGAAATGATAGAGGAAAAGTGCGGTAATCTGAAATCATACCCATAAATCATCAGAACACACTCGAGCAGGTAATATTGACGGTAAGGCCACCCTAGCCTCACTGAATGATTGTTGCCATTGACTGGGCTTATTGGAGAGCCTGCCAAGGGGTATACGCACCTTCTGTCACCTAAAATTGCCCGTCTCCAGATGTGAAGATAAAACATTTTTATGACAAAACAAGTTTGCAGATTTTTGTCGCTGCTTTTCTCACTGAGGTTTCTTTTTCTCTCTGCTCATGTGCTTTTTCCTTCCGCGTTTTTTTTATTTTACTTCTTAACATGTGAGTTGAATCAGTGCATGTTACCCACACCCTACTACTGCATTTTTCTTCCAACAGCTGCACGATGAATTCCAATTTCCCTAGCCTGGCGTTCGAGACCCTCTATAATCTGATGCCATCCATTCATTATACATGTATTCATCCATTCACATGTTCATTTATCTTTTCATTAAATTAGTATTCCTTAAGTCCAAAGTATAATGATAGGGATTAGAAATACATGAATAAGATACCCTAACTGCATCAAGGATCTTGGAGTCTAGCATGAAGCACACACAATAACGATTAATTACAATAAGGGGGAGGATAGAGCAGTACGCATGACACCATGGAACGACAGGGACCATTGTGCCTAACTCTGCGGTAAAAGGGAAGCGATGTGGAGCTAAGGTTCAAAGTCCAAGTACGAATTTACCAAAGGATATGCAAAATGAGGTGAGAGGGGCTATAACAAGAAGAGGAAACAATGTGAGTAAAGTCACTGGGTACAAAAGGAAAAGGGGGCAGGTGGGAATAGCCGGCATTTCAATATGGCGGGGCCCATGACAGGTGGAGCAGTGGTACCAGATTAATGTACAGGAGAGTAGAAAGATGGGCAGCAGGCAGTCCACACGAGGCCAGGAGAGCTCTTCTAGGAAGTTTACATTGTTTGATGGTTTGGTAGACCACTGGTTTTAGTTGATTCTAGATCTTGTTAATCTAGAGAAGATTCTAGTTAACTTGTATTTTTGTAAAGTCACTCACGTAGAGTCTGCAACATCGAAGATATACCTAAGGGATTCCATCTCCCTCATTTCCTACCATTCTGCCTTTTCCAAAACTTACTCTAGTTCAATTAATGCAGCAAGTAGGAACTGTTTCTCCAGTCCAGGTATGCAAGAAACAGGCCTGTCTTAATTTTCATACAAGCCCCTTTTCTTAGGGAATCCAGGGTTTCCCTCCCTTTTTCCTAAGTTTCTAAGGTTCTACAGGATAAGTACCTGAAAAATCTGACAGTTTTTACATTTTGTCTGCTCCTCACTTTTGTAAGGAACCTATTCTGTGCCTTTATGGATCTCCTAAAGCACCAGACTCATAGCAGACAGTGAAACTGGTCTCTACTAAACAAAATGATAGCATTACTCTTCCTTCATAAAATCTTGCCCTCCACTGAAGGCTTTGCACTTAGTATTTCTGCAAGGCTTCTGGGCCAACACTTAGGATATTCATCACCTGGGGATCTTGTTAAATTCCGATTCTAATTCAATGGGCCTGAGCTTCAGCATTTATTTGTAGCAAGCCCCCAGCCGATACCAATGCTGCTGGTCCATGGACCACACGTTGAGTGGCAGGGATTTGCATGCTATCATGTTCTATCTCTCCTGAGACAGAGCTTCTGTATTATTTGGGGAATTAAAAAAAATTATTTACTTACATCATTTCAGAATATTAGCTCTTTGAAAGCAAATAATATGTCTTTCACACTCTTACATCTCCATGCAAAGGTTAGCTACTCAGTAACTGATAGTTTATTCCAGTTGATTTGCTGATCATGTGCTCCATGCTATTTTTAATCCCTTTACTGGCTCTCAGCTATCCTCAGAATTTAGTGCAAAAACCTTAGATCGTGCCAAACATGATCATGCTGAAAACCTGAACCTGTTCCCCCTCCAGCCTGACCTCCTGCTGCACGCCCACGTCCAGCCTTGTGTCCCTGCCATCATATGTGGGAGACTCTCTCATTCAGATGGGGGCTCCGGGGTGAGTGTCTGACAATTATGTAAGATATGGCTCATCTAGGACTCTGAGGAGTTACAGGAAGGATGGAAAATATGTCCAATTTCCTTTCTTTGCCCTCAGCATCTAGTCTGGATAAAGGGTTATCTATAACTGAGACACAGGCACGACCTCTCTAAGCCTCAGAAGCAATGGGAAGCTGAGCCCTGAACTATGAGGAGTGGGTAGGCATTTTCCCCATTCTTAAGGTCTTTTATTCTCTCTTCCCCAATTTGCTTCATCTGTGTGCCCGCTGATTTCTGCTTTGGTTATGTTCTTCCATCCTGTGGTCTAATTTCTAATTATTTTTCTCCCCTTATGTTTTCATCTTCAATAATTTTGGGTTTTCTTTCAGCATATCCATTTTTGGCCTTTGTTTCTCTTCCTGCATTACTTTCTCTTTTAAGATTTCCGTTCCCATCTCTTGTAAGTGGCTTTCCTTTCGCCTCCTGTGTGCAACTGCCCTTGTGGTAATCTGGTGCGTGGTTGACAAAGTCCAGCTTCCCTTTGCTGACGGGCCAAGGTGTGTTCTTAGAATTTGGCTTTTGGGTTTATTCCCCTCGTACCAGCTAGCATTCTATAAAATTGGATTTTGCAATTTCATGGCCTCCCCCATGCACACCATTGAGCATGTCTTTATCTCTTTCTCCATCTTAATTAAAGCCTGTTACACTCACATGCACAAATTAAAATGAATTTTACATACATTCTCTTCATAGTTGCTGGCGATTTGCATGTGAGCCTGGAAGTGAATGCCGTAGCAGAGGATGTTACAGCCTGCAGCTGCTACCTGCTCCAGACACCTACATGGAGTTTGCTGACAGGCAGCCCAAGTGGTCTCAAGGCTGGAATCCTGACAAGTACCGCACCTGCTAAGGGAATTGATTCGATCAGAGCTTGTTTAGAGGCAAAGTGACATCAGTGAAGATCTCTTCTCTTCTCAGGTTACAGATTGCTCTCCCATAAGCCACCAGAAATCTAAAGACTCATCAGAAACTTAAGGGAAATGCTCACCCAGCTGCTTTCTCTCCTAAATGACTTGTCTACTGTTAGCCTGATGGCTTAGGGCTTGGCATGAGGATTTCATCCAGATGTGGTGGGCTTCGGGTCCCAGCACATTCTTCTATTTAAGTGGTGGCCTGAAACCTGCCATTGGAAGGCATGAGGCAAGAATGTTTCCAAGCTCTTCGGAAGATATTAGCATATTGTTCAAATGCCCTTTTGGGCAGATTTCTGTGTTCCTTATGCATTAGATTAGCATGCTAAGAATATGCTTTCTCATGAAGACTGAGGAAGAGCTGACACCTTAGACAGGAATGGCCAGGCTCTGTTAAAGAAAGATGTTTCATGAGGTAGGTCAGCATATTAGTCTGGTTCCCAAACACAGGCCCAAATAAGATGGAACCCAAAGGAATTCAGCTATTGTCTGCCAAGCAGTTTGTCAAGGCAACAAGCTTTATTTTTCAACCACACTGTCCTCAGGTAGAGACCATGATGCGCCATTGCCCTGCAAGTGTGAGAAAATGGGGAGACATCTAGGCAAAACTGGGAAGACTGCTAGATTCAAGAGGAAGGAGAGTGGGAAGAAATGCCACCATTCCTCTAGAACTTGGGTGCTTGCTGTGGACTATCACTTTGGAAAGAATCTGGACAATTGTGTTAATTTTATAATAGTTTTCTGATGCATTAAAACCACCTTATAATTCAACACACCACTTGCATGTAGAAATTAAAATGTATTGATCCACAACTTTCTTCATATTTCAATTTAAGAGTGATTAAAGGAAGGAGCTGTATTTTTTTCTTTTATATCACTTTCCTGCAAAACGGGGAGAAAACAAACACAGGTGCTTTAAAATTTTCAAGGTGCAAACTAAATTACACGATGCCCAAGAGTGTGCAGTAGCATTTCTTTGTTTGAGCATGGAATAAAAGACAGATAATTAGGAAATTGGGAGTCTATTAATTTTCCAAATTTACTCATGCAAGAATCACTGAGCTATGGTGATATTTGCTTACCTCGTCATTATGCAAAAATATATTAGCTAATTATTTTGACTAATGCAATTAAGATATGCATATTTAGCATAAACCCTACAATAGAAATGTTACAGTCAGCAATTGCTGGGTTGCGCTCATGAGTAGCAGAGAGGCAAAGGTCCCTGCTCAGTCTCCAATGGTAAGCCACAAGATTGCTACAACTCTGCCTGCACCGTTATTATTAGTTTGGTTGCAGTAATTAATTTACTTTACAGCATGACTAGGTGGCACAGCTAGCAGTGATATTAATTTTTGTTATGAGACACCTGAAGATGTCAGCTTTTGAACAGCAATGTTTGCACCTTTAATTGCCTTAATCAGTGGAAATGCAGTATCTTTTTCAGGGATCCAATTAAGAACGTTATTGTTATTTTTCTTTTCTCTCTAACCCTTACTAATGAATACAGGAGCTAGTAAAAGTTAAGGTGATGGCAGTAGCCAAGAGGGGCATCTTCTGTTCTTAACCCAGGGAACCCACTGAGCCTTGAGCTCCTAAAGGAGAGATCAAGGCTTTTGCTGAACCTTGTTGGGCTCCATCATTCCATAAACCCTTGTGACTCAAAGTGTGGCTAGTGGAACAGACTGGGCCCACTTCCAGACCCTCTGAATCAGAATCTGCATCTTAACAAGATGGCCAGGTGATTAACATGCTGTTGAAAGAGATTTATCAACTCTCATTGTACCCTGGGTCAGCTGAGGATACTAGAAAAATGAAACAAGGAAGATGCCAGAAGGAAAAGGCCAAGAGAGGAAAAGATTTGGGAAAAGGGTATAATGAGGATGGGGCTCCTACTTCACAGATTTGCTCAGAGTTGGGCCCCACAAGAGTCTCTTCCTGGGCTCTGGCATGATCTTGTCTAAGGATGTCAGCCAAGACTTCCTAACTACATTCCCCCACTCATGCCACACAGCACATTCTCCACAAACCCCACCAGTTGGTCCTAGATCTCTGGCTGCTCTTTGCTTCTTTCTGCCTTTGTTCTTGCACATGAAGAGTTATATGGGTCATGTTTGTTACAGTCTCTGTGTTACCAAGATTTTTACTTCCCAAGACGTTTCTTTCTAACTGGCCTAGAACTTATCTTCACTGGCTCTTCTCTCTCTGTCCACCCACATTTCATGGCATCTTGTCCTACTAGAAAACACTACAGGGATCTTTTATTTCCACTCCTGGCCATAAGCTGGGCCTTCAGGTTACAAATGGGTACACCTGAAATCAAGGCCCTTTCATTTGTATCTCCATTCCATGTTCAGCTCCTGAAATTTTGTGTCTGCAGAGTCAAGCTAGGCTTATCAGCTTCTAAAATTTCTTGGGCCAGCACAACTTAGGAATAGATGAGATGGTCATTAGCAACAGTGAAAGACAGATTTCCTTTGCCAGCAAAAACAGCAGGACTGGCCAGACACGGTGGCTCACACCTGTAATCCTAGCACTTCGGGAGGCCGAGGTGGGTGGATCACGAGGTCAGGAGATCGAGACCATCCTGGCTAACATGGTGAAATCCTGTCTCTACTAAAAATACAAAAACAAAACTAGCCGGGCGTGGTGGCAGGCGACTGTAGTCCCAGCTACTCGGGAGGCTGAGGTGGGAGAATGGCGTGAACACCGGAGGTGGAGCTTGCAGTGAGCCGAGATTGCACCACTGCACTCCAGCCTGGGCAACAGAGCCAGACTCCATCTCAAAAAAAAAAAGAAAGAAAGAAAGAAACAGCAGGACCAACAAGTGAAACATAAGCACTCTAACTTAGAGTATAGAAATGATTACCTTAGAAGCTCCTGCAGGGGTTGAATTATATCCTCTCAAAAAATGCATGAATTCTTAATCCAAGTACCTCAGAATGTGGCTTGACTTGAGATAGGGTCTTTACAGAGGTGATTCAGTTGAAATGAGCTCATTAGGGTGGTCCCTAATCCAATAGGACTGACTGGTGTCCTAAGAAGAGGAAGTTTGAACACAGACAAGTACAAGACAAGGGAGGAAATGATGGGAAACACAGGGAGAAGAGGACAGCCATCTATAAGCCAAGGAGAGAGGCCTGGAACAGATCCTTCCCTCAGCCCTCAGAAGGAACCAATCTTGCTGACACCTTCATCTTAGGTTTCTGTCCCCCAGAACTGTGAGACCATGAATGTATAAATTTGTTTAAGCCATCCAATCTATGGTACTTTGTTAAGTCAGCCTGAGAAACTCATATAGTTCCTTAAAAAAAAAAAAAAAAAAAGACATAAATTTTTGACCATGTATTTGTCCCCTGATGGCATCTAACATCACAGCAGGTGTCACATAGTAGTTGCTCGATAAATATTCATTGGGTGAGTGAATAGATGAATATGTCGACACATGCATGAATGAATGATTTAAAGAACCATTCTCAGGTCTTTAAGTTAAGACCTGTCTTCTTTATTTGTGCCTGATTCTGTGGAACTTCTGTGATCTGTGCCTTTCATTCCAAGGGGAAACGAAAGTTGATCCTCGAGCAAACACCATGGAGAAAAGCACTGGTAGCCTTGGGCTTCTCTTTCCAGCCACAAGCGGCTTTTAGTTGGTCCTTCAAGGAGTTTCCAATGCCTCAAAGAGCATGAGTCAGCAGGGTGGCACACATATTTGTTTTCACATATTAGTCATATATTTGATAGAGTGTATAGCAAATGTATGTGATAACATAAAATATATTTTAAAATCACAAATTTGGACAGCTGTCATGACATTTGAAAGAGTACCTTAAAAATACTGCTACATCATTTATAAATGCCATGACAAATGGCTAAATTTGTCAGCCTTTCCAAATTTTTATATTTGCTTGTTTGTTTTGATTTTTGAAAAGGAACTCACCAGGTAATTTCTGGGCAGCTGGTCAATAGTCATGAAAACCTTGCTTTGTGAAAGCTAAATAAAAAGTGAGTCTAAGATGAACCCTGCCCAACTCCACCCAGCGTGTCCTATTTAACAGCCTACTTTGGGCAAAATGGCCAAGAAACTATCAGGAACTAAGTGGGAGATTTAGCAAACTTGGGGTTGGCAGAACAACGAGAAAGCACAATTTGGGGTTCAGGAATTGGCCTTTCAAACCCTGTGTGCTTGTACTGAAGTTTGCACCATGTTGCACGTGCCCCACCCAAGGGAGGGACAGGGCTGCTTGGCTCCTGTCAATTTTTGCTGTGAAGGAGTACAGACCCAGACAAGGAAACCCAAAAATGCAAACTTTGAAAAAAAGTCCCATATTTTCAATTATAAATTTTTAAGAACACTGCACAAAGCCAAAAGAAGCATGTCAGAGGCCAGATGTGGCCTATCACCTGTCATTTTTCAACCTTTGCACTACTCTATGTTCAAAAATACTTCAGGACAAAGAGAAACCATACTGGTTTCTCCCCACACACCTATTCTAAGGAATTTAGCTTTGGAGCTATCTTAGAGGTGAAACTTCCTTATAAACTTATTACTTACACACACACACACATACACATTTAATTGATATTATATACATACAAATGTATTTAATCAATAAAATTCCCATAGTAGGAGAAACAAACATTGGTACAGATAATCCGCTGTATTGCGGGATTTTGTTTATTGTTGGTTTTTACCAGCAATTGTAAGATGTGTCTTTTTGATTTTATTCAGATCAAATGAAAGTCTTTAAATTGGTTTGTTTTGTCTGAGCTTCTAAGAGCAGAGAGGGAGGAGTTGAAGTCCACATGTGTGATGGTGGCAGAAGGAAGATTGCCCAGAACCGGAAATTTGCCTCGGATCGCCAAGTGTCAACGGTAGTGTGGCAACGTTAAGTTGTCCTTTGGAATTAAGCTAATCCTTAAACTGAGTGCATATCCAAAACATTAGCTATCTGCTGTCAGGCCTTTATGTGCCACATGCTGAGTTAATTAACACAGAGACGCTTGATACTGGAACCCTCCAGAGGGGAAAACAGAAAGCAGCCCAGGTCTGAGAACAGATAGAGCCCTTGAGGGGATGGAAAACACGGGGGTCTGTTCAGTTTTTATTTCTTTCTGCTCTTGTGATACAAGGTCAATGGGTTAGTCAATCCCATTTCTGTTCCATTGTCTGTTGTAATTCCCAGGAAGACACCTTCTATGAATAATGAAGCCTTACTGTATTCTGAAAATTAAACATCAAAACTACCAACATTCCCTCCATGATGGTCAAAGAAAAGTTCAATGGAAAACCGACTTGCCCTATAAGACAGCAGCTCTCTCTTTAGAACCCATTACAAAAACAATGAGAGCAGTTTCTATTCAAAATTTCATTCTCTTATAAATATATTTATGTAGAGATCTCTTCATATAATTCAGTGGAAAACACATCCAACATTTTCTGTTTTTACACTGTGGTGAATGTGTATGCACACACAAAGATTTCTTGTAGTCTTAGGGGCTAGTTAATAGAGAAAACCATTCTATCATTCATCCACTTCTAGAATGCTGGAGGCAGGGTCTGTCTTGGAGACTCATGCCTAGGAGTCATGGCATAGCGTGGGATGAATCATCTTTGTAGGAAAGGCAAGTGGGGACTAACGGCAAATACTTTAATAATACTATGAAGGCAAAGAAACCTCATCCTGACTAGCTAGTAGCAATGGGAATTGAGAAGAGGGGAATAGAAAGAGGATACTCTAAATGAGAAGAAATAAGACTTAGAAAGCAATGAAATACAAAGCCAATATGTTGCTGAGGTTTCAGGCATGGATGCTGAGGATGTCAGTGCTGGGAGAAAGGGAGCAAGAGTGGCTGGTGGAAAAGAGACGGTCTCCCATGGTGGTTAGTCAACAGCTATGGAATAAGACAAACAACTCTTGTTAGACATGCGACCCCAGGGAATTCCTTACACTCTTTAAACTGCTGATTCCTTAACTATATATACTAGAAATGATGACAACATCTTCACAGGGTGGTCATAGAAGGATGAGAAGAGAAAAATAACATATAAGAGGCACTGACGGGAGTCGACAAATTTCTTTCGCCTTAATAATCATGTAACCTTGGGAAAGTTAATCAGGGTCTCCAGGCCTCCTTTCCCCTTGTGTGAAATGAAAATGATAATAACAGTGCTTACCTCATTAGTTTGTTGTGGGGATGAAATAAGACAATATACGTAAATCACTCTAAACAGTGATTGGTATGTAGCAACCACTCAGCATGCATTAGCTATTCTGAGGTAGCGTGCTTAGCACAGTACCTGGGACAAAGTAAGGGCTCAATGAACAATAGTATGATGGTGCTGACGCTGATAGTGTACGTGGTTTTGACAAATAGGGCTGTAACAGGACATCAGGAGGAAAAAGGCCACTCAACCAAGATATGGAAATGAGGAAAGAGTCACAGAACAGCAATGACCAAGTCCCACCCCATCCAGAGTGAGAAGACCAGAGACCTCCCAGCTTGGGAGACACAGGTTGGATGGCCACACTTGTGCCATCATCCTCAGCCTTGGCACTTCTCAAACACAGGCTACAGACTGGACATTCTAGAAACACATGAAGCACCACAGTGCCATAATGGAGAAGCAGCTCAGACTCCCCGCCACCTGCCCTGCGTGACATCACGGTGCTCACCTTTCCGCAGCCTTTCCTACAACTCACCCCACAACACCCCGTCATTGCTGCTGCCATGATTTTGGCTAATTTTGCATTAGCCATGTGGACTGTCGGATGGTTTCTGCTGTATTTTGTTGCCCTTTCAAATATTTCTTAAATAGAAGATTGTACCATCTGGTGGGCAATCTGCCTGTGTGCTATCTCACCTATCCCAGTGTGGATTCCACTCCTATTAGGGAAGGAGCGAGGGAGAGAGGAGAAGCTGCTTGCTAGCGCGCTGCCTCTGGCCGCCGGCAGCCCAGTGTCGTGGGTCTCCTCCCTCTCTCCTTGTGGCCCGGTTCTGCGTGCACAGCAGTCAGTTTCTGTTGCTGAGTAGATGTTTCTCCCACTCACTCCACACCCAGGCTATTACTCATGGGGCTGCAGGGAGCAGATGCCTCCACAGATAGACCTCTCGGACCTGTACTGACGTTTTACCTACCTAAGCATGGAATGGTGGTGCTGCTGCACTTCCTAAGTAGGAGACAGTGGCCAGGACTCAGTTAAACTCCACACACCTCTCTACATCTCCATCTTACATCACACATCTCTACTCCAACAAGTCAAAAAATTGATTCAAAGTGCTCAGAATTCTAGTGGTACCTAAAGAGTGAAAACACCCAAGGGTATTTTATGAAAAAAAAAAGTGTGTGTATGTGTGTGAGTGTATTTTATGTACATGTATCCCATACACCTTACAGAACTTAACAGAGGCTTATAGCATATTTAGCTTTTATTCTGCTGCAGGGAAGGGAACACCGATTGTGCCTGGAGAAAATGCAGATTTGATGTTTTGGGTTTAGAAGATGATGCTATTAATAGTCACATCAAGACATAAGAACATTATCTGGCAAACCTTTTTTGGTGGGAACAAAAACAACTTCCTGCTTTTTTCCATGTGGAGGTGAGTAATAGGCTCATGGCAAATCTCAAATAATTGTCAAATACGGCAATTGTCAAGTAGTCACGAATGGGAAATCCACACCCAGGAGGCCCAGGGTTGGACTCAGCCTCTCCCTTCTAGTACATGTGTGACCTTGGGCAAATTACATAACCTCAGTTTTCTCATCTGTAAAATGAGTGTAATAACTAATCGTGACTACCTCACAGAGTTGTTTGATTCAAAAATCCTTATAGAGCTGCATATATGCCAGAAACTCTTCTAAGCACCTTACAAATCAGCCAAATAGCTCCCCCTTCTCCTAAATGGAATCCTGGCACAGGCCCAGGGCCCATTCTGGAGAAGAAGAGACAGAAAGAAACTAAGAAAAATGAAATCCAGAGAGAGCAAAAGGTCCAAAATAGCACAGAGGGGAAAAAAAAGCAACCCATGGAATTATAACTAATCAGTTGGCCAATCATTTAATTATCTGTGCAGAAGAGTTTCCCCTCAGTGGCGACACTGTTGGTCCCTGACTGTGCGCCCTCACCCTCAGCACTTCAGTGCAATTCAGGCTGATTTCTAGCTGCCAACTTTTGGATTCTTTTAACAGGCCTTTTGGTGACACTATAGCCTTTTTGTCTGCCCTTGCAGATGTCTGCAAGACCTAAGGAACCAACAACCCCAGGAGTGTGCTAACCAATGAGAGGCAGGATTTGGTGATTAAATACCAAGGTCACTATCATTTCACTGACAGGTTAATTTTGAGAAATGTGATTTTCATTGGCTCCCAGAATTAACTGCTCCAGGTATACACAGTGGTACCTGGCTCAGTAACACACTATGCATCTTGTATTGGCTGCCTTCGTTCTATGTCTCGCCCTTTCTACTCTACTACCTTCACTTCCCAAATAAATGACTTGCATGTGGATCCTTGATTCAGTTGAATTCTGTGGGAACTCAGAAAAAGACACCCCTAACCCAATAGGTAACTAATATTGGGCCAGATTGCTCTCAAATGCCAAATGTCAGAAAACCATGGTGCAACGTCTCTGAATGTTTGAAGAGAATGATTTGGGACCCACAAATTCAATTTTCAGCCAAGATGTCATTCGCATGTGGCAATAACAGAGAGACATTTCATTCCCATCTAGGGCCTTCAAAGAAATGAAAAAATGAGGAATCTGTGATATTTGATGATTTCCAATCCTAACCAGACACCCTTCTCACTGTTCACATTTTTACTAATACTTTCTCCTCTGGGAAATTTTTTAAAACCACTTTTCTCATGCTGCATGTTTTTGAACCTATTGTTCAAAGAATGACCTCCAAATTGGAATTCCTCATTTGAGCAGGTTTTAATGGTAATAAAAATAGGTGACCTATATCAAATGCTCAATAAGAACTAGTCACTACGCTAAGGTGCTTCAAATGCAATATTTCACTTAATTCTCACAATGACTTGATGAAGTAAATAGTAGTAGTATCCCAAAGCAGGAAACGGAGTCACACAGAGATTAATTTCCCGAAGATGAAACAGCCTATAAGTGGCTAAATGAATTCAGACACTGCAGCCTGGCTTCACAATTCCTTCCCTTAATCATTATGTTCACCCATTATGATCCTTTAGGGAATTCTCAAATAAAAGCCCCGGTTTACTCTATTATTCTATCATGGACCATTACAAACGAGGACTGTGTTGGAAACCAGAAGACATTACCAAGTGTTTACCCCCATCTTTCATTTAAGTAGTTCTAATGCAATGTAAGGGAAGTTTGTGTTAACCAAAAAGATAATCTTATGCTGGGTTATAAGCTCTTTTCAAGAGGAACCTGAAAATGGCAGCCAGGCAGATGAGTGGCTTTCGTTCTGAACAGTGCTGTCCAATTGAACTTTCTGTGATGATAAAAATGTTCTAAGTCTATGCTGTCCCCACGTACTGTTGACTGCCTGAAATGTGCCTAGTGAAAACTGCAGACATGAATTTTTAATTTACATAATTTTAATCGATAAAATTCAAATGTAAGTAGCACCATGTGACTGAGGACAAGTAGAGCGCACCACACAGCTCTAGAACCCTGAGGCCCAGGAAGGGCTTCCAAGTCCATCACCAGCATCCTCAATTTGCATGGCATCAACTACAGAAACTCTGACAGTAACAAAATAGTGGGGCAGAAAAGTTGTTCCAACAATCATGAAATAGGAGGTGGACCCTCTCCAAAGTGCTTGTTCCTTTTTAGGAAACATAGTCACACTCCTGCCTCACCGATTTTTGTGACTTTTCTTCCAAGATGATACTAGTGCTACCAGTAATAACTCTGGAAATGCCCCCAACGCAACAGTTTCCAAGCCACATTCTTCACCCTAGAGCCTGCCATAGTGTTTCAGAGACTCTACAAACATTTCATTTGAACTGCACTTTTAAATATGCTTAACCACTCTTAAACAGTAAACTGAAACATTCAAGTGATGTGAACACATTTGATACTTCTACCTATAGCCTGATGCTGTCAGGTTAATTTGTTTTTATGCCAACTTTATAGACCCTCTTCTGTGGTCATCTCCTGGGAAATGGAGAATATTCTAAAGTTACAAAGTAAATGTCATTAAAAAACAAAAACCTTACCATTTCCCTCTACTTACATATATGAATCAGAATTTTCTCCATACTTTGTAACCAAAACAAACAAACAAAAAAACATAAGTAGAGAGGGAGGAATTGGGTAATGAGGCTCTTATAATGTGGCAACAGCCATCACAATTTCAACTTTTTTGTACAACCAAACATCCTCAGAATTCTCTTTGAGTGCATTTTAAATAAATTAATTTTAAAATTATACTTGCATAATTTGTAAATTGCAAAACAAATTTGAGGTATTCAAATGTTCCTTTTGCTACTTTGCATACTTATGTGCCAAGTAATGTTTTATTTGTAAAATAAAATATTTCATTGCGTAACGAAAGAGTTTGACAACCAATAGGTATAAAGATGGGGTGTCCAGTAAATGCTAAGGGGACCACCTCCCTTCTCTATTGAAGGATTATTTCCATTCACCCCTCTTGAGGTGTGTCTGTCCTGGTTGAGGTAGGGTAGAGAAGTGATAATATACTAAATTTCAACCCCACTAGGAGATAGGCCATGTGATACTAATTAGCAACACCTTGTCAGTGATGCTGAATCCAAGCATGGAGGACTTTATTTGACCTTATAAAGAGTCTGACTGTGTGTGGCCATTCGGCATCTTCAGGAAGGGTGCATCTTAAATACTAGCAGGCTATTACTAAAAATCAACATCTCCCACCCCAGGGACAGAGTGCCAAAATGCCTGTGAGTTGTTGCTAGGAGAAGGACTTTGTCTAATGATGCCTCTCTCTCTCATCCTGCTTATTTCTACTTCCTTACCTTTAGAACTAATTTTCCTCTCGGGACCATAAACAATTTCAGTGCCTGCCTGAAATTTTTACATTGATGAATAACTGTGACAATTGTTGTTGCATTTTTAAACATACACAAAAAGCGAGGCCAGCAACATTGAGACTGCAGTTGGATTTCAATATTTTAAAGTACTACACGTTCCAGCCAGGGTTTCATCTGGTGGATGTCTGTGAAAATCAAGAACTGATTGGAAAATGCCACTAGTAAAGAACTTGAGAGTAAGGATCCAGAAGGATGCAACAGAGACCCCCAGGAGGGAAATACACTTAACTACGGTTCATCTGTGTGAGCGAACCCTCCAACAGGATTATTTCTTCTGCTTATTTGATCCTTGTCCACACTTGCTTATTGTAGGATAATTTCTCTAACCACCTTTTCTCCCACAACGCCCTGAAAAAAAAGAAAAAGGGAAAAAAGCCTGCTTTATTTTACAGCTAATTTGCTATAAGCACATAGCCCAGCTGCTCACAATGAAGTAAAAGAGGAAATGGGAACAGAGGGAACCTTCTAATGAAGGAGGGTGGGGGAGCGGCAAGGAGATAGAAGAATAGGCTAGGTGCTATTTGTATGATTAAAGGCAAGCAAAAAAACAGGCGTAAGCAGATTCATCTTGAGCCTAGGAACAGAGAAAATAAAAGATAAAAATTACTGAAGAGCAAATAATTTGTTCAATATGGTGTTTTAACCGGCCAAAAGAAATCTCCCACCTTTCCGTTATACAAAGTTGTGTTTCGGATGTTGCTCTTGAATGTGTGTTATTATTGGTCCATTGCTTGTAGACAGGAGATAATTCTAAAAACAGATATTAAAATTTGCAATTCTGTAAGGAAGGAAAGTTCAGAGAGGTGGGTTTGATTGATACAATGGAGAAAGATTTAAATAAAATAATTTAGGGACCATTGGGAAAGTGGCATCCTAAATTTCTGTGTTAGCAGGCTGCAAGCCTCGTTCTTACAAAATATTTATTTTTAAAAACTAGGAATGATCACATTCTTTATTGCATCCTCCATCCTCTCTTCTTTCTGCCAACTCAGCATTCACACCCTTGCCATTAGCAAGACCTCCCCTGACTCTTTCCCCTGGGACCACATCAGAAGGGAGCATATTTTATACTTGTGTACTTTTTCAAACTGCAGAATATGATATTCATATGGAAATGAATTTTCTGAAATTTTAGCTCTCATTCTTTAATAGTGTAACCCGTTATGCGGGGAGGGGAAGGACAGCTTATGAGCCAGAGGAGAAAATAAATAGGTTTAATATTTAGCTTTATATAAATGTACTGAATTGGTCTGTATGCTAATAGTGCCAAAATAATTAATTTGAGCCTGGCCCGTCTCATTTGTTAGGGAGAACAGTTTGCTGTGGTCTAAGGCTTCTGTGAAATCGTAAAAGAATCGGCCCATCATCACTTTCAGCTCAGGGCTCCTCTTGTGTCTTCCCCTGGTGAAGGCTGAGGCCTCATTTCCTCTGGCCCAGCTGGGGGTTCCGTTTGGCTGGCCTCAGAATCCTCATTCTGAGAATTGTTTCAGCACCAAAGGAGCTTCTTGTCCCACCTCATATCCGGTAACTTTTTTTTTTTTTTTTGCCTGCTGATCTTCAGAAGAAACTAACATTTGTAGTTGCTATTTGATCACAGTGAAAAAGAATTCCTCATGCCTAGGTTTTAATTCCACTTAGTAACCTGGAATAATGTTTTGAACCTCATGGTTGCTGACAACTCTTGCAGGACACTAGTGGACAGAGCACTCACCTTGGCACAATGAGATAAGAAAAAGTCCCCTGAAATCTGAAAATAAATAATAGAAAACTAACATGGACTCTATAAAACTAATACAGCTTTGGGCAGCCTACATGCCCAAATAGACACTCTTGCAAATTGGCATACAGGACATCCCTAGATCCAAGTCCAGGAATGAGAAATTAATACAATAATTTTTAAAAAGCCAAAAATATACTTCTCTTAGATTTGAAAAACTTTGATCTTTCACAATGGAAATTTATTTTTAAAGAACAGTCATTGATGGGGAAGAGAGAAAGACTAAAACTTGTTTTGGAGCTTAATGAAATGTAGATGGGCGGTGGCCAGGGGAAGGATAAGTTATTCTGTTTTTTTTAGTTTGCTGTCTCACTTTCTTGTTTCTTTTCTTTTCTGTTTTTTCTTTTTCTTTTTCTTTTTTTTTTTTTTTTTGTTGTTGTTGTTGTTTGTTTGTTTTGTTTTTGAAATGGAGTTTCTCTCTGTTGCCCTGACTGGAGTGAAGTGGTGCAACCTCAGTTCACTGCAGCCTCCGCCTTCCTGGTTCAAGCGATTCCCTTGCCTCAGCAGCCTGAGTAGCTGGAATTATAGGCACCGGCCACCACACCCAGCTAATTTTTGTGTTTTTAGTAGAGAGGAGGTTTCACCATGTTGGCCAGGCTGGTCCCAAACTCTTGACCTCAGGTGATCCACCCGACTTGGACTCCAAAGTGCTGAGATGACAGGCGTGAGCCACTGCGCCTGGCTGCTGTCTAATTTTCTCAGCCCTCGGGCACCTGAAACTCTCTCGGTGTACTTGCCCAAATGGTAATGGACCCCTTCTATACACATGAGCAGAAGAGCTGGAAAAATGCTACATTTTAATAAGGAAGGGGACAACAGAGCACTAGATAACTGTGAAAGGAATGAGAAATTGCTCTCCGTAATATCAGGGAGTGATCTCTAGGATAGATTTTATTGAGTGACAAATGTTAAGTGAAGAAAAGGGCAGTTGGCAACTGTGTATCTAAGTAATGGGAAGAGGAAATGTAGATATAAATAACTATACAGTCATGCATCACTTCATGACAGAGATGTGTTCTGAGAAATGCACCATTGGGCTATTTTGTCATTGTGTGAACATCATAGAGTACACTTATACAAACGTAGATGGTATAGATCTTTTTATGTGTATATATTTTTTCATATGGAAATCCAAATGTACCAGCACAATGGTGCTGAATATCAGTTACTTCCCCTAGCAATGCCAACATCAAGTGCTGTGTATCAAGTTGTTATATGTGTTCCATTATACTCTTACGGGACTACCATCATATATGCAGTCCATTGTTGACCTCCAACGCCATTATTCAGGGCATGAGATTCATAAATGTACATATATGTGTAAATAAATATTATTGTCATCAGAGGTGATTTTGCCTCCCAGGGGATATTTGGCAATGTCTGGAGGCATTTTGAGTTATCACCACTAGGGGAAGATACCTTAGTTGTCATACCTTATGCTTATATCTTGTTTTGAAGGTTAGACTTTGAAATCATATAAATATTTTACATAATTACCATGAAAATTAACTTGTAAACAGAAAAATCATAAACAAAATTAAACATATGAATCCATGTTTGACCAGGTAGCATAACTACATGGAGAGGAATCAGTGACCTTAAGACACAGACATCGACCATACAGCCTAATGGGAAGGATGAAAGAGCTGCAAAATTATCTTAATCTCATTTCAGTCATACTTTTTATGACTGTCTTGGTATTTTGTTCTAAAACTGTTTTGTGTATATTACAGGATAAAACAAATGAGTAATTATTTGGAGTTATTGAAAATCAGGATGTAGGCATAAGAGAAAGAGATATAGACATAATACAGAAGGTAAGTAAAAATACTTCAGTCCTGAATTTGCATGGGAAAAATTCGGTATAAAAATCACAATGTACTAAAAGATGTTTATTTTCTACCTCTGTCCACTGAAAAGGCCTAGAAATTATAATGAATATAGCACCAATGTGCATGCTTAGACATGCAAATTATGATCTCTAGATCCCATGTTCTGGGAGAAATAGGTGATTTCAGTTCTGAGGAAAAAATGTACAAGATAAAGGTGGAACATCCTGTCACAGCAGAAATCAAGGAAGCTATTAAAGGGTTCAAAAGCCAACTTGAAGAGGCTCCACTGGCCAACCTTGACACAATTAGAGCATAAATAATAATTACAATAGATTGAAACATATCAAAAATATTTAATTCCATGAATTTATATCTTGTCGAAATATGAACTTTGCAGAATACAAAAGAACCAAAGTATTATTGCTTTATTTCCTTTGCATAATACTAAAGAAACCAAGTAATTGCTCTGGAAACTAATAAATAGAAAAACATTGAGCATTCATACTGGTATTCCTATGTAAACAGTACATCTGGGTAGCCAAATAGTTCATGAAGTAAAGTTTCTCTTTGTAGATGTATTTTAGATAATTATTAATTAACAAAGATACAACTAGGATATTATTGTCCCTATCAGCAGATATTTGAAGGTATTAGAGATATTCTTAATTCCTTAGGTTGATAATGATATTATTGGTTTTTTTCTTTAAAATCCTCTATTTGAGAGTTTCATGCTAAAATATTTATGGAAGAAATATGTGATGTTAGGGATGTGCTCAGAAATAATCCATTGAGGGGAATGGGTACATACAGTTGAAACAAAACTGGCCAACACTGATAATCACTGGAAGTCATTGATGAGTATTTATGGATTTGTTACACTTGTCTCTCCATTTTCATGTAAAATTTGAAATTTTTATAATGTAATGTTCTTGAAAACTTAAAAATGAATAAAAGTTTTAAAAAGGAATGGATGTCCTTTAATTTCTCAATATATCAGGAATATTTTACAGCAGTCTCTCTGGTGCAGATGTGAGTGCAGAAAACATACTTTGAGATACATTTTGTAAGAGTCTTAAGAACATTATCAAAGAAGTTAGCTTCCTCTCCACTCTGGACACCTTATGCCCACCCATCCTAACCCTGTAAAGAATCTTAGTAAGAAGTTATCTTCCTTCCCCACACAGGTAACTTCCCATTCACCCTGGGAACATCTCATTCCAATGGATGCTACAAAGAAGACAATAGCAGCTAACACTTTACTGAACACCTTTTATGTTTTAGGCCCTTTACATATATTTGTTTTAATCTTTACAACAAGGAAGGCATTGGCATGCCCATTTCACAGATGAAGAAAGAGAGCCTTAATAATAAGTGCAGTCACTTGCTCATGGCCACACAGCTAAGAATCTTTTTTTTTTTTTTTTGAGATGGAGTTTCACTCTTGTCGCCCAGGCTGGAGTGCATGGCTCAATCTCGGCTCACTGCAACCTCCGCCTCCCAGGTTCAAGCCAGTCTCCTGCCTCAGCCTCCAAGTAGCTGAGATTACAGGTATGTGCCACCATGCCTGGCTAATTTTGTATTATTAGTAGAGACGGGGTTTCTCCATGTTGGTCAGGCTGGTCTTGAACTCCCCACCTCAGGTGATCTGCCCACCTCAGCCTCCCAAAGTGCTGGGAAAACAGGTGTGAGCCATAGCGCCTGGCCACTAAGAAGCATTTCATGCAGAATTTCTGCACGGATCTTTTGGACTTCGAAGACTGCACTGCCCCCTGCACCATAATGAACCCATACTTAATTATGCTGTTTGGGCTAAATTTCTCCTTTCCCCAAGCCCACAAAACTATTTTGTAATTTCCTATGCTGACAATCATGAAACTTAAGTATGCATCAGAGTTACCCACAGAGTTTGTTTAAAGTGTAGATTCCTGGGCAGAATCAGAATCAGAAAAGATTCTGACTTCATGGATCTAGGAATAGGGCCAAGGAATCTTCATTTAGCAAGAGATTCTGATGGAGGTGGTCTGAGAGCAAAGCTTGGAAGGACACTCCTCAAATCCATCACACTCTTCAACTTCAAACATGTTATAACATGATCCTAGACTCTTTGGTTCCTGGCAATACATGACTTTACATGAGTAGATAGTTAACTCAGCTTCTTCAGAAAGTCTTTTTGTCCTGTTCTCTCTTCCCCCAGAATAACGTATAATCATCCTTGTCATTCCAGTAATAACGAGTGCACTAGAACCAATGTTCTGAGACATATAAAGGCCATGCCACCATTCACACGCCTTTCTTGAGACTGGCCACAATAAGTTGAATTAAAATTACAGAAGCTCAGGGATGTAATTTACCATTAAGATGGGCAGTTTAATCCTTCAGTTCAGCTAAGTATCTATCATAACTGAACATTCCCCAAGTGCCAGGTATTGTAACACAAAGATGAACAGGTCACAGGCCTTCCTTTGGAAACTTTGTTTAGAAGTTTCTCAGTGATCATGACCTAAGCTGAGCTTTGAAGTCAGCTACACAGTAGAGAGGGGAATTTCTCTACTGAACACACAAAGCAGTAAAGCCCCAGAGAGGCCTGGTGACCTGCCCGTGGTCACGCAGCTATCTTGTTTTCAGCAGCTCACTGTGAGAATGAGCTCAGTTTCTTAAAGATGTACAATGTCAAGACCTGGAGGAATTAAATAATTTACCTGAGAGCCTTCAAGACTTCTGCAGCCTCCCCCAGGGACTCCACTTTACAGTACATAACTCTTCCCACAATCCAATTCATTTTTGCTTAGGATTTATCAGCCACAAAAATGGGTTTAACCTTTTGAGCTTCAGTTTGGCACCTCCTGCATTTCCACCCTCAAATGCTGTCTCCCACCCCATCTGGCTGTGGCAAGACTCCTTCAAAGACCAGACATCTCTAAAATTAGGCATCGGCTGAGATTTATGCTGATTCTCTTGATTCAGTCCAGACTTGTCAACTTCCCTGGAAGCAAGCAGAATGTTCCATAAATTACTACAGCCTTTTACCCACCAAACTATTTTTAAAGGGTGGTCTATATCAAATGCAATTAAATCTGAATTGTTGCCTCAATAACTCTGCCTTCTTTCTTTTCCCGTTCGCTTATATGCTCAAGTGTATTCAGCTTGCAATACATTAAGAGCTCAGTTCATCACTTTTGTCAGCCTCTGGAGAAATGGTAAGAGCAGTGGCACTTTCTGTTTCTCGTGGTGTGGAAGCAAAGTCTCAGGACACCTCATCTTAACGTGCACTCTGGTTACACATGTCACACTGATTCTGACTCCAGAAAATGTTCTGGTGCTAATTAACAGAGGTGCCCAAGGAATTAAACTCAGAGGAAGTTCTAGGACCCGAGGGCTCAACCAGGTCTTACTGTCTCTGCATCCGTTTCAAGGATACTCACTTGCACTCTGGTGAGTCCCCCCTTACCTGACTATCATGTAGCCACTGGATTCCATGCCTGCCCTGGACTAAGCCTCAATTTCCCGCCTTTCTGGAGTTCTTCCCTGCATAGGGAGAAGTGAGGCCACGCTGAAGGAGTGGTCCTGAAAGCCCTTTCCCCTTTCTCCCCTGCAATCATCCCAAAAGGCAGAGAACAGGATTGCATCTCAATGAGAAAGGATGTGTTTAATGAGGCATCTGAGTCCATTTTTCTTGTTTGCTGGCAGCTTTTAAACTTCATGCCTCCCTCATCCAGTGGTGTCCCACCTCTGGCCAAGCTGATAAGAAAGTCGGGGTGCTCCCTCTCTGGACTCCTGGGAACTCTCACCCCAGTCCCACCCATTAACCACAATAAAAACCCAGGCCAGTCTCCTTTCCTTGCTCAATGACTTGGGAAGTCACTTCAGACTTCTCTGTGTTGCTTGCCTTGCTCTTCCAAGAGACCTCAATTATGTAAGTAATAAATTGTTTGTATCCTCTTGGTGTGCATGAGGCACCACCGATCTTGATATCCAGACCAAATTTTAGGCGGGGGCCCATCTGCCTCTGCAGGTGACCAGAACAATATGTTTTTCCTTCCTCTTGAGACCACAGTCCCACCAAAGCAGGTCAGTGAAAGAAGCAGAGACCCTAGGGCCTCCCTCACTATGGCTGCAAACCTGAACGTGTCTCCCCATCTGGCTGACGCCTGATGAGGCTTTGGGACATTGTTGTTCTTGCAACACATTGGCAAGAGACCAAAATCTTGCCCTGGCTATAACCACTTCAGCAATTATCCACCTAAGTCCTGCCACCTAATTTTTCTCTACGCTGGAAACCGTCTATATACCACATCTCTTTCTCCTGCCACCTCCAGCACAGCCCTGCGACTAACTCAGTGTGAATTCATAAGATGTCCTTTCTTGAGATACTTTATTGCCATCTACCAGAAAAAAGTGGTAATAGCTATTGAAATCTATGGTGATTGAAACACAGGTGGCTCCCCCTGGAGTTGTGCAATTCATAATCTACAAAACCATAAGGAGAGGCCCTGTTCCCACCAAAGCTATTCCTAGTCCTTTCCTGAATTTCAGGGGAAACATGAGTTCATGACAAACAAGGCAGCCTGGCAGATTCCAGCTTTCTTGCCACATCAATATCAGCACCCCTCATGTTGGAGGAAGGTGGCTGATGGTACACCTTCTGCATCCCTTGACTGACAGTTCATCATCCCTTAGTTCTTCTCCGTGGAAACTACTGGTGTTTTCAGTGGGACAATTCTTTGTTGTATGTGACTGTCCCTTGTACTGCGGGACATTTGACACACCAGCAACCAGGGACAAATACTAGGTGGCTGGGGAATGCCAGTTACTGTGGAAACCCAAAGCATCCCCTCCCACATTGCCAAATGTGCACTAAGGTGATGGTGCGCCCTGCCCCAACAGTTGAGGCGCACATGGCAATCTCTCTGTATCTGCTTCTGTCTCTAGACTGTGCTCTTTACGAGGGCAGGCATTTTACTTTCCACAAATCTACCTCCCTACTGCCTAAGCACAGTGCCTCACTAGAGTACCTGTCATTTTACCTGAATTGAAAAAGAGCCCTATAGGACTGACCGGGAGAATTAGCAAATCAGGACCTGCATCTGCGTGGAGGGCAACTCACGCTCTCCTCACCTCACTTGCTAGGAAACAGCCCAGGCTAACTCATCTCTACCAAAACTCAGAGTGCCTGGTTCTTTAAACTCTCCTCTTGACTGGAGTGCATCTGCCTATGCCCATTGGTATACTTGTCACCCACAGCAGAAGCGTTGATCACTATAGCTTCTCTCATTCTCTCAATAATTAGTAACAGGTTGCCTTTTCCCTATGCCTAGGGAACCGGATAGCAAGTGTCTCCTGCATGGAAAAGGAAGAATAAGACAAAGCATGTGCTGACAAATAGAAATAGTGAATCACTTGTTTAAAAAAAAATACGGGGAGGTACTGAATCAGGATTTCTGCCTTACATTCTGTTGCAATTGTCCAAAGTTCTTCAAGGGATTTATATGTTTATTATCTCAAAATCCTGTGTCGAATAAGTAGGACTGGCAGAGCAGGGGTATTTTTCTACCCATCATCCTTGTTCCTTGCTAAATGACCCTGGTTTTGTTCAGATGTCCATTCTCAAGAGAAATGACCCTATTCCCACCTCGGGGGTAAATCTAAGCCAGAGATTGTCCAAGTACAGCCCAAGGCCAGATTTTCTGCCCTGTCCCCTGTTTTTGCATGGCCTGGAGCTAGGAGCGTGTGATAGTTCAATTTGTGTGTCAACTTGCCTGGGCCATGGTGCCCAGATATTTGGTCAAACATTTTTCTGGAGGTTTCTGTGCAGGTGTTTTTGGATGAGATTAATATTTAAATTAGTGGACTTTGAATAAAACAGATTATCCTCCATAATATAGGTGAGCCTTATGCAATCAATTGAAGGTCTGAATAGAACAAAAGACTCACCTCCCCTGAGCAAGAGGGAATTCCATCAGCAGACAGCCTTCGGAATTGAACTGCAACATGGCTTCTTCCCTGGGTCTCCAGCCCACCAATCCACCCTGCAGATTTTGGACATGCCAGCCCTCCACAACTGCAGGAGCCAATTTTTAAAGTCTCTCTCTATATATAGACACATGCTATTGGCTTTGGTTCTTTGGAAAACACTGACACCAGAATGGTCTTTGCATTTTAAAATGGTTGTATTTGAAATGGTTACATAAGCACCCACATTAATGTCCTTAAGTTTTTGTCTCATGGCCAGCAAAGCCTAAAATATTTACCAGCTGGCCCTTTAAGAAAGTTTGCTGAAGTTGATGTCTGTTCAAAGTCAGTCATCTCTGTTCTACTATCTTTGCTAGTGATTGGCTTACAGATGGAATCTATCTGGCCAGTCCGATAAGATGGAAGTTCTTCTAGGGGGCTAGGGGAAAGGCTTATTTGCTCAGAAGAAGGAATAACAGGATATGAGGGTTGGTGCTGCTGCAGTCATTCTGCAGGCATGCGGTGAGCCTGAGCACATGGGCACCTCACTGAGGATACCAAACAGAAAGATGAAAAGGATCGCTCATGATATCGTGGAGCTCTAGAATTAATACTCTGTCTCATTGCTTCTTGTCGTGTCAAACAATGAACTGCTTTAATGTTTCCAATACCTTGAGTGAGAGCTCTTGTTACTTGCAGCTAAACACATCCTGATACTGCAGCTGGAAAGCTAGGGCCAGAGAGATTTCATTTTTCTTGTTGGTGCCCCCAGATAGTGAGTGATAGACCTGGAACTAGAATACTAGCTGCTCTAAACTGAGAACCCTTAAGTTTCTAGTTAGACAAAGTGTAGTGTTTCATGAATGAACTGAGACTAGCTAGGTAGATTCAAGTGATTTCATTCTTGCTGGCGTTTTGAGGGAACGGTTTCATAACAGAAACTGTACCCACCACCCACCTTTCTTGCATTTACTTTATTTTTTGTTAAATATTTAAGGGACCAAATCACTGATATTTTCCCAAGAAAAAAGAGTCTTAGAAAAATGCCAACAGTACAGTACACATACAAACAGGAGAAAATCTGTATCCCTGGCCCGGCCGTTCTGGGTTTTTGTTGTAGTTGCTATTTGTTTGTTACTTATTTTTTTCATCACCAGGACAAAGAGTTTAATTTCACTAGCTACTGCTGCATGAATGTTCTAACAGGAGAAATTTTCTTTCTTGTTCTCTTATACTACACAAATAGTCATTTTTATGCTGCAAGGTGATACACTTGCCAGCTGGTTAACCTTCACTGTGGCCCATCTAGTTGTCCCTGTTCCTACTGTGCCCATTTCACAGATGGAAAAAAAAGGTTAAATGACTCTCCCCAGACTACAAAGTGCAGCTCACCGCAACCAATATCACATAGAGAATAGAGATGATTACTGCATCTCTCAAGCCGAAGCTCTCTTTGAGTGTTGTTCCTCAGATAATTGCCTCCGGCCCCGCCCCCATAAGTATGTCTATAAATGTGTCACCTCACTAAGGATACCAAACAGAAAGATAAACAGAAAGGCGGAAAGGATCACCCATGATATCCTGGAGCTCTAGAATTAATACTCTGTCTCATTGCCTCTTGTCGTGTCAAACGATGAATTGCCTTAATGTTTCCAATACCTTGAGTGAGAGCTCTTGTTACTTGCAGCTAAACACATCCTGATACTGCAGCTGGAAAGCGAGGGCCAGAGTGGTTTCATTTTTCTTCTTGGTGCCCCCAGATAGTGAGTGATAGACCTGGAACTAGAATACTAGCTGCTCTAAACTAAGAATGCTTAAGTTTCTAGTTAGACAAAGTGTCTAACCCCTCGCCAGGAGTGGAGAGATTCACTGCAGCTGCTCTCTGCCTGTGAGAGCAGGCATGGAAATCTGGGATCCTCACACAGACTTACCTTTCCTTTAGGGATCTGATTAATTCTCAGACATTTTTTAAGCCCAGGAACTAATGGAGAACCAGAAAAAAATTACCATCTGCCCAGTTTACAGTCATGGTTTTGTTTTATTTCAAATCACCTCAGAATCTTGTACTTGTGATTTTGAGTTGTGTTTATAATTAAATCTATTATTTAGAATTATGGACCCACATGTAAGGACCTACATAGATCCTAAACATTAATCCTGTCCGATTACTCCATCTCTGCTTCAGAATATCCAGAGCTCATAGCTAGAAAACTCTTCCTAACATTGGGACAAAATTTTTCTTCCTGCCTCCTTTACCCACAGGTTGTAGTTCTGCCTGCTGGTGCCTTCCTGAACAAATACATTTCCTCTTTCACAAGCCAATCCCTCAGATATTTTAAGACTGCTACCTTATAACCCAGAATTTTCTCTTCCCCCTGCTAAACATCCTCAGTTCTCTTAGCTGTAAAGCCAGGAGCCTGGGTCCAAATCTGCTCAGCAATCTGACCAGTCTTCTCTATAAATGGGCTCCAGGAATTATGAGAAACTTAATTGAACATCGATCTTCCCAAACTTCCCTCATAATCATGTGTTTCGTAAATTTCCATTGAATAGCCCTTTCTTTTTATGGGCTTATTTCTTATGACCCTTTGGAAACATATAAACTTAATTGGGTTCCTATAATTCCATTCATTTGGGTCTATTTTTCCCAGAAAATGTTTGCTTCCCAGTAAAAATCAGAATAGGACCAATTTGCTACACCAAGGAGCCTAGTTTTCTTGCTAAAATCATTAGCAATGGGGCTGTTTTGATAAAGGCCAATTTTATCTACAATTAACACCCAGTGTCTGATTTCAGATGCAAGCTAAATGTTGTCACGTATATTTAAAAATAAGTGAATGTCCCACTAATATGTATGAGCCTCTTATGAGTAAATTCAAAATTTCCCTGTGGCAAAGGAAGGTGATCAGAAGCCTCAGAGACCAATTTCAATCAATACTGAGAATAAATGATAACATTGCCTTAATCGTAAAAGAGTCCTTGTAACCAGAGAGTCATTGAAGGCACAGTTTCTTGGTGAAGATTTCAAACCAATAACTAATCAATCAACAATAATTTTTGAGGACCTACTTTATGCAATGCAAAATAATAACTTGAACTGGAGTCAGAACATCAAGACTGACACAAGCCTAATCTGGATTTTGCCATCTAGTTGTGGAGCTAAGACAACACATCTGCCTTGGCACCAATGAGGCCACACCTACTAAGTACCAACACATGGAGTAGATCATTAGTGCTGAAGCCTTGTAGATGGGGAAGACAGCTAACATGTGAGTGCTTGCTCTGTGCTCACAGCGCTATGGACATTATTTCCTTTACACACTCCAGCAGCTTGACTTGGGAGAGAAGCGAGTCAATGCAAGATGGTGACTCTCAGTCCTATGTTCCTGGAATGGGAGAGGACAAGACCCCAAACCAAACTGCAGGATGAAAAACGTTCCCTTGTGAGTAGCTCCCAGAGCTGAACAGGTGACACTGAGCTCCAAACTCTGAGCAGAGTAGAGAAGGAAAAGGAGGAGAGGAGGCCCAGCAGGGTGCTGTGGGCAGAGGGACTGCAGTAGCACCAGGCTGGGAAGTGCCTGGGGGAGATGTCCCTGAGGCTGTCAAAAGTAAGGACAATGTTCTTGGCAGAATGGGAGGTCAGGGCCCTGCGTTCCCACTCCAAAAGTCATGCCCCCTCCCACTCCCATCCTTCTGAACTCCTAGAACCAGAGTGAGAAGTGACCTTGAAGAAGAAGCTGGTAGAAGAGATCTCTACCAGCTCTCCATTTTGAAGCTGAGGACAACATAGTCCAAGAAAATGAAATAATGTATACATATCGCCTTGATGCTTCCTACTTAGGCTGGGATTAAGCGCAGGCTTCTAATTATCAGTCCGATCCCTTTCCACTGAATCACACTCTCTGCCAAACCAGGTTTCTCTTCAGCATTTCCCATCTTCTCCTCCCCTTTCTCTCAGTTTCTCACATACAGGAGGGCTTGTGGTGCCCTGTCTACACACTGAAATCAATGGCACCTTACACAAAAGCCCGTTAGACTGCCATGACTCAAAACTTACATGGGAAGGGAAATAAGCTTTGTGCATAAGTAGCTATAAATAAAAGCCCAAAACTAGTGAAAGTTTCTAGATCTCCTTTTTATTTAAATGTTCCTCATTTATATGCAACCAATTCACAAAAGCCCACACACCAATCTGTAATGCACCTGGTATTGTGAGAAATTGCCAGTTTGGTAGTGTCATGTTTTTTTCCCTCCACAATAAAAACTGCACAAGTTCATGTCCTTAGGGTGCAATCATCTCTTTTCCTTTTTTTTAAATGACTCCCCCAAACAAGTAGGTTTACGAAATATAACAAATGAAACAGGTTCTAGTCCCAATCTTCTACCAACATGCATCCAAGTATATTTTAGCATGAGGATGTCTAATAGCTCTCTTTGATGTGGCTTTGTACCACACTCGTACCAAACCACAATCTGTGTTAGCCTGCAAGAGCTGCCATAACAAAGTGCCAAAGACTGAGTGGCTTAAACATAGACATTTATTTTCTCATTGTTTTGGAGGCTGGAAGCCTGAAATTAAGGTGTTAGTAGGGGTAGGATCTTCTGAGACTTCTCTCCTTGGCTTGTAGAGGGCTGTCTTCTCCCTGTGTCTTCAACTGGTCTTCTGTCTGTGTGCATCTGCATCCTAATCTTCTCTTCTTATAAGGGCACCAGTTTTGTTGGATTACAGCCTACCCTGATGATTATTTTCCAACTTAATTACCTCTTTAAAGATCCTATCTCCAAATACAGCCATATTCTGAGGTGCTGGGAGTTAGGACTAACATATGAATTTGAAAGGAGCACACTTCAGCCCATAACATTCAGGCCTCTGACTACCCCCAAATTTGTGCCCTCACATGAAAAATATATTCACCGCGTACCAACGGCCCTGAATGTCTTAATCCTTTTCACCATCAATCAAAGGACTCTACCTAGAGCAGCTTTTAGGGCTGGCACTTGAAGAGACAGAGAAGAATTAAAATAATGTGCCATTTCTCATCTGGGACTGCAGTTTAGGCCTGGCTTCCAGCATCAGAAGAGAGGCTTTGGCTAACAGGGTTACTTCCTCTGGAGAGATGTGAGGCTGTCCTGTGGGGTTCTGCAACCCTGAACACTTTCAGAAAGGAATCTGTTTCTCCTGAATCACTACACAAAAGCTTCAGGGGTGAAGTGGTAAGACGTCTATGGAGAATTCATCTCCTATTGCCTCTTGTTCAAAAGGAGCTGATCTCCTCTGTTCTAGGAAAGGAATACAGAGAGCTGATTCAGCTTACCAAGGGTAAAAATAGCTAAGTGGACAGTTTGAGTGAAAACTTAGCAGTTCACCTGTTTTTCCTATTATCAACTGCAGAAGAAAGTGTATCAAGGACTGCAAAGTTAGAAGTCACTGTAAAATCAGGACTCTGTGTAAAAACCCTCTATCTGAAATTGAGAAGAGATGGCAAGCTGAAAATAGACAGCTGTTTCAGATGCTTCTCCTTGAACAGCTGCCAGGGGACCAGCAGTCAACGTGAAACCTCGATGGCACTAGTTCGGGGAACGCACTGTAGCACGTGGCTGTCAGCGGGATCCCATCAGATCACACCCAAGGGGAAAAGGCTTGGGCTTCCCGTCATCATTTGCCAACTTTCCAAAGTTCAGTGTTATGTTCAGGCTAGACCAAAGTGTAGTTGTGGATCAAGTTTATTTTCGGTGGTGCAAGGCTGGAACCTTTTCAATAAAGGTGCACTTACTTAGATACCTATGACTTCTGAACTCTAACATTTGAATTTACAATTGAGTCCTTCAGCCCTGCTGACCAAAAGCAAGCAGAACTTCCAAGAGGGTGAAAATAGAGATGAAGACAAACTTCACGAGCTCTGCTGCTGCCCCTGAATGTTACTCTGGTGCTCTAAGAAATGACAGTCTAGGCTAAGCACGGTGGCTCACTCCTGTAATCCCAGCACTTTGGGAGGCCAAAGCAGAGGCTCACTTGAGGCCAGGAGTTTGAGGCTAGCCTGGGCAACATAGGGAGACCCCATCTCTGCAAAAACATAAATGTTAAAAAAAGAAATGACAATCTACAATCAGTTCTACTGAGGTGTAAAATAGCCATGTTAGGGATTTGATAAGGGAGGAGGGCTTTGGGCTTGAGAAAAAAAATACACACACACACACACACACACACATACTCCTTTTTAAAGAGAGAAAAGAGACAACTTGAGACTAGCAAACATGCCCCAGTTTGTCCATCCTCAAACATTATTAGATGAGTCTGTCATGTTGACAAATAGCCCCCACTAACAACAGGCCCAGCAGACAGCAAACACAAGCAGGGTGTTCGATTCCCACTCCTCTCAGACGCAAATTGTGGAACGCAGGAGGCCTGTACAGTGCACACATGTGATCTAAAAATACCACGCCAGCCTTGTCTTTGTGGGGATTGCTTTCCAGGCGACAGAGGCCCTGAGGCCTAGGACCTGCCCAGGGGAGGGGCAGGGGCCTCCGCCTGCACCAGGGCTAATTACTAGAGGACCCGGGCAGGCAGCTGCCAGGCCCTGCTCCCCATTTGTGAGCGTGTTGCAAGGCAGTGGTTCTAACTTTAGAACTGCACTCTAAACTTTGATCTCCCATCACTGCCTGGCTTTAGGCAAAACATAAACTTGAGAGCTGCAACATATTTTTTAAATCTTATTCCCCTGGCAGTTTAAGAATAAGGACAGGAATTATTTTCAAATGAGAATCTTTGACTGCATAACACAGGCTTCCAAAATTAAGCAGAAACACATGGCAGCTCTTATTATTAAATTTCCCTTGGAAAACAATGGTTTAAATTAAGGGGAGGGGGGACAGTTTGATAAAACTTTGAAATGTGAAGCTTCAAGTTTAAAATAAAAAATGACTCTGGTGTTTTGTTTTCTTTAAAGATTATTATGGAGTTTTTCTAGCTTTGCCATTATTAATCTATTTCTACCAATGTTTAAAATTGAATGCTTGGGGTTCGAAAGATAAATGACTATTTTTTCAAGCTGAAATCAGGTGCTAAGGGGTTTTCTGAAGTACGGAGAGAAATTTGCGCTGCCCAATTGAAGCACCTCTCCATAAAACGTATTTCTAAGAAAATAATGGTGGTGAAATTTAACTGTATCATAATTTTTACCTGATTCTGTGTAGAATTCAGTAAGAAACAGAAACCTTCTAGCAAAGTGTGCTTGTGCCACAATTAGGGCCAGCCACTGGCATCTTCTATCATCAAAATAAATCAAAACACAGCTTTCCTCTTCTCCCTAAGAAATTCCCAGAAAGAATTTGGGCAAGAAGATGTTCTTAGAAACTGCACCATCTCAGACCTCCCAGGCACTGTTTAATTCTTCCTTCCCTTCAAGGACTAAATCAATTACTACCTTCTCAATGAAGCCTTTCTGATCACCTAATTTAAAAGTTTCCTGTGTCTCAATCAGCCCACATCCTTAGCCCAAATGCGTAGCGTGCATTTGGAACTTATTATTTCCCGTTGGATGTTGTTAGTGATCTTAGGAGTGTGTCTCTTCCCTTCGCAGCTACCTTATAAGCTCCATGGCGGTAAGGATCAGTGCTTTCTTTTTTTTGCATACCTCATTGGGCCTAGCTCAGTGCCCCGAACCAGTGGCTGGGTTCCTGTGCCGAAGACTGCAGGGGATACCAGCAGTGCTTAGTAATGACAAGAAGTTATCTTCTAGCATCACCCAGGGGATGCCCTGGGGAACAAACGCAAAGGAAGGAAAGAAACCCCAAACTACTTCCACTCTCCTTCTCACTCATGACCCCTAACAGTGCCTGGCTGTGCTAATGGAGGTGAGGCAGCCTGCTGGGCTCACAGCAAAGTGGTAAATTCTACTATCAAGGCTCAGCTTGATGGAGAAATGAAAGGAAAGGAGGGAGAAGTTGTCCCCACTCTGATTTTGCAAATGACTTTATTTTTTGACTTCTGTCAATAGTCATAACTCTGCTCCACCTTCATGCCCTGGCCTGATTTTAAGCTTCTCTGATTAAAGGGATGATTTCTGTGCAGTGCATTACTGGCTGCAATAACATCCATTCCCCACCCCCATCCCCCACACACACCCACCAGTTCTCATGCCATCTTTGCAAAATTTTTGAAATAGCATTAATACCAGTTGTAGAAAAATAAGAACATCATTCACAAAACTTGGTTTATGCAACTGAATTCCAGTTTGGAGAGACTCCCTTTCTCTTTATAAGAAACTTCCATTCTTCTTTCAAATAGCCAAACCAATAAATCTCTACCCAATTTTGGGTAGAGATTTCATTGCCTGAATCATGAAGAGACATCAAAGGTTCAGAGGAGAGAACTTTGCCCAGGTGAATGTGGAAAAAATAGATGCCATCTGTGATTTAAGGCCTTGTTATTCACAGTGTGGTCCACAGACCAGTGTCATCACCTGGGAGCTTGTTAGAAATGTAAGAATCTCAGTTTCCTCTCCACACCCACTGAATCAAGATCTTCATTTTAACAGGAACCCCAGGGATTTCTATACACATTAATATGGATTAGAATATCCCATAAAAGCTGTCTCCCCACCAAAAAGCCTCCTGTCTCCAATTTGTCATTGCTGGCCTGAAATGCTCATTATAGAGGTGAACAGGATGGGGGTGAGCCATGCTTTTTTCACCTTTAAATTGGAAGTTCACCCAAGATAAATGATATATTAAGGCAAATCAGATACTGGTACTGAGGTGCTCCTTTCTATGGGAATCTGCATTTGAAAGGGGGAAAAAACGAGCTAATGCTTTGGACCCTCTAGGACAATATGTGCATGAGATTTGCCCTGGTCACGAGGATGCTAAGGCCATGAGAAATGCTCTGTCTAGATCCAGATGTGGAAGACAGAATCCCTACAATGGAGGCCGGGCATGGTGGCTCACGTCTGTAATCCCAGCACTTTGGGAGGCAGAGGCAGCTGGATTACCTAAGGTAGGAGTTCAAGACCAGTCTGGCCAACACGGTGAAACCCCATGTCCACTAAAAATATGAAAATTAGCCGGGCATGGTGGTGGGTGCCTGGAGTCCCAGCTACTAAGGAGGCTGAGGCAGGAGAATCACTTGAACCTGGGAGGAGGAGGCCGCAGTGAGCTAAGATCATGCCACTGCACTCCAGCCTGGGCACCAGTGTGAGACTCTGTCTCAAAAAAAAAAAAAAAAGAAAGAAAGAAAGAAAGAAAAAGAAAAAAGACAAGAGAATCCCTATGATGACAGACTTTCAACAGTTAGAAAATAACCTTCCCACATGGGTAGCCACATCCAGGAGGGCCTGAGGGCCAGAAAATAGAATGAGGGCACCAGTGACAGTGAAATGGGCCATAGGGAGGGAGAACAGAGCCAAGACCCGAGATACCGGCTGTGGTTCCATGCTGAGGTACCTGGAGACGAGTGCTTCTGTAAACAGAATTCATCCAAAAAGCCCAGAAACAAAAAAGCCCTCAGTCTTCATCCATCTGTGGGTACATAAGACGTCAGAGTCACACTAGTGATGCTTTCCACTACCTCACTAAACCCTGCCAGTTCCACCAGACCGTCCCTATTGTGAGTTCCTCCGCCATCTTGCATGTTTCTGGGAGACTCCAGGAGCTATCTCAAATCTATGAGGCATGAGACTGTTTCTTGCTCCCCTCTACGGTGCAGTGCCCTGTCCATCCTCCCAAAGACGGATGCTCATGTCCTTGTGGCTCAACAGCAGACCCATAAGCTACTTCTGAGACCAAAAGGAAAGGTCCAATCCACCCACCCCTTAGTGTATTGTTATGTTAGAGAGATACCTTAGCTGAGCTGTGGATACCAAGGGTAGAGTTCAGCGAAACCTCCCTTCTCCTCTCCCATCCTCAGACCCACCTGTGGAGCCAGTCAGCTTCAAGTGTCCCCACAGGAGCCACTCTCTCTCCTGGACTCTACGCTATGTTCATGTAATCTGTTATTCATCCCTCCCCATTCCCACTCTGCCACTTCACCAGACAGGTCACTATCTTCCTGTTTCTAATCATGGATATGGCCCGTGTTCTTTTTCCAGTAAAAACAAGGATAGAATGGGGGATTGCACAGACATGGAACTGGGGATGAGAAGATAGTTGAAGGAGAGAGGTGCCACTGGACCCCCGCTCCTGACACAGCCAAATCTCACCATGCACCGCTGCAACACCCTGCTATACCTAATCAGTTTGTTAATAAACCAAGTGAACCAACTTTAAAATAAAATTCAAGGGGAACACAAAGTGACAGCAGCCCAAGAGAATAGCAGCAGTTCTACCCACTGGTGCTCATGTGTTGATTTATTCAGCACCTAAAACAGTGTCTGGCATAAAACAAGCCATAAATATTTGCAAATGAATGACCAAATGAACGCATGAATTTAGCAAATACAGGCTTAGTGCCTGAATGTACAAGTCTTTATGTGAGACACTAGAACGCAGCAGTAAATCAGAATCCACCCCTGCCCTGACTGAGGATCCAAGGGAATGAATAGATGATTCCCAGCCCCGTGCCCATGTGTGATAAGTCATGCAAGCCAGAAACAGGAAGTAGCTGCAGGTACACACAGGAGGGCCTGGTTGACACCCCCACGAAGGTGGCCCAGAAGAATTGAGAGGGGTGTGCAGATTATATACAGCCAAGGGCACACATGCTGAGTCACAGGGGTTTGGGGTGCCTGATAACAGAAGCACCTTCTCTGACTTCTTGAGGCATCCCCCTGAGGTAACAATAGTGAATATCATCTAGTCAAGACCTGGGTCCCCAGCACTCTGGACTGGGGCTGGGGCCCGAGTTTCTTTATTCTGGGGATAGCTCAAGTCCACTGCCAATGGCTGACAGTCATTAATACAAAGGCAGACAAAAGAAATAAGAAGCCGCTGTGTCTGTAGTCAGGAGGAGAGCACTGGGAAGGACAGAATGGAAGTTATTGTATCCAGATACCAGAGGCCTTTACATTTTAAACATGGAGAAGAAGGAACAGGCAGATTAAAAAGTGGAAAATGGCAGTTTACAGAGAAGGCCTGTTGGAGAATGCATATGAGATGAAGGGAAGCAGCTTTGATAGCAAACCAGGGGAATAAGGCAGTTATCTGCCAGTAACTACTGCTTCAAAGAGAAGCTCAAGCATCATCTAAGTAGTTTTATACAGTGAATAAGACTGAGTTTGGTGGGGATTTCATTGAGTAATGGGATAAAAATTCAGGCACTGCTCATTCAATTCCAAGGTTCTCTTGCAACCCAGTTTTGAGCTGGAGGGAATTGTGTTTTGGTACAGATTTATGTTTGAATGCAAGCCAGCCCACATTCGACAGGCACGGAGCTCTTTCATGCTCAGAAAAGGGGGAAAAAAAAGTTGCTGTTCTTGTATATTCTTTCATCCTAAACCTGAGACAAGAAGCCGGTGTTGGCAAAGGGGTGTGTGTGTGTGTGTGTCCTAAACAAATGTACATATTTGCTGCAGTGAAGGAGCCAGTTTTTCCATAAATGGCTAACAGGAATTTGATTAAGTGTTTGCAACATTAAATGTGTTGTGGGTCACGTTGTAATTTACATTGTTCCCCAGCCATCACTTTTCCTTATTTCCTAACCAACCTCCATGCTGCCCCACATGCTACGTTCATCCAGGCCTTCTAGAGGTCTGCTGTCAGTTCCCATAAACTGGCTCAGGTGGTAGAAGTGATTAGTGAAGTCAGGCATCTCAGCCATTCCCACCTCTTACTTCCCAAGGTGTCTCATGTCACCAAATTACAAATCATCCACAAGCAGAAGATCAAATCCAGGCCGACTAAAGCCATGTGGAATGTGGACACTTGGGGGCAGTTAAATACCTTAGAGGTTTCTCCTGTAAGATTTGAAGCTTTGAAGGCAAAAATCAATGGCCAGCTTTTCAAAGGAAAAGGTAACAGGTGTGTCCAGGTGAGCCCCAGACAGATGGGTCTGTGAAAGCAAGTGCTTGTGCAGGTGCAGTGACTGCTCCGGCCATATGTCCTCAGCAGACATGGGCTGCAGCGGAAGGAACAAGACCGTGAGTCAGAGAAGACAGGCCCGTGCAGCCATCCGTGCCTTACTTGTCTCCAGGTATACGGGGCAGATCTGAAAGTAGAGAATAAGAACAGCAAATGGGATTTTCCACGGGTACTCTACTTCTTACTCCAAGTCATTCAGAAACATGGCTAAAATGCAGCCAGTGAATTTGGGGCCATAGAGGCTCATCTCAAAACCAAGAGAATGAAACTGCCAGGATACATGAAGAGGGAGGGCAAAGGCAGGCAGTAAGGAGGGGAAGCTGAGTGGGCTCTGAATGTCACTGCACGGTGTAGGCCCTCACAGCATCTTGCTGAACTCTAAATGTTGGAACACCCCAACAGGCCTGGGTCCTGCCTCCCCTGTCCCCTTACCCACACTCTCTCTGGGTGACCTCACTCAGCCCCACACCTTTACATCCCATCTATGCACCGATGGCTCCTAACTCTAAATCCCCACTCCAACCCTTCTCCTGAGCTCCAGATTCAAAATCTCATGGCCTGTTCATCCTCTTGGATGTCTAACAGAGCTCCTGAAGTTAATGTGTCCAAACTTGAACCCCAGATTCCCCACTGTGTTCCCAAATCCCACTATGTATTAGTGTTCCCCATCTCAGAAAGTAACCCTCCATTTACCCAAGTGGTCTGGCCAAAACTTTGGGATTATCCTCTATTCTTTTCTTTATCTCGCATCCCACATCTAATCCATCAGCAAGATTTTTCAGCTCTCCCTGTAAAACGCATCCCATTCCTACTTTTCATTGCTTCCACCACTATCAGTCCTGTCCAAAGCAACACTCCTTCTTTCTTTGATGACTGCAATGTCCTTGAACTGACTGCCTTGAGCCCATGCTTTCCACCTTGTGTCTAGTCTTCACACAGAAACCCAAGTGACTTTTATAAAGTATAAATTAGATTAGTCTGCTTTCTTGCTCAAAAACTTCTGCTGGTATTTCTTACTTTTAAAATGAAGTACACGGTCCTAAAATAGCCTAACCTCCATTTACCACCCCCACTCCACTTCCTTCTATCTCCCTTTTGCCATTCAGCCACACCAACCTCCTGGTTACCCCTTCAAAATACATCGCCTTGTTCCCTCTGTGTCATCTTGATATTTGTTGCTCTATCCACCTGGAAATCTTTCACATTGCTCATTCCCCTGATGCACTCAAACTCTCTAATCCCATGTTAACTTTGCAAAGAAGTCTTTCCTGACCACAGATTCTAAAGAAGGCCAACTACCATCTAACTCTTGGATCCTCCTCCTCTCTTCCCTTCTCCCATTCCACTCACAGGGGACACTGATCATGTTTTTCGGTTACCTAGTATATTTTAACATTCTTGTCCTATTTGAGAAATTTCAAGACTCCCCAAAGCAGAAGCCAGTGTAGTGAGTTTAACAGTGTTTCCCCTAATATACATCTACCCAGAACCTCAGAATATGACCTTAATTGGAAATAGGTTCTTTGCAGCTATAATTAGTTAAGGAGTGGAAGATGAAATCATCCTGAATTTAGGGTGGTTCTTAATTCCAATGACTGGCATCCTTATGAGAGAATGGAGAAGAAGATTTGGACACAGAGATGAAGACATCAGGAAGGAAGGCCACCTAGCAATGGAGGCAGGGTGACTCATGGAGCCACAAGCAACAGACATCAAGTACCACTAGCCCCCATCAGAAACTTTTAAAAGGCAGGGAAAGGTTTTTCTCTAGAGCCTCCAGAGGGAACATGACTCTGTTAACACCTCAATCTCAGCCTTCCAGCCTCCAGACTGTGAGAGAATAAAGCCATCAAGTTTGTGGTAATTAGTTACAGCAGGCTTAGGAAACTAATACAGCCAAACATCTCTCTAGATGTTCAGTAACCAGGGCACAAGAGGGAGACCCAGACCCCCCAAGTCAGATGATTCTACATGAGACTTCCATTGTAGATCTGAGCACATTGAGGAGCTCACCCCTAGCAGTTCCTATCATCCCAGCTCAGGCCTCAGACATCAAGAAGCAGGAGACAAGCCATCTCTGTGTGTCCTGTCCAAATCCCTGAGCCATAGACTTCATGGGCACAACTAAATGGTTAGTGTTTGATCCCATAAAGTTGGAGTGCTTTGTTACACAGCAATAGTAACTGCAACAAAAACCACAATAATTCCTCTCTGACAGTGGGGCATGGAGAAGGTGAAGGAAAGAGATACAGTAAATCACATCTTTGTCAGAAAGACAGTGGGTTCGTTTGAGTAGCTGGATCATGTATTTCCCAGGGCCATATCTGAGGCCCACAAACCTAAGCTTCTTCAGGATACAAGGAAATTTCCTGTAATCCTAAACATTTAGAAAAACATTTCAAAAAACCTCGGTGTAGTATACTTGAAAGGATCTTCAGTTTCCTTGCCACGATAACAAATTAGCCACAAATATCAACACTACCCCAGGCATCTCCATAGTCACACTTTCATGCAAGTTTCCAAATTCCTCTGCAAAGCAGGCATTACTATTACTATTTTACAAATGATGTATGGAGAGTATAGAAATTTCAACTCATGCTTTGAACCCTGAAAATCACTTGAAGGCCCAAGTTCAGACGGTCTGTCTCCCAGAGTTGTCTCTAAATAACAACACTGTGTAGAATGAGAAGGCTGAAATGCCAAGTGATCTCAACGACCCCCTTTCATGATATTTTAAGACTACTGCCAAGAACAATATTGTCTTACAGGCAATGTAGGATAGTCATCAATGTGAGAGAAAACTGCCAGGATGCCTGCAAAGCCCACAATCGGAAGTTCAGAGCGTCAGGTCATAAATTATTTTTATAAGAGAAAAGGCCAAGCAAGGGGCCATTCTAACAGCCGTCTGGCATCCCCATCCTGCAGCCTGGGCTGAGTTTGTACCGAATTTCTACTTTGGAGCAGAAATTCATACCAGAAAAATGTTCCATGATGCATTTTTGTTCTGTTGAATAGAGCCAAGAATTTGTTCTAATTTAAATTAGATGACCTCTGAGCTGATATACTATAAAAAATATTAATCAAGTAGCCCCAGCAAATACTGATAGGATATCACCAGGGACTCACTGATATCATCAGAATGAAAGAGAATGGTGGCCTTTTTAGCTGGTATGATTCATAATTCCCACCTAATCCACATCTATAAGTTAGTGAGAATTGTCAAGTACAGTTCAGTGCTAACCTGGAAACAAATAGCCCTTACAAGGCTGCTAATCCACTTAAAATAATCAGTTCCAGATTATTAATTTGCCACCATCCCAAGGATACTACGAGGATCTGTCAGATTTCATGAACATATAGGCAACAATAGCACCAACCCCTAAACCTCAGAAACCTAGATATTAAAGCTGTGTAGAATCATACCCTGTCTAATCCCACTGCTTCATAATACAAATGACAAAAAATTCAGCTCATGAGGATTAAGGGACTTTTCAGTGAGGCGTTAGCTCGTGGTTACATACAGCTCAGTCTTTTTTTTTTTTTTTTTTTTTGAGGCAGGGTCTCACTCTGCTGCCCAGGCCACAGTGCAGCAGAGCCATCATGACTCACCACAGCCTCAACCTCCTGGGCTCAAGCAATCCTCCCATCGTAGCCTCCCAAATAGCCGGGATGACAGGTGCACACCACCATGCCTGGCTAATTTTTTATTTTCTGAAGAGTTAGGGTCTCACTATGTTGCCCAGGCTGGAGCCCAGTCTTCAGAGATGGAGAGACATGGGTCTATGTCATTTATGAGTTTCATGTGTCAAGCTAATTCCATCCCCTGAGTCTCAGCTTGTTTCTTCCTTTCAAAAATGAAGATGCCAGTGTTTCTTACCACCAGCATCTTCATTTTTGCAAGGAATGGAACAATGGGTGTAGGGCACCTGGTGTAGAGTAGGTGCTCGGTCACACGTAGTTGCTGTTGTTCTTTCCCAGATTATACAAATAAATTCTTGCTGAGCCAGGATGAAAACCCAGGTTCCAGGACTCTCAGGCTGATACTCATACCATGCCACTCCATCAAAGAGAAGGGCATTTTCCACCTGTATCCCTGGGTCTAAGTTCCAATCATTCTAAACTCTGATCAGTGCCTCATAAGTTGAATGAAATATAAATGACTTCAATAAATTTCTTTTTTCAAATAAATGAAGTGTATCAAGCCATCCCATAGCCCCATGCTAAATCTATAAAACTGTAGGCAGCTTCCTTTGGGACCAATATTTCCTGGCTAATTAAAATGAAAGTTGTATCGATGAAAGATTATTTTAAAATGGTACTGATAGTGTTTAGACATTGTCATAACATCAGCCGGTGGATCACTAATTTGCAAATTTTACTAAAGATCTTGCCAATTAAAACCCCTTCTAGACATTCTCAAACACACTGTCAGTGACAGCTGAGAGACCACATGGTAAAGACATGATCACATTAAAATCACACAAGACTGTTCTCCCTGGAAGGGCTGAGGGAGAGAGACGGGGGCACGTCCCCAAAGCGGGTGCCACTGAGTCAACCCAGCCAGACTGTCATAAGAGAAAAGCAAATTTTTGGGTTTTATTTTACCCTAACTGATTTCCAAAACAAACAGTGGAACTTCTAAAAATCTGTAGGAAATTATCGTCCTGAAAAACTGTGTTTCTCTTTGAGAGACAAGTGAAGAGAAGTGAATCTCTGAACCAAACTGAAACTCGCCAAGGTATAAGTCAGCTCACCTGGGAGTCAGTGGGCTTTAGCCCAGAGTCTTCTGGGACAGTTTGTCCCTCTCCAGGGGTTGCAGAAGGGGCAACAACAGTCATAAGACTGTCTCTGGGAAGTCACCTCAATTAACAGCCATAGTGAATTCCTCTAGAAGTTAACTTTACAAGCTCTGCCCAGCAGTGGGTCACTGGGGGAAATTTTCCAGATTTGGAAATCAAGGTAGTATGACTTGGCCTGTATTTAAATGGTCAGATTTCATACAGATAACCCAAACAACCAACACTTATTAAGGGCCTATCATGTGCATGATGTCATTTATTCATTACAACAGTCCTATAAGATTGGTGCTATTATTATCCCCAAAGGATAGATGAGAAAACTAAGACTTAGAGATATTGCAACTCATCCTTGTACATACAGTTACTATGCAATAAAGCTGGAATTCTAAACCCGGTCCCACGGTGTGAAATTCCACAGTGTGAAATTCCACAGTGTGACAGGCCTTATCCCTGAGATTTGTGGTCTATCCACATACTAGTCCATGGAAATTATGGTCTTTTCTGATATCCATGTGTAATATTTCTCCATCCACTGAGATATTCAGGAATATATCAAGTTGTGCAAGTGTAACCATATACTAGATTACTGTACAGAGACATTCTATATAGAAACAGTGTATAGTACAACTTTACTGAGAATCCTGACTCAAAATATGTAATTGTGAAGAATATGAAATTAAAATGGGCTTATTAAATAAATTGGTAAGTAAATAAGATGGTACTAGTGTTCTAATGTCTACGTTGTGTAACACATTACCCTAAAGCTTAAAAGTATAAAACAACCACTTAGTATGCCCAGCTCATCCTTAATCCGTGATGTCTGGGCCTTCGGGTGAAAGACTTGAGGCTGATAGCTGGAGTCACCTGAAAGCTTTCTCACTCGCATGACTCGGGGTTCATGCTGGCCATGGGCTGGGGGACTCAGTTCCTCATGTAGACATCTTCATGGGGTCTCCCAACACCGTCCTTCTGACAGTCTGGGGGCCAGGCTCTAAGGAAAAGCGTACTGAGAGAGAAAGCCAGGGGGAAATTGTATTACCTTTTATGACCTAGCCTTGTAAGCCTCACAGCATCATATCTGCTGCAATCTATTCATCAGAAGCAAGTCACTAAAGCCATCTCATATTCAAGGGGAGGGAAATCAGACTCCACCTCTTCTTGTTGAGAGGAATGCCAAAGTCCTGAGTAAAAAGAAGGTGGGGTTGGATATATTGCTAAGATCATTTTTAGAAAATAACATATGCCACCATTTGGAATATTTGCCATAGTTTAAAGAACAAATTATATACATAGTGTATGTGCAGATTAGAACCATCCGCTTCCCTTTAAACATTCTTTCTATTATCTAAAGCAAACTTATATACACCATATTAACTATACAGCATTTGTATATATTTTTAAGGCAATCCATCAAAGTATGCCATCTGAAAACCATTGTCTAAATACACATATATTAGGTGTGAAGGTAATAAAATTATATTTGCCTTTAAATATGTTACAATGCATTTTAGAAATTTAAATTAGCTTTTCTCTTTCTGTGAGTTGATAAGGGTTTTTGTTTTTTTTGTTTGTTTGTGGGTTGTTTTTGTTTTTTGTTTTGTTTTTTGTTTTTTTGGTTTTTTTGCAAATACACAAAGATGTTGAACTACAAAGACCCTTGGTGTCAAACTGTTTCTTTCACTGTTCCTGGGTAGGCAAGACTGAATCTAAATCATCATTTCGTTTTTATTGTTGTTATCTATTAAAATCCCAATCAGAAGAAAAATGTGGTCTAACACCTTCCACCAGGCTCAAAGACAAGCAGGGTACACCATGTGGTTTCAAAATGTTTAGGGATGTTCCAGAAATCTTTCTGTTGTTGATTCTTAGTTTAATTTCATCATGGTAAGAGAAAACACTTTGAATGACTTAAACACTTTTTAAATGTTTTGAAACTTGTAATAAATGTGTGCACTTGAGAATTTGTATTCTGATATATTTGGATAGAGTGTTCTATAAATACCTATTAGGTCACATTTGTTGATTGTGTTATCCAAATTTTTAATATCCTTACTGATTTTTCAGTTTGCTTACTCTACTCTGTTATTAAGCTAGCAGTACTGAAATCTCAAACAATAATTGAGAGTGTATCTATTGCTACTTGAAATGCTAGTTTTTTGCTTTATGCTTTTTGAAGTTCTGTTATTAGAAGAATAAACACTTAGAATTGTTATGTTCTCCTAATAAATCGTTCCCTTTATCTTCATGAAACGGCCTTCTTTATACCCAATAATATTCTTTGCTGTGATGTCAACATTTTCCTGATAGTAATATAGTTTCTCTGACTTCCTTTTGGTTAGGGTTAACACATATGTCTACTTCCATTCACTGTAAACTTATTTGTGTTTTTATTTAAAGTAATAAATAAAGTTATTATTTATATAGTTGGATCTTCTTTTGAAATCCAATCTGACAATGCCTGCCTCTTAATAGGGTATTAGGGTCTTTTAAATATAATGTGATTATTGATATGGTTAGGTTTGAGTCTATCTTCTTGCTATTTGTTTTCTATTTTTCCCATCGGTTCTTTGCTCCTCCTTTACCTTCTCTGCCTTCTTTTGGATTAATTGATTTTTTGTGATTGATTTTATCTCTTTTGTTAGCTTACTAACTGTACATTTTCTTTTTGTATGATTGCAGTGGTTACTTTTGGGTGTATAGTATACATATTTAGCTAACCACAGTCTAGCTTCAAGTGATATTATACTACTTCCCATACAGTATAAGAACCACACAGTTGTATACTTCTGTTTCTCAACTCCCAACCTCTGAGTTATTACCATAGATTTTACTTTTCCATATGTTAGAAATCCATATTATATTGTTACTGTTTTAGTGTAAAAAGTTGATGTGGTTTGGATATGTGTTTCCTCCCAATCTCAAGTTGAAATGTGATCATAAGGATGTTGGAGGTGGGTCTGGCGGCAGGTGTCTGGGCCATGGGGATGGATCTCTCATGAATGGCTTGGTGCCTTCCCGTGGGGATGAGTGAGTTCTCCCTCTATTAGTTACCACAGATCTTGTTGTTTAAAGAGCCTGACACCTTCTGCTGTCTTGCTCTCTCTCTTATCATGTGACACGCCTGCTCCCACTTCACCTTCCACCATGATTATAGGCTTCTTGAGGCCTCACCAGAAGCAGATATCAGCACCATGCTTTGTGTACAGCCTGCAGAACCATGAGCCAAAGATTTTTTCTTTTTTCTTTTTCTTTCTCTCTCTCTCCCCCTCTTTCTCTCTCTCTCTCCCTCTTTCTCTCTCTCTTTCTTTCTTTCTCCTTCCTTCCTTCCTTCCTTCTCTCCTCTCCTTCTCTCTCTCTCTTTCTCTCTTTCTTTCTTCCTTTCTTTCTTCCTTTCTTTCTTTCTTTCCTTCTTTCTTTCTTTCTTTGACAGAGTCTTACTCTGTCGCCCAGGCTGGAGTGCAGTGATGTGATCTTGGCTCACTGCAACCTCTGCCTTGCAGGTTCAAGCAATTCTTCTGCCTCAGCCTCCTGAGTCACTGGGATAACAGGTGCCAGCCACCATGCCTGGGTAATTTTGTGTGTGTGGATTTTTAGTAGAAATGGGGCCACCATGTTGGCCAGGCTGTTCTCCAACTCCTGACCTCAAGTGATCTGCCCACCTTGGCCTCCCAAAGTGCTAGGATTACAGGCATGAGCCACCACACCCAGCCCCTTTTTGCTTTATAAATTACCCAGACTCAGGTATTTATTTATAGCAACACAAAATGGACTAACACAAAAAATCAATAATCTTTTAAAGAGATTAAAGTATTAAGAAAAATATTTGTATTTACTCATGTAATTCCTCTGTTTAGAACAGAGATTTTTCAACCTCATTCCTATTGACATTCTTTGTTGTGGAGGGAAGTCATGTGCATTGTAGAATGTTTAGTAGCATCCCTGGCCTGTATCCGCTAGAAGCTATAGCGTTCCACACACCTTCCCCCAAATTGTGACAAACAAAAAATATCTGCAGATATTGCCAAATGTCCAGAGGGCCAGGGGTAAAATCGCCCTCAGTTGAGAATCATTGGTGTATATCCATATTTCCAACTGGTATCATTTCCCTCTTCTGAAAAGACTCCCATGAATATTTTGTATAGTGAGAGGAATGTTGCTGATAAATTCTTTCAGCTTTTGTACTTTAGAAAAAGTCATTATTTTACCTTCATTTTTGAGAGCTATTTTCACTGGATGAAGAATCATAGGCTGACACCTTTGTTCTAACAATTTCAAAGTGTGACTCCGTTGCCTTTTCATTTGCACTATTCCCTGTAAGAAATCTACTGTCATCCTTATCTTTGTTCCTCTGTATGTAATACATGTTTTTTCCTCTGGCTGCTATAAAGATTTTCTCTTTATCACTGGTTTTGAGCAAATTGATTATGATATACCTTGCTATAGTTTTCTTCATGCTTCTTGTGCTTAGGGCTCATTCATACTTGCATAAATCTTCATCTACAAACAGTTGTGAAACAAATATCAGATTTCTTTCATTATTTTAACTCAAGTTAAATCTAACTTTGTACCAACCCTCCCCAACACACTGTGGGAAACTCAGTCATAGTCATTCTTTTTCCTTCCCCTACAGAAGAGGGGATGTCCCCTGGACCTTACACAGTTGTGTGGGGGGGGTCCCTTCAATCATAGGTACACTTTGTTTGCCATGGAGATACTCAGTGTTCTTGTTCACAGCCAATGTTGTCTCTAATCTGTGCCTGGGACATGGAACTCTTCAGGTGGCCAGAGTCCTGTGCCCATGTTTAGGATGCGAGCTGCTATAGTTTAGATGTTTGTATGCTTGTACTATCCAAATCTCATGTTGAAATTTGATCCCCAGTGTGGTGCTGGAAGGTGGGGCCTAAAGGGAATTGTTTCGGCAATGTGGATGAATCTCTTATGAATAGATTAATGTCATCCCTGGGTTGGGAACTGAGTTATCTCACACTCTATTAGTTCCGTTGCGAGCTGGTTGTTGAAAAGAGCCTGGCCTCTTCCTTCTCCCTCTTGCTTCCTCTCTCACCATGTGATCTGCACAGGCTGGCTCCCCTTTGCCTTCCACCATGAGTGGAAGCAGCCTGAGACTCTCACCAGAAGAAGCTGCTGGTATCATGCTTTTTGTACAGCCTGAAGAACCATGAGTTAAATAAACCTATTTTCTTTATAAATTACCCAGTCTCAGGTATTCCTTTATGGCAACACTAAATAAACTAAAGCAAGAGCTGGCTCCCTAAGTCCAGCACTTTCCTCCATTGCCTATGCCTCCTGCTCTCGTCTGGAGCACTGTGGGGGTACCCTGCCTCTCTCCACGGCAAGGGACTCTGTCTTTCACTACTCCCCAGGCTCTTCTCCCTCTTTTATCCCCTTTTTTTGAACATCCAGCACAGTCTATTCAATAAGTTTGATTTTGAAGAACAACAAGCAGGAAAGTCAGATAATTCCGAACATCTGCTTTCCACCTTTAAAAAAATTCCCCCTAAGAAATGCCGATAGCATAGCCGCCTACTTGAAAAGAGAATGAAAGGAAGTTTGAAGAAGAAAATCTAAGTTTACACCAAAGACTGCCCTTCCATCTGTATAAATTATGACATAAGGTGATAAATGGTATAATATATATTAAGAAAGTGCTATGGGAATATTTAGGAGTAATCTGTAAAAGAAATGACAATGAGTTGGATCTTGAAAAGTAAGGAAGAGGGCACAAGGCCAAAACAAAGGCATACCAGAAAGAGTGAGAAGTTTGGGCAAAGCCACAGGTTGTGGGGTATCTTGGGAACAATGAGAAAAAAAGAGATGGTGTGTGGCAGTGTGAGCAGAGGGAGTGACGAAGGAATGGGAGAGTAATAGCAGAGGAAGCTGGAAAACTAATCCTGGAGGGCTTTGTAAGCTAAACAGGGAAGCTGAAATGAGATAATACTGCAGGGAGCAGGCATTCCGCTGAAGTCCTTTAGGTATGTGAGTAATATATATAGCTCTATTTTTTACTACAATGAGATTATCAAAAATTAAGATACAGCAATTATGGTAAAAAGAAAACTCTATTCATTTTCTATCACTGAGTAAAATATTACCACCATAAACAACACACATTTAATATCTCACAATTTCTGTGGTGAGGAATCCAGATACAGCTTAACTGGGTCCTCTGCTCAGGGTCTCTCAAAAACCTGCAATCAAAATATCAGGTAGGGCTGAGATGTCGTTTGAAGGCTTGACTGGTGGAAGATTTGCTCCAAGCTAAGGTGGTTTTTGGCAGAGTTCAGTTCCTGAAGGATTGTTAGGAGGTGTATTAGTCTGTTCACACACTGCTAATGAAGACATACCCAAGACTGGGTAATTTGTAAATGAAAGAGGTTTAGTAACTCATAGTTCCATGTGGCTGGGGAAGCCTCACAATCACAGCAGAAGGCAAAGGAGAAGCAAAGGCAAGTCTCACATGGCGGCAGGCAAGAGAGCTTGTGCAGAGGAACTCCCATTTTTAAAACCATCAGATCTTGTGACACTTACTCACTACCATGAGAACAGTATGGGGGAAACTGTCCCCATGATCTCTACCTGGCCTTATCCTTGACATGTGGAGATTACAGTTCAAGATGAGATTTGGGTGGGGACACAGACAAACCATATCAGATGGTGAGCCTCATTCTTTGCTGGATATTAGCCAGAAATGTCCCTCAGTTTCTTGCCACTGGGCTTCTCTATAAGGCAGCTCACAATACAGCAGCCTGTTTCATCAAAGCCAGAAACAGAAAGAGTCTACTAGCAAGATTGAAGTTACAATCTTTTGTAACATCATCATGGAAGCAAAATCCCATCACCTTTACAATATTTTATTAATTAAATGCTGGTTGCAGGGCCCCCCCATTCCATATTCAGACAGAGGGATTGCACAAGTGAATGAATACTAGGAGAAGAGAATTATTGGTCACCATCTCAGAGTTCATCTATCACAAAAAGAAAAGAAAAGCAATTATTCCCTGGCAGCTGCCTTCTAGGCTTGGAGTAGAAGGTCACAACTACTGGTCTAGCTAGGTCAGTAAGTAAAAATTCTAATTGCCATGACGCTGCACTTGGGGCCTCCAGATAGGCTGCCACCTGTTCAGTATGGGCTTACCTCCAAGGAGAATCAAACAATTAGCAATTTCATGAATTAATGAAGAGCTTTCACTTACACGATGAAGGATAAATATTTCTAAGTTACATAAAAATCCATGTATTTGTTAAAAAAGGCAGAGATATTTATGAAACCTGATTCCTTCTTTTAAATGCAAGATTTAGATGCATAATAATCCCATTCTTATAAAACTCATGTACATTACTGAGGAAATAATATTTGAGCAGCAATCTAAAGGATGCCCAGTAGTTAAACACAAAAAAGGTGGAAGAAAACAATATACCTGATGGAGATGGACAAAGGTCAAGGGAAAAAAGGTTGCAAGAGGAGATCAGGAAAATGTCAAAGCCAGATTATGAAGATCCTTCAGTATAGGGAAGCCATTGAAGAGTTTCAAACTAATGAATAGTATCCAGTTTGAATTCTTAAAATATCACTCTGGCAGCATGACACCAGTTGGGAGGGGATATTCAAAAGATTAGGAAAGAGATCATATTAGCTTGGATGAGGGTGAAGAAAATGGAGATGGCGGGAGATGGACAGATTCCAGAGATATTTAGAAGTTCCCATTGGCAAGGTTTAATGGGAGATTCAGCAGGGGAAGTTAAGATGAAGTAGAGCTCCTAGGCGTGTAACTGGACAACTGGAGTGGGTGGTAGTGGCTTTCACTAAACCAGGGAATATTGGGTGAAAGTCAGGCTTCAAGGGTAGGATGAGTATTGGCTAAACCACATTGAGTGTTGAGGTGCCTGTGCAACCTCCCATTGGAGGTTACAAACTATCCGGTACATATGTGTTCTGGAGCTCATAGAGATTTCTGAACCAGGGATCAACATTTGGGAACCTTTGACACATAGATGGCAACTGAAGACTCAGCTATGATAGATACTATCTAGAGAAAGAATGTAGAGTGAGAAGAGAAAGAAGAGCAAAACCAAACCTTCAGGGACCTCAATGTTCAATGGGCAGGTAAAGAAAGAATGACCCTTTAAAGGAGGTTAGCAAGGACTAGCCAAGGATATAAACTAAAAATCAAGAAGGAAGAGATACACAAATGTTTCAAAGAGGTAACAGTCCACATTTATAAGAGATCAACCATGGTGAGATTTGAAGAATGTTCATTGTAGTCAGTGACATGGAGGTGGTAAGCAACTTAGAGTCATTTCAATGAAGTGATGGGGATTAAATGCATACTGAAATGGACTGAGGAGTGAGTAAATGATGAGAAGAAAGTAGGTACGGCTTAGCTATAAAAGGATGAAAGAGACTGGACAGGAGCTAAAAGATAAGGTATAATTGAAAGAAGATGATTTTAAGATGAATGAGACTATGGCAGTAAAATGCTGAATGAAAAAAAAAAACTAGTGGAGAAGCAAATCGTAAAGACGGAGTGAAGAGATTATATTCAGAAATGTTCTGAAAAGCAAGAATGAATCGAAACTAAACACAAGAGAAGGAGGTGACTTCAGATAGGAGGAAGAACAACTCTTTATGCTAACAGGAGGTTGAAAGAAAGAATGGATGTAGATACATGTAGGTTTGGAGGTTTGATTTTAAAAAGTTGGGGTAAAAGCAAAAAAAAGTAAAGCCGAGGTGTGCATGTGTGTCTGTAGACAGAGAAATGCCTTTAAAATGGCTTCTATTTTCTTTAGGAATAGGAGTGAGTTCATTTGCTGATCCAGCAAATGGAAATGATAATAGATTTGGATTCTTATGTGAGAGAATTTTTTTATGAGTACATGAGATTGTGTTCTCACAGTCTTAGCACAAAGTGAAAAATTTAGTCCATCCGTTTTCTAAATATTAGATTTTTTTTTTTCTGTTTTTGTTTTGTTTTGTTTTGTTTTTTGAGACAGTCTTGCTCTGTCACCCAGGCTGGAGTGCAGTGGTGTGATGCCGGCTCACAGCAACAAGCAATTCTCCTGCCCCAGCCTCCTGAGTAGAGAGCTGGGATTACAGGCACCTGCCACCCTCCCAGCAAATTTATATATATATCTATTTATAATATAGATATATATATATATATATTTTTTTTTTTTTTTTTTTTAATTAGGGACGGGGTTTCACCATGTTGGCCAGGCTGATCTTGAACTCCTGACATCAAGTGATCTGCCTGCGTCAACCTCCCAAAGTGCTGGGATTACTGGCATGAGCCACTGCGCCTGACCTAGGTAAGTTCTTAATGGCTTTACTTAATTTAATCATTTTGGCTTTGGTCTGGGTGATGTTTGCTTTTTGTTTACTAAAATAATCTAGTTTATCCATATGGACACAAATGCAAATCACATTTTCAGAAGCAGCAGGCTTAAGCATGGTAGCAATACTTCTTTCTTTCCTGACTATTGTATTCAGGATACAGCTTCCTGAATCTTGTTGAGAGTTTCAGTAATGCCATGCTACATTTCAGCTACTACTAGAACATTTCGCTGTCAATGTAATTTCAGTAATAACTTGGATTCTAACCGTTTCAAGGAGGCAGTCTCTCAAAAATATTCTGGTGCTTTTCCAAAAGTTTCAAAAGCTGAGTGTGGCCAAAATGTTGCAGGTAGCCTAGAAATTAATGTTCAAGTTTATACAAATCTCCCAAATTCCAAACTTATCATCACTTCATCTAATATTTCCTGGGGCTTACTGATTTCCTTCATATCTCCCTAACCAATGTTTTCTTGTTCCTATTTGTGGTATATCAAACACCCTTTAACTTATGGCTTTTTTTGGCTCTGGCCTCTGAAATTAGGTTTATTTTTAAGTTGTTCTTTGATTCTGAAGACTTATTAAGGCTTTAATGAAAAGAGTAACGTGATGGATGTCAAAGGAGTTTCCAGTGAAGAGTTGCCAAGGATGGGCTTGATTACAGGGTCCTGTCTATGAAAATAACAGAGAAAGGTTGAGTGCTGTAATTAACTCTCTAGGTGCCTAAGCTCACACAGACCTCCAAAAAACATAAGTTGAACCCGATGTAGGTAATTATACCAGGCTATCAGCAAGAAAAGCAAAATGCATAATCATAACTCATAATTTAGGAGATTTAATTTAAAAAACAAATGTTGAAACACTGTCTCCAGTTACGTGAGTGGTGACCCTCTGTTACCTGAAAAGTGAAAGCAGTTGTGTCCACACTATCCAGAAAATATTCCTTCTCCACTTTGCTTTTAGAATGACACCCCCTTTTTTCCTTTTCCTATTCCTCTTTTTGATTCAAATCACTCTTTTCCAGGAGCATTGGTCCAGCTTTTTTAAGAGGGTCATCAATTTCTTTCTCACTCCATCAAATTTGTCACCACATCATCATGACTGCCCTGCCACTCCTGTTATCATCCTTCTGATACAATTAACAGCATCTCAAATAAGATGTGGGGTCTGCAGGACAATACACCAGGTAGAAAACTGCACACAGAAGGAGCATGTGGGAACGGAACTTCCCAGGAACCTGTCAAGACAGGAAGGATGTTGTTCAGGAGCAATTAGAGCCAAGGAGATGAAAAACCAGGAATCCAAACTAGCAAGAAAAGACTGGATCATGCATGTGGCTGAAAAGGCAAGGGAGGAACATAACGATAAGAAACAATGATCTCTCAGTAGGGAAGCCAAGTGTGGGTAAGGTTAAGTAGAAGGATGAATGAAGATCGTGCATGGTTGGGATGCACATTCTCCATTGCCATTCTCACGAGACATAGCATGCGCAGAAGGAATATTGCATGATTTAGAATGATGCTTTTATTTATTCCCACACAAAGCTTAGTTTGACATGAAAATATAAATGTATAAATGGCATAAAGGGAGACCATAAACTAAATTCCATTTATTTCTTCTCTGACAATTATCTCTGTACTTTGAACACTGATTTTTAAAGAATGCACCTAGTATACATCAAGATGGAACATGGGCCATGAAATTTACTCCTATGCCCCATTATACTATTGTTTATTGATTACCTCCCACCGATATGTGAAATGATCCCACGTTTAGTTAGAATAACTCTTTTTAGGGCTGGGTGCGGTGGCTCATGCCTGTAATCTCAGTATTTTGGGAGGCTGAGGCAGGCAGATCACTTACAGCCAGGAGTTCGAGACCAGCCTGGCCAACATGGTGAAATCCCATCTTTACTAAATATACAAAAATTAGCCAGGTGTGGTGGTGTGCACCTATAATCCCAGCTATTCAGGAGGCTGAGGCACAAGAATCTCTTGAACCCGGGAGGTGGAGATTGCAGTGAGCTGAGATCACACCACTGAACTCCAGCTTGGATGACAGAGTGAGAGACTCTGCCAAAAAAAAAAAAAAAGCAGAGAGAGAGTATAATAACTCTTGTTAGGTATCACATTATGTGGTACCCAGAGCACAAGAAACTCGTGACATAAAAGATTGTGACATTTGTTCTTTTTTTTTTTTTTTTTTTTGAAACAGAGTTTTGCTCTTGTTGCCCAGGCTAGAGTGCAATGGTGTGATCTCGGCTCACTGCAACCTCTGCCTTCCTGGTTCAAGGGATTCTCCTGCCTCAGCTTCCCGAGCAGCTGCGATTACAGGCACGCACCACCAGGCCCAGCTAATTTTGTATTTTTTGTACAAATGGGGTTTCTCCATGTTGGTGAAGCTGGTCTCAAACTCTAACCTCAGGTGATCAGTCCGCCTCAGCCTCCCAAAGTGCTGGGATTATAGGCATCAGCCACCGCACCTGGCCCATTTGTTCTTTTTGAAGTCTTGATTTTAGATTGCATATAGAAGAGAGACCAAATTGCATAGAAAAGGGCCTTTCACAAACGAAAAAAAATCTGTCATTTGTCATTTCTCTGGTTCAATGTCCCTTCTCGTCAAAGTATTCTCCCTTCCTCTCCCTATCTCTTTCTGGAACAAACCAATTTTCCCTCCATCTCCTACTTCTGGTACCCAGCTCAACTTTCCCAAGACTAGACACGTTATCTAAGTTATGAAGGTTGATGCTCATCCCCAAGAAGATTCATTAGCCCATGCTCCCAACAAATGGGGATCTCTGCAGTGAGGAAGGCAGCTAAGCAACATCAAAAGGCAGCATGCACCCAAAGGAAAAGCACAGACCTCTGAACAGGAGACCAGCATGAAATGTATGGATCAAGGAAAGCCTCAAGGAGTACTGGGCCTAGATTGATGAAGAGATTGGAACCAGGAGGACTCACTTTGATGGGCAAATGAAAAAGGAGACTACACTGGGGCGGAGAGGAAGTAGAAATGAGCAAAGATGCAGGAATAAGCATAGACTCTCTCCAGTCTGACTAAAACAGAGAATATGTCCAAAAGTAATAACAATTAGGTAGGTAGTCCCAACCCCACAGGCACCGTGTGCCAAGTGCAAAACCTTAGAGGGCAACTGATGTCAAAACCAGAAGAGACAGGGATGGTCCCTGAGCCAAGAAGGTCAGACAAGATAATTATTTAACATGAGAATTGAAGCTAGTCAGATAGCCAAGAGGTTAGGAACAAACTCTGGAATGGGTCAATGGTTTCACATGCTAAGACTAAACTGGGGTACAGGTGATAGTTAATCTTATACTTCCACTTGGCTGGGTCACGGAGTGCTCAAATTAAACATTATTTCAGGGTGTGTCTGTGAGGGTGTTTCAGGATGGGATTAGCATTTAAATTGGCAGATTCAATAAAGCAGATGGCTAGTTTTCCTCAACATAATAATAAAAGTTTTCCTCAGCATAATAGTAATAATAATAATAATAATAGTAACAACAGACTTGAGTGTTCTCTCCAGCCCCTTGCTCCTTTATTTTCTGGTCCAGAATCTTTTTTAGTAGATAGTTCTTTAACAGCACTAAGGTAGACTTAGAAACAAAACAAAATTAAATTTAAAAAACAAAAACACCTTTCAAACTTTGACCAGAGAACCAAGAAAAATAAGTATTTCAGAGACAAGCTGGTAGAAAAAGAAGGCTAGGCTGCTTTACATAACTAATGCTGACTTCAGAATGACGTGGAAAGACAGTTAGGGTTTGTTAAGAATCCAGAGACTTCATTTGGGTCTATACTGTAATTTGCCTAATTAGGTCCCAATAATTAGTGTTGTTGAGTATAGTAGAGAAGTAACAGGACAAAATGCTGGTGTGCAAAGCCCATGAAAGTAATACAGTTTCTGCTAGTAATGATAATGTTCCTTTTTATTATTAAAGATACAATTAAAAGGATTTGTGTTTTTCCCTTTTGCATGAGGAAATAATAAACATTATATTTGATATTTTGATTTTCCATATATAGTGACACTGGAAATGTAATTAGCTATACTTTTTAATGAATGATATTAAATGGCTGCAATGACAACTTAAAGTTGCTAAAACAGAGTACAGACTCATTATTTGAATGGAAATACAGTACTGGTATTCTGTTAACCTAAGCTGCCAAACATATATCTACCATTTTTTTAAAGGTCAGGCATACACGGCTTAAAAGTAATATTTGCCTGCTATGAAATGACCACTGGCAAAAATACTGGGAATGGAGTGATTCTTAGTGATTTAAAAGAAAAGAGGGTGAGAGGAAGGAAAGGATAGGGAGAGCAGAATGCCTTTTCTGGATGACTCTTTGTGAACACATTTACTCATTAAAGTCTAATAGCCAAAATCAAGAGCATTCAGTAACTGGTTGAGGTTGACTAAGGTTTTGATCACAATGATCATGATGACAAATATAACCTCCTTTCTAATCCTCAAGAGGTATATTAACAGGAAATACCATCATCTCCAATTTGCAGGCAAGGGAGAGTGGAGGAAGTTTAAAATTTTGATAGCAATTCTCTCTTTTTAAAATTATTTTATTTTTTAAAAAACATTCTGGGGTACCTGTGCAGAATGTGCAGGTTTGTTACATCCATAAACATGTACCGTGATGGTTTACTGCACCTAACGATCCATCACCTAAGTATGAAGCCCAACATGCATAAACTCTTTTCTCTAATTATCTCTCACCACCCCCCGACCCTGCCCTCCCACTACAGGCCCCAGGAAGTGTTGTTCCCCTCCCTGTGTCCATGTGTTCTCATTGTTCAGCTCCCACTTATAAATGAGAACATGCAGTGTTGGTTTTCTGTTTCCGCATTAGTTTGCTGAGGATAATGGCTTCCAGGTTCACCCATGTTCCTGCAAAGGACATGATCTCATTCCTTTTTATGGCTGCATGGTATTCCATGGTGTATATGTAAACCAGATAGCAGACTGGATTTGACCTGAGGGCCATAGTTTGCTGATTCTTGATCTAGATAATAACATGACTGTGTAGTTATCACATTGTCTTTATCCAGTCTATCATTGTTGGGCACTTGGATTGATTCCATGCCTTTGCTATTGTGAATAGCACACTGCAATAAACATATGCATGCATGTATCTTTGCAATTCTCTTTTTGTCTAAGATATTATTTGTGCTGAAGGAAGAAATACATAACAACGACAAAACTTGAAAGATATCCAATACTATCACTTTAAGATCTGGGAACTACCTTTGTAAAATAAATACTCCCTCTTGACTGCCTTTCCCCACTTTGGCTCACTATGCATCATGGTTCTATGATGCACATTCTAATTATATTTCAGTATCAGTCTATCAGGAGGTCATAGGTATCGCTTGATTTTCCACATGCTGGTTGCAATGTCCCCATAAACTGTCACATTTTCAGCATTAACAAAATGAACATAAACCTGTTGCATGTGAAGAGCCAGAACCTCCTACTAAAGGGATTTTAAGGCTCTAGCACAATCCATGTGATTCCATATGAAGCGTGAGTAGCCTAGCCCTGTTAATGAGCTTTCCACTCAGAAAAAGGGCCACTGTTTGAGCAGTATTGGAGAGGAGGATGGAGCATGGGTTAATGGCAGCAGACAGAGTCCAGAGAAAGGACAGTGCTGCTAACGCCTGCACTCCTGGGAATGTCAATGTCAGGATGCTGTAAAAGCCGACTATCATGAAGATACCTTCCTACATGTAGGAAAAGGCTCAATCAATGTAAACACTCATGTTTACTCTTAGCAAACTTTTTTTTTTCCTAATTGCATGGAGAACATTTCCATAGCCACATCTTTTTACCTTTGTAACAAATAAGAGTCAGAAAACTTATTTTGCCAGTGCCACTTTGAGGATGGCTCTCCAGCCATCAGGAATGTTTGAATGACACAGTGCTTCTACCCTGGGTGTCTTCAGAACATCCCTGTGGAGCAAGCAGGACGTGGTATTATCCCCAGAATACAGATATGGAAACTTCAGCTCAAACTCAGCATCACATAGGGAGTCATCAGTTATCAAAGCACTAAGGAATGCTTTCTGACTATAAACCTAGATTTCTGAGACACAAACAGAATAATAAACTACATCTAAAAATGAATGACAATTATATAGAATTTCAATAGGCAAATTTTTATTATATATACTCAGCATGGCAAAATTAACTATTAATGTTCTCAAGTTCATTAGAATGAATAGTAAATTCAATCAACAACATATTGAGCTCTACCATGTGGAAGGCACAGTGGTATGTGCTAAGAATGTGGAAAGAGGTATCAACTAAAGTCCCCCTTCATTACGAGAGAAAGAGAGAAAAGAAAGCACACATAAAAAAATAACTTTTTCAAAAAGGGGAACAAGATGTCTTCAAATTTCAAAGCATTGGATAACATCTAGACTAGGAGTTGGTAAACATTTTCCAGGAAGGGCCAGATGATAAATATTTTGGGCTCTCCAAGCCAACCCTGTTGCAACTAATCAAGTCTAAAGTTGTAACTTAGTGGCCAGCTTGAAAGCAGCCGTAAATAACTTGTAATGGGCATTGCTGTGTTCCAATAAACCTTTATTTACAAAAACCAGATAGCAGACTGGATTTGACCTGAGAGCCATAGTTTGCTGATTCTTGATCTAGATAATAACATGACTGTGTAGTTATCTTATTTTTTTCTGATAATTAAGCCTATTCCTTAATTATTTTTTATTTAGTTTTGAATAGGTAATGAGAATTCCTAGTACAAAATGCAAGAAAGTCCAAAGGCTATTCAGTGAAAAGTTAAAAAAAAGTTTTCCTTCTCCTCTCTAACTACTATTCCCTGCTCCTGTTATCCAGTTTATCACTTTTCCACCTATATTGCAATCAGTTAGTTTCTTGTGTATCCTCCCAGGGATACTCTAAGCTACGTAAATCATGGCAGCTTTTACAAATACAACCATGATTTAATTCTCACTACAGCTCTGTGACTAGAGAGATTATCCATTATTATCTCCATTTTGAAAATGACAAAAGGGAGAGACTCAGAAAAGCTAAGTTACTTATCCAAGGCCATATAGTTAATAGCTGGGGTGCAAATTCAGTATTCTGCTACGTAATACACTGCCTCCAAAAGAGTGACTCTTTAGTAAAATCAAACATCTTACAAAATGTGGAATAATGCTGGAAGTTTTGTAAAAAAAAAAAAAAAAAAGAGTGATTTAACTAGACTTATTGGTAAGTATAGCCTTAATCTCAAAAACTGATATTTGCCCTGCTTTTTGGACTTCACTCCACTCTAGGATGTTTTCTTTCCCTTCTGTAGCCAAGATGTCTATTAGACGTAAATTCTCTACACCATGGTGAAAAATAGGACTTGGCATCATCAGGTGCCATATCACGCACAGTAGAACATCGGTAAACCCCAGGGTCTTCACATACAGGTTGCAAATCCTCTCCATCTTACCTCATCATCTCTCTCTCTCTCTTTCTGTCTCTCTTTCCTATCAAAAACTCATGCTGATATGATTTGGCTGTATCCCCACCCAAATCTCGTCTTGAATTCCCATATGTTGTGGGAGGGACCCAGTGGGAGGTAATTGAATCATGGGGACAAATCTTTTTCGTGCTGTTCTTGTGATAGTGAATAAGTCTCACGAGATCTGCTGATTTTAAAAAAGGAGTTCCCCTGCACAAGCTCTTTCACTTTGCCTGCTGCCATCCATGTAAGACCTGACTTGCTCCTCCTTGCCTTCCACCGTGATTGTGAGGCTTCCCCAACCACATGGAACTGGTTGTCCAGTTAAGCCTCTTTCTTTTGTAAATTGCCCAGGTTCGTGTATGTCTTCATCAACAGTGTGAAAATAAACTAATATACATGCTTAGCACTTTTTCTTTTTGTTTTCTGTTTTTTTTGAGACAGAGTCTTGCTCTGTCACTCAGACTGGAGTGCAGTGGTGTGATCATGGTTCACTGCAGTCTCAGACTTCTATGCTCAAGCAAACCTCCTGCCTCAGCCTCTAGAATAGCTGTGATTACAAGTATGCATCACAATGCCCAACTAATTTAAATTTTTTTTTTGAGACAGGTCTTATTATGCTGCCCAGGCTTATCTTGAACTCCTGTATTTAAGCCATCCTCCTGCTTTGGCTTCCCAAAGTGCTAAGATTACATGCCTGAGCCACCACACCCAGCAGCACCTTTTTTAAACAGCTCCTATTTTATTTCCTCTCTGGTGATCTGTGTGTTCAGCACACCAACATACCTGTGTGCTCTCCCCATGTTTCTCTGTATATCTGGACCCTGGGCATTCTTTAAAGGTTAATTCAGGCTTGTCTCATTCCAAGAAGACTTTATGAAAATGCTGGCAAAATTCACTCTCTTTCCTCTGATTACAAAACTTTCATTGTCTGAACTTGATGGTTCTACTCTTACTGTCTGTATTGTTGTTTAATTGTTCACGTATGGCTGATCTCAGAGAATATTTCTCAAAATCAAAAACATACTTTATATTCAGTAGTATACCATCTACCTCTTATGTCCAGGCTATAAGCAATTCACATGATGAGTGTTTAATAAATGTGTACTGAATAAATAAATTGATGGAGAAGATACTTAAACCTGCAGCTAGGAGTGTATATTATCTGCCACAATTCTCTTCAAAGGTGTTGTTAAGGATACTAGCCTTCATTCATAGTGCAAAGAACGGGGATGTTTACCTGCAAGCGAGCTGGCTTGACTCTTAGAACCACTGTGAATTCTGTGGCTTTCAAATACGTCTTTTAGTGAAGGATGCTCTTTAAACCTTAAATCTTATGCAGAATCTCACACCATATAAAACAAACTCTTCTGGTTGAACAGGTTGGTGAAGGATATTGAAACACTACATTTGGCATGCTCTCACCTGCTGTACCTGCCCCTTACTACTTCTGGGGAAGCCAAAACATTTAAGGGACCAAGATTTGATGTCTCTGACTCTCTCTCTCTCTGCATTAGACGCTTAGAGTTTATGGCCTACCTCTAGAATATGTAGAAGACTCATGACCTGCTAAACTCATTCTTAGTTTTATTTCTTCTTTCTTACTATTTTGTCTTTATCTCATTTTCTGTAACTGTTACTTTTTTAATTTAATTTTGTATTTTGTAAGGCCTCTCAACTTATTTCTGACACAAGGCATAGAAAAGGTAGATATATAGGTGGATCACTACAAAACTAGTTCTAGAGCTATAATATTAATTGACAAACAAGGTGCAGAAGTACTCATGAAAAAAACTCAATAATCAACAGCTACATTTAAAACCAGTAGAAACTTTCCAGCATGTACCACCATTCCTTCATAGTAGAGGCATGCTGGAACTCTGCGCAGGGCAGAGCCTCTACAATCCATGGTACAAACCACCCCTGCACAAATGTAAGTGGAACATGGAAAAAAGTATTGAAAGATTTCCTGTTAACAATTACTGCTAAAAAGTTAAAATCTTCACACTGCTATATAGAGTATTATGATGGAAAACTTTCAAACTGGGAAATTACTCTATGTGGTGATAAAAGTCAGCTCTCAAATGTGTGTTTTAATAGAAGGAGGTAGTGAAATGATAACCAGAGCAGTAGTGGATATTCCTGCTCATTTCAGTTTCTTCTCATAGATCATTATTTCTCAGGAAATTTCTGACCTCAATAAATTTCCTTTATCTTCATATTAACATTGTTCTCTACTGATTTTATTTGCCTAATGCTATTATGGTTGCCTGTTCTGTTAGTTTCCTGTGATCTTGGCATCGAAACTTCCCCAGACCTGCTTGCTGGTGACTATATAAAGTTCAGGACCAGTAGTTTTCAATGGTTTTTACATGAGTGAACAGAAATGTTGACTAAAGACTGGTAATGAAATGTCACACTTCCCTGTGGTTCTCAAAGCAATTTCCCAAACATCGTTATATGATCTTATAATGTTGAGGGCAAGTGATTGTGTCCGCATTTGCTCATGGAGCTGCGAAACCCAGGGCCCATTTCTTTCATTGCATTACGCCCCACCGAGCTGATGATAATCCTGGGAACTCCTCAGAAGTGAGTGAGGAAGCTGGTGGAAACGTTGCACTGTGGGGGGTTAGAGGTTAAGCCTGCCACTCAGTTGTCCCACCAGGAATCATATAGTAGATTGGTTACTTCCAGAGATTAGCTCCTTCAGGTTGAACTATTGGGTGTCCTTTTAGGTCCAACCAGAATTTCACATTGTGGAGCTGTTGACTCAGATCCCCATTCAGAGATTGCACTCTACTGCCTGCTGGGTGAAGATCCAGGGGACGCAGGGTGGGTTTCCCCCACTGACTCAGGAAAACAAAGACTTACAATCTGCCTGCTTTGTCTGCTTCTCCCAATGACTAAGGCAAAAACCTTCCCTTTCACTTTCCACATACACCTTTTCAGTTGCCTTTCTGTTTAATAAACTAGGTCATGCCTTTCTGAGGATAAAAGCAACTACCAGCATAGGAATGTTTGAAAATACACAAAAAGCAAACAGATAGGATCATTTAAATCATGCAAAGTTTCACTTCCCAGATTTAAGCAGTTATCATTCTTTGAATATTTCCTTCCAGTCTTTTTTCTATACAGTTACACATAACACACATATAATGAGGCCAAACTACATGCACTGTATATAATGTTTCAGTTTTTTGCCTTTACAAATACATCATGAATAGTTTTGCAGGTAAATTAATGTTCTTCACAACATGATTTCTAAAGGTTTCACAGTAGTCCATGTTAAGACTTTTTTTTCATTTATTAAATCATTTTACCAATGAAATTTTGTCAATTCCAAGTTTTTGTTATTTTAAAAAATACTATATGAATATGGTTGCATGAAAGTTGTTATATGCAAGTATCTCTGATCATTTTCTTATGATCCCATGATTGCCTAAAGGCCACGAACATTTTAAAGGTTTTGGTATATGTCCTTTAGTTGCACACCCCCTCCAAAAAACAACCAAGTTATAGTCTGATCAGCAAGCATTAGCATTCCCAAAATATTCTTTTGTAATTTTTTCCCCACTTAAGTATGCTTTCAAGCTTCATTTTTCACATGATTTTTTTCTGGATAGAAATATTGCTGGGGATAGGGGAAGTGGTATGAGATATTTTGAACACAGCATAATTTCCACCAAGGCCCCAAACCCTCTATGGCCCTCAGTGTTGGGGATAAGAGGCGTAGGGAAGCAAACCCATGCTTTCTTTTCCCTCCCAAACAAAAAGAGCTCCAAACCTAGATCTTGCCCCATGATTTCCTACATTCATAAACCTACATTCCTACTAAATACAGACTGGTTTTTCCAACTGTAAAGAATCAAGTCAGATGAATAATCTGCACAACTAACTTGAAATATTTTTCCTCTGCTAATAAAGAGGACAGTTTTCTTATTTTTCAAGCTGTGTAAAAGACTTAAAGTTTCTATTTTTCTCAAACTGTCAAGAAAAGGATTCATTATTCCTTGCACATATACTTCTACATTTTGCTGTGAAAGTCAATATTTATTGCACTTTTTTTCTGCGTGTCTTAATGGAACATGTGTGTGATTATTGAATAAACATGAATGTATTCAGTTTTGCAACACTTCTACTCCCGTAATTTGTTAGGATTTTTTCAATCTTCTAACTCAAAACAGATTTATTTTTCTAATAAGATTTTGCAAGTTCTTCATCCATAGTATCCACTAAATTTGTTTCATTTTCAAAATAGAACCTGCTGCACCTGGGCAGCAATTTTTTGATCACCCCAAATGGTTTATAATGGTTTCTAGCATAGAACAGCAGCATGCATACTCACCAGATGTACTTCAGTTTATGCATTACATTTTGGTTCACATTTTTTGGTCTACTTATTTCATCTCAGTCTCCCTGACCACATTCTCAGGTTTTATTTCATCCTCATTCGCACATCACGCAAGAGAGCATTTCAGCTGCATAAAGCATCCTTTCAAAGATTCCACATGGAGACAGAAAATCTAATAAATTTCTGTTGAGTCACTTTATTATTATTAATGTGATTAGTATTTATTGAAGTATTTTACTCATTATTTATTATTACCAGATGATTATTTATCAATATTAAAATATATAAATGAAAATTATTTAATGATTTTTATTATTATTGTTTTTATAACAACTTTATTAAGATATAATTCACATACCATAAAATTCACCCATTTAAAGTATACATTTCAGTGACTTTTTTAAAATTTTATTTTTAAGTTCAAGGGTATAAGGATAGGTTTGTTACATAGATAAACTTGTGTCATGGGGGTTTGGTGTACAAATTATTTCATCATCCAGGTATTAAGCCTAGTACCCATTGGTTATTTTTCCTGATCTTCTCCCTCCTCCCAACCTCCACCCTCCAAAAGGCCCCAGTGTGTTTTTCCCTTCTATGTGTCCATGTGTTCTCATCATTTAGCTCCCACTTATAAGTGAGAACATGTGGTATTTGGTTTTCTGTTTCTGTGTTAGTTTGTTAAGGATAATAGTCTCCAGCTCCATTCATGTCCCTACGAAAGACATAATCTCATTCTTTTTATGGCTACACAGTATTCCATGGTATATATGTACCACATTTGCTTTATCCAGTCTATCATTAATGAACATTTAGATTGATTCCATGTCCTTGCTATTGTGAATAGTGCTGCAATGAACATACACATGCATATGTCTTTGTAATAAAATGATTTATATTCCTTTGGGTATGTACCTAATAATGGGATGGGTGGGTTGAATGTTATTTCTGTCTTTGGGTCTTTGAGGAATCACCACACTGTCTTCCACAATGGTTGAACTAATTTACACTCCCACCAACAGTGTAAAAGCATTCCCTTTTCTCCACAACCTTGCCAGCATTTGTTATTTTTTGACTTTTTAATAACACCTTCTGACTGGTGTGAGATGGTATCTCATGGTGGTTTTGACCTGTGGCAGAGAAATGCAAGTTAAAACCACCATGAGATACCATCTAACAGAGCTTTTTCTCCTATGATTTTTGGCCACATGTATGTCTTCTTTTGAAAAGTGTGTGTTCACGTCCTTTGCTCTTATTTATTGATGCATTCCTGTAATATTTTTAGCTTTACAGAGCCTTTAAGTAGTATTCTCTTCTTTTTTTTTTTTTTTTTTTTCCTGAGACTGAGTCTTGCTCTGCTGCCCAGGCTGGAGTGCAGTGGCCGGTTCTCAGCTCACTTCAAGCTCCGCCTCCCGGGTTCACGCCATTCTCCTGCCTCAGCCTCCCAAGTAGCTGGGACTACAGGCGCCCGCCACCTCGCCCGGCTAGTTTTTTGTATTTTTTAGTAGAGACGGGGTTTCACCGTATTAGCCAGGATGGTCTCGATCTCCTGACCTCGTGATCTGCCCGTCTCGGCCTCCCAAAGTGCTGGGATTACAGGCTTGAGCCACCGCGCCTGGCCGTATTCTCTTCTAAAGCATCCTGGCAGTATTTCTCAATCATTTTCTTTTCATTAATTCTGTGGCCCAATAATTAGAAATTCAGAGACCATGAAGGGAAATTTCAGTTTTGAATTTAAAAGATGCTGTAATTGTTAGACTAGAATATTTAGACTACCTTTTTTTTTTCTACTGGGCTCGAAATATTTCATAATTCATCAACAAGATTTTTCTCAACACTTGATAGCATAACCTCAACAAAAATAAAAAAATTAAATACAAAACCTACATTTATTTTGATTTACAATTCATGCCATTGTAACTATTGTATTAGTAGTTTCTATTTGGTCTTGCTTGGGGGTTTGCTTGGCCTGGGTCAAATGGTCAATAGTTTCTGTGTGATCAACCAATAGACAATAGAACAGATCTAACGTACTCATTAAGAAGACCACAACTTCAAACCAAACCAGTTGAAAAATGTTTCAACTTGCATACTTTTTCTCCCTGTTGACAAGGAATTTAGTTATTTTTTTAAAAAATGTGTAGATGGAGCTAATTTATTTAACTTTGAAAAATGTCCCAAGCCTACAAGAAGATTTTACTGGCCCAGGAATACCCACCAGACCTTTCTATATCTCATCATAGCATAATGAAATAAATGCAGGCATTTGCAATACGCAAGTCCTTGAAAGTTTACAACTTAGTCAAAGTCAATATTTTCATTTTTATTCTTTTTTCCTCCTTAACAAAACGATGATGTTTTTAGGCTTACAATATTAAGCTGGGGATTAAGCAGTTGTTTTCATAGAGATTTCAATATTCATGGAGTTTTAAATATCATTAGCAATTTCCCCCACTCCCTCCCAAAAAAACAACCCACACAGATTTTTACAAAAGAAAATAAGTCAACCCACATTCTCTACTTCTCTAGGCTCAGGACATGTCTAAATACATTATTTCTAATCATGACCTTTTCCCTGAGGTCAGAATAACAACTCACATAATAGCCACTGTCTTGACATCACCACTTGGTTGATCAATAAGCAACTCAAACTTAATAATCTACCTAAAAAATACTCTTGATGTACCCTTTAAATCAATCAATCTTTCTCCAGCCTTTCCTGTACCAGCAAATAACAAATGACCTGCTCAGACTAAGACCCTAGAGGCCATCTTTGATTGCTCTTTCTCTATATCCGACATCCAATTCAACACCAAGTCCTGTGGGCACTAACTTCAAATATATGCCAAGGCAGTCACCTTCTCTCCATATCCAGTGGTACCATCTTGTCCAAGCCACCATCGTCTTCTACCTACTGAAATTCAAGAGCCTCTCCATGAATCTCTCTGTTTCTACCCTTAATACACCACAGTCAGTTCACTGCAGAGTAAAATGCAAGCCAGAATGTGCTACTTCCCTGTCTAACCCCACACTGGCTTCTCATTACACTCAGAATAGAGCCCAAGCTCTACCATGGCCTGCAAGGTCCCACATGAACAGGCCATGGCCCCTCTATAACTGCATCTCATACCATTGTCCCCTCACTTTCTGTGCTCTGGACTTCCTGGTCTTTTGTTCCTCAGACATGCCAAACACATTCCTCTCTTGGAGTTTTCTCTTTCCTGCTTCTCGGCATCAAAATCTCTCCCTACTTACCTTCGCATGACTGACATCTTCTCCTCAGTTAAGAAGAGTGAATGGGGGTAGTCAAGGTCCATTCTGACCTTAGGTCGCAGCACAAATATATCCTCAGAGAGGTCAACCTTGACCACCCCCATTATGTCTCTCACCTCACCCTGCTTTATTTCGTTCCCAGCAATTGTTTATCGTTGAAATTATCTTCCAGAGTTACTTGTCTGTTTTTTATTTTTAATGGCCTAGCTCCGCCACTAGAATATGAGCCCCATTGTAGAAGAGAATTTCTCTCTCTGATTCACCACTATAACTACAATGTCAATGTTTACATGGAAGGTATTCACTAAATACTCACTGAATAAATTAATTTTTCCATCAGTCAGAAAGCCAAACTCATTGGCATGTCATTGACGGCCCCTCACAATCCTGCCCTAACATACGTTTGTAGCCTGTCTCCCAGTATGCTACATATAAGCCATGTCAGACTAGTCACTGTTTCTTAAATATACAATGAAATTTCACAACCCAATGTCTTTGATCAGGCCCTTAATTCATTCTCAAATATCCTTTCTTACACTTCCTCAACACCCTTATGCCCCAACTCCACTGGACTAAATTCTACTCAGTGCTCAAGGCCCAGCTCAAATGTTATCTTGTCCACTGAGCCATTTCAGTGTTCTTCTATGGATCCAAAGCACCCTTTTCTTTCCATTGGGTGGGGGGTCCCTGATGCAGTCCTCTTTTCATAATTAGCTGTGTCTAGCTCAACTGGGATAGTTCTTTCTCCTTGTGGATATGAATGTTGTGGTATATAAATGTGATTAAAAATATATAAAAATATATGTATTTAGCTCCATCTATAGATACATAGATGGAGATATACATATATGGAACTAGATTTTTTGCTTCTCTTTGAGAAAAAAATCTTTGCTTCCCCAGGATATGCTATGTTGTTTGAAAGCAGAAACTTGGTCATTCGCACATCCTTCATAATACACAGTCTAGCCCACAGTAAGGGGTCAATAAACACGTTTTGGATTGAAACGAATTGAATTGAACTAAACCAGACTATGAGAGAAATGGCCCAGAAACTAAACTCGTTGTCACCAATCAGGAGTATTCAACTCTCAATTGATTGTGAAACATACAGCTCTCTAATTTAATGCGGTGGAGGTGGCTTTTCTGTGGGATGAGAAACTTTCTGAGTTTGTTCTGCCTATTGCAAAGAGAGACATGGTCAGCAATCATTGACCTTGTGTTATTTGTATCTCTGTCTTAAATTTCCAGACACTTGCTCAGCCTTTATCCCTATGTTTGGAAGAAGCTAAGCTGCCTCTCACACATGTTTTTCCTTCAGAGTGTTGATATTGGGCTGTATCCTATATGTTAACAAAATACCAGATTTCTCAGGTCATTGGTTTAATGCAGCTGTGGTTGGTTGAGTTTCATGAAAGTCACCACTTGTCTTCTGTTTTTATCACTTCCCTAGTGACATTAGGGCTTTTCTGTGCTAGAGAGTCAGAAATTTTATCCTCAGACCCAGAAGATTCCCCCCACTTCTTGTTAACCAGCATGAAAATGGGGAATTGTATGGGGCAAAGTATCCTGTAAACATTCCAAAAAGACTCCATAGCAACTTAGTAGAGAGCCTAGGAGGAAGCAGGCTTCACTAGTTTCTTCTTGAATTAATCCACTCTGGTTCCATTAGAGTCAGGGAACAATCTGTAGTATAGCAGGGTGGGACACTGTATTCTTAGAAAAGGCTGACTAGAAGGAAGATGTACCTAGAGGACACAAAAGAATCTTAAGTATGCCAGATGGTGAAGTGCTTCTATCCAGGCATTCCTGAAGCTCTAAAATACAGGGCCCAGGCCTAGCTGAAGCAAGGCCATGGTACAGCACAGTTGTGTAAAATGCAATGAGCTGGGGATAGCCCAACATCAGCTAGATTGTTGCCAGCAAACATCCCCTCCTCAGCTTTGGTCCACAAGTCTCCAGCTACATAGAGGACATCTACTCCTGATATGCCCACACAGGGCAAGGTGAGTATAATATACTACCACTTGGTGGTAGTATCTGCCATGAATAGGGTATGAGATGCCTGAAACCGATCAAAGGCCTGCACCTCTTTTTCTTTCTTCACCCTTAACAATTTCCCTACTTTTCAGGTACCTCACAGCATCCCTCCTGAGATGGTTTGGATGTGTCCCTACCCAAATCTTACCTTGAATTGTAACTCCCACAATTCCCATGAGCTGGTGGGGAGACCCAGTGAGAAGTAATGGATCATGGGGGCGGGTCTTTCTCATGTTGTTCTCACAATAGTGAATAAGTCTCATGAGATCTGATGGTTTTAAAAAGAGGAGTTGCCCTAAACAAACTCTCTCTCTTTGCCTGCCACCATCCGTGTAAGACATGACTTGCTCCTCTTTGCCATCTGCCATGATTGTGGAGCCTCCCCAGCTATGTGGAAGTGTAAGTCCATTAAACCTCTTTTTTTTCCCAGTCTCAAATATGTCTTTATCAGCAGCATGACATGGACTAATACACCTCCTCTTGCTGCCTCCTTCTCAAAGACAGAGAAGTCACTATTTGAAAGGAAAAACAAGGTTCAAGCAATGGGCTAAGAGAAGAGTAGACCAAAAAAGCTTTAGTTCTGAATGGCTACTAAGGTTACAGCAGAAAAAAAAGGAAAGGAAGACTGGTTCAGGACTAGCTGACAGCAACTTCTTCAACCTGATTTGATTCGGTTCAGTTTCATTTAATTGTTAAGGTAAGAGGAGATGGGAAAGGGTAATAGGATGAATAGTTAGGTCATTGCTGTATTGGGTGATATGGTTCTAAAAGGTTTACTAAATGCAGTTAAGAAATAAAGACATAAACCATACGCAGATGTATACAAACTGTGCTGGTAAGGAAGAGCATGACATCAGAAGAGGGTGGTGCAATTCCTCGGAGCCCAAACGCGGCCTCTCCTAATGTGGTCTCCCCAGTCTGATCCTGACTTGGAGGTCAGTTAGGGTATGCTCAGCCCCTCTGATTCCTTGGGAAGTACCAATAGACCAGGATATGAAGACAAAGCCAATCACTTAAAATGTTATATGTAAATTAAGCCTTTGAAGGTCCTATAGAGCTTGCCACACAAGATCACAAAAGAGACAGCATCTGACCCTTCTCCACTTCCCTTCACTGTAGATTCTGAAATGTGTTTCCATTACTTCATGTCAACAAAGATATGTCTGATGTTAGGAATTGACCTTACTTCAAACAAAACAAAGAAGCCCCATTGAGAAGATGTCCCTCCAGAGGCCCTTACAAGAAACTCCTCCCTTCCCAGAATATAACTAAGTATCTCCCTCTCTGGACACATCTTCTCTTAAGATACCTTAGCTTACAGTGGTGAATAAAGAGGCTCTTCTCTGTGTGTGTGTGTGTGTGTGTGTGTGTGTGTGAGTGTTGTATCCACGTGTGTGCCTGCATGCACACATGTGTGTTTCAGTGTATGCAGGAAAGTGTTTGCATCTCTTTATTTAAAGAACAACCTGCTGAGTTGCATGTTTTATACAGAAGTCAAAGTAAACAAGGAATAGTAAATAATAAAGTGTATTGATATAGGACCTTACCATCCACCCCGCAGAATTTTGAAAAGACTTTAAAAGCATGTATTTTCCAATAACAATTTACAGGGCGGATATTCAACTAAAGACTTGTGTACTTAAGACACAAAATGTTACTGAGACAAATTCTAGTAATTACTTTATACCAGAGTGTTTAACATTATCTTCACACCATATAGAGTAAAAACTACTATGTTCCACTAAGTTTCATCAAAGTTCCTAAGAAATGTTAGGAAGAACAGCAGCTTAATCCCCCAAGGCCTCAGGACTGCCTTTTCATTCAAATATCTCCTAGAATTTTCCACTGAAATAAAATGACTGCTTTGCCCCAGGAAGACAAAGTAGAACCTTATAAATGAGCAAACCCTTATATACTTAGGCTTTGGCTAGATTATGCAACAAGAGATATTAGAAGACAAGCAAGACTCCTTGGGATTCTGAATCAAATGTAATGAACGTGGCATAGTGTTTACTGCCAGGTTTAGTTCTCTTAAAACATCAAAATTATATATGGAGGAGGCAGGTGTGGGTAAGTGGGTCACATTCATTTGGATCCTGTAATTGCAATATTCAGGCCGAGAGAGTAGTGATATGCACCTGCACTCTGGTTGGCTAGCCGCACCTGGAACTGGGTTCATTTCAGGGGGTGGAGGGGGGATCTATTTTGAGAAAGATTAGCTGGAAAGTCTCCAGAGTCAGAAACCAGAGTGGTGAATGCCTCAGGAATTATTTCATGGGGAGCACATTTGAGATAACTTGGACTGTATATCTGGACAAGAAGAGAATGGAGGAGATTAAAAAGCCAAATGTTTGAATGTTTTTCATGTTGCATTTCTTTTTCTTTCTTTCTTTCTTTTTTTTTTTTTTTTTTTTTTTTGAGACAGAGTTTCACTCTTGTCACCCAAGCTGGAGTGCAATGGCATGATCTGGGCTCACTGCAACATCCACCTTCTGGGTTCAACTGATTCTCCTGTCTCAGCCCCCTGAGTGGGTGGGATTACAGGCACATGCCACCATGCCCGGCTAATTTTTGTATTTTCAGTAGAGATGGGGTTTCACCATGTTGGCCAGGCTGGTCTCAAACTCCTGAACTCAAGTGATCCACCTGACTTGGCCTCCCAAAGTGCTGGGATTACAGGCATAAGCCACTGTACCCAGCCCATGGTGCATTTCTTATATTTTCCAGAATAGACTGTGAGGTCTCTACCTGTGCAGTTTCTTCACTTTAAGTGCTCCTCCCTCCCTCTTGCCTGTCGATCCTTCCAGATCCAGCTCAGCAACACCTTCTCCAGAGACCTTCCATGAATCCTTTTCCATTTTCTTGCTCCCTGCCACAGACAGAGAACTAGACATTCTCCCTTTCTGTACCTTGTTATTATCCATAAAAGCCCCTTCATGTTGTAGTAGAACTTTGTATTCCAATGTCCGTCTCTCTTCTCTCCCCCATTAACTGTGGGCAAGAAGTGAATTCTACATTTCTTACATTAATTTTTTGATCACTTTTTACTGAATATTTGCTATTTCCTAAATAATGCGCTAAGGAGTAGGGATGCAAAGAGGAAAAAACGTAGGCTCTTTCCCTGCAAAACATAAAACAAGAAAAACAGTTGCAAACATCAGAAATAAGACAAGGATGTCTTCCCTCACATCTTCTCTTCAATATTGTATTAGAGATTTCAACCAATGCAATAAGGCAAGAAAAAGAATAAAAGGAACCCAGATTGAAAAGGAAGATGTAAATTTTATTTATTTACTAATGACATGGTGGTCTATATAGAAAATCTGAAAGAATCTAAAACTAATGAAGGAGCTTAGCAAGATTGTATGGCAGATGATCTATACAAAATCAACTATCTCTACATATTAGGAACAATTCAAAATTGAAATTTAAAAATCAATACCATCTCTCTAATAGCATCAAAAATATGAAACAGACAGATAAATATTTTCAAAAATGTGAATGATTTACATACTTAAAACTACAAAATATTGGTGAGAAAAAATTTTTAAAGATTTAAATCAAAGAAGGAATATTTGTGTCTATGGGTTGGAAAATTCAATATTGTAAGATATCAAATATCTCCAGATTAATAGCTAGATTCAATGTCATCTCAATAAAAAAATCATAGGAGGCTTTTTTTTTGTAAAAGATGACCAGCTGATTCTAAAATGTTATATTATTATTATTATTATTATTATCATTATTATTATCATCATCATCATTTTTGAGACAGATTCTGGCTCTATCACCCAGGCTGGAGTGCAGTGGCATGGTTTTGGCTCACTGCAACCTCCACCTCCCAGGTTCAAGCAATTCTCCTGCCTCAGCCTCCCAAGTTGCTGGGATTACAGGTGCCCACCACCATGCCTGGCTAATTTTTGCATGTTTAGTAGTGACAGGGTTTCACCATGTTGGCCAGGCTGGTCTCGAACTGACCTCAGGTGATCCACCTGCCTCAGCCTCCCAAAGTGCTGCAATTACAGGCATGAGTCACTGCATCCAGCCTAAAATGTTACTCTTTTTCAAAGTTGTTTGGACTCTTCTCTATTCTTTGTGTGCACTCTGGTGGCTAGTTGCACCTGGAACTGGTCCATTCTTTGCATGCAAAAAAATAAGAATAGTCAAAACAATTTTGAAAAAGAATAACATGTTTAGAGGACCAATGCTACCCAATTTCAAAACTTCTTAATAGGTGTTACAATCAAGACAGTGTGGTATTTATCTTAAAAAGAGCGATAGATAAACGGAACAGGATACAAATTACAGAAATAGACCCATACATATAGGCATATATGATTTTCAACGAAGTTGCAAAGGCAATTCACTGGAGAAAGAACAGTCTTTTCAACAAATGTTATTGTAACCAGGGGATATCTGTATCCAAAAAAACCCAAAAGAACCTGATCAATACGTTTTATTACATATACAAATTTTCTCAAAATGGATTATTGAACTAAATGTAAAACTTAAAATTATAAAACTTCTAGATGAAAAATAGAAAAAAACTTTTGTGACTTTGGATTTGGCAAAGATTTCTTAGATGCAACATCAAAATCATGCTCCATAAAAGAAAAATTAATAATTATTCTTCAACAAAATTTAAAACTTCTACTCTTTAGAAGACACTGTGAAGAGAATAAAAAGACAAACCACGGCTGAGAGAAAAAAGTTTGTAGTATATATCTCTAATAAAGGACCAGTATCTTCTTTGTATAAGAAAGTCTTAAAATGCAATAATAAGAAAACAAACATCCCAATCTTTTTAATGGTGAAAAGATTTGAACAGATACTTTATACTAAAAAAGATACAATAGTGACAAATGAACACATGAAAAAATCTTCAATGTAATCAGTCTTAGAAAAATGCAAAGTAAAACCACAATGAGATACAATATACTTACTAGAAACTAAAAAGACTATACCAAATGTTGGAAAGAATTTGGAGCAACTACAACAGTGATGCCCTGCAAGTGAGAATGCAAGATACTAGCATTGCTTTGGAAAACACTGGCAGCTTTTCAACAAGTTAAACATACACCTACCATATGACCCAACAATTCCACTCCTAGGTATTTATGAAAGAGACATGAAAGTTTATGTCCATTCCGAGGCTTGAATCCTAATGTTCATAGAACTTTGTAATAGGCAAAAACTTGAAACAACCCAAATGCTCATAAATAAAGTATGCTATAGCCAGCCATAACAATGTACTACTGCTCAGCAGTAAAAAGAAATGAACTATTGATATGCTCTACAGCATGGATAAATCTCAAAATAATTAAAACCGTTATTTTGAGGGAGGGATTTTTAAAGGCATAAGGAAGCTTTTGAAGGTGACAAGTGTATTCATTATCTTGACTGTGATGCTGATTTCACAGATGTATACAAAATGTATTGAATATTGCACTTTAAACATGCATAGTTTGTTATTTGTCAGTAATGCCTGCAAAAAAAGCTGTTTTAAAAAGCATAGTGACAGTAATGTTTTTGTCTTTTTATTTTTTAGATTCATTTTTTTAATTTTTTAAATTTTATTTTTCCATAAGTTATTGGGGTACAGGTGGTATTTGATTACATAAGTAAGTTCGTTAGTGGTGATCTGTGAGATTTTGGTGTGCACATCACCCAAGCAGTATACACTGTACCATATTTGTAACCTTTTCTCCGTCACCCCACTCCCACTCTTCCCCACAAGTCCCCAAACTCATTCTAATTCCTTTGCGTCCTTATAGCTTAGTTTCCACATATTAGCGAGAACATACGATGTTTAGTTTTCCATTCCTAAGTTACTTCACTTAGAATAATAGTTTCCAATCTCATCTAGGTCCCTGCAAATGCTGTTAATTCATTCCTTTGTAAGGCTGAGTAGTATTCCATTGCACACAGTTTCTTTATCCACTCATTGATTGATGGGCATTTGGGTTGGTTCCATGATTTTGCAATTGTGAATTGTGCTGCTATAAACATCCATGTGCAAGTATCTTTTTCAAATGACTGCTTTTCTTCTGGGTAGATACCCAGTAGAGGGATTGCTGGATCAAACGGTAGTTCTACTTTTAGTTCTTTGAGGGATCTCTACACTATTTTCCATAGTGGCTGTACTAGTTACATTCCCAACAGCAGTGTAGAAGTGTTCCCTGATCACTGCGTCCATGCCAACATCTATTGTTTTTCTATTTTTTGATTGTGACCATTCTTGCAGGAGTAAGGTGGTATCACATTGTGGTTTTGGCTTGCATTTCCCTGATCATTAGTGATGCCGAGCATTTTTACATATGCTTGTTGGCCATTTGTATATCTTCTCTTGAGAACTGTCTATTCGTGTCCTCAGCCCACTTTTGATGGGATTGTTTTTTTCTAACCAATTTGTTTGAGTTCATTGTGGATTCTGGATATTAGACCTTTGTCAGATGTGTAGATTGTGAAGATTTTCTCTCACTCTGTGGGCTGTCTGTTTACTCTGCTGACTGTTCCTTTAGTCATGCAAAAGCTCTTTAGTTTAATTAGATCCCAGATATTTATCTTTGTTTTTATTGCATTTGCTTTTGGGCTGTTGGTCATGAAATCCTTGCCTAAGCCAATGTCTAGAAGGGTTTTTCCAATGTCATCTTCTGGAATTTTTATAGTTTCAGGTCTTAGATTTAAGTCCTTAATCCATCTTGAGTTGATTTTTATATAAGGTGAAAAATGAGGATCCAGTTTTATTCTCCTACACGTGACTAGCCAATTGTCCCAGCACAATTTGTTGAAAACGGTGTCCTTTCCCCACTTTATGTTTTTGTTTGCTTTGTCTAAGATCAGTTGGCTGTAAGTATTTGGGTTTATTTCTTGGTTCTCTATTCTGTTCCATTGGTCTCTGTGCCTACTTTTATACCAGTGCTATGTTGTTTTGGTGACTATGGCCTTATAGTTTGAAATCAGGTAGTGTGATGCCTCTAGATGTGTTCTTTTAGCTTAGTCTTGCTTTGGCTGTGAGGGCTCCTTTTTGGTTCCATATGCATTTTATAATTGTTTTTTCTAACTCTGTGAAGAATGATGATGGTATTTTGATGGGGATTGCATTGAATTTGTAGATTGCTTTTGGCAGTATGGCCATTTTCACAATATTGGTCCTACCCATCCATGAGCATGGGATGTGTTTCCATTTGTTTGTGTTGTCTGTGATTCCCTTCAGCAGTAGTTTTCCTTGTAGAAGTCTTTTGCCTCCTTGGCTAGGTATATGACTCAGTATTTTTTTTTTCGGGGGGGGTACTATTGTAAAAGGAGTTGAGTTCTTGATTTGATTCTCTCCTTGCTTGCTGTAGGTGTACAGAAGAGCTACTGACTTGTGTACATTAATCTCGTATCCAGAAACTTTGCTGAATTCTTTTATCAGGTCTAGGAGCTTTCAGGAGACCTTAGGGTTTTCAAGGTAAATGATCAGATCATCAGCAAACAGGGACAGTTTGACTTCCTCTTTACTGATTCGGATGACCTTTCTTTATTTCTCTTGTCTGATTGCTCCGGCTAGGACTTTCAGTACTATGTTGAAGAGGAGTGGTGACAGCGGGCATCTTTGTCTTGTTCCAGTTCTCAGAGGGAATGCTTTCAACATTTCCCCATTCAGTATTATGTTTGCTGTGGGTTTGTCATAGATGGCTTTTATTACATTAAGGCATGTCCCTTGTATGCCAATTTTGCTGAGGGTTTTAATTATAAAGGAATGCTGGATTTTGTCAAATGCTTTTTCGGCATCTATTGAGATGCTCATGTGATTTTTGTTTTTAATTCTGTTTATGTAGTGTATCACATTCGTTGACTTGTGTATGTTAAACCATCACTGCATCATTGGTATGAAATCCACTTGATCATGGTGGATTATGTTTTTGATATGCTGTTGGATCCAGTTAGCTAGTATTTTGTTAAGGATTTTAGTATCTATGTTCATCAAGGATATCGGTCTGTAGTTTTCTTTTTTGGTTGCATCCTTTCCTGGTTTTGGTATTAGGGTGATGCTGGCTTCATAGAATGAATTAAGGATAGTTCCATCTTTCTCTGTCTTCTGGAACAGTGTCAAAAGAATTGGTACCAATTCTTCTTTGAATGTCTGGTAGAATTCTGCTGTGATTCCATCTGGTCCTGGACTTCTTTCTGCTGGTAATTTTTAAACTACCATTTCAATCTCACTGCTCATTATTTTTTTCTGTTCAGGGTATCTACTTTTTCCTAATTTAAGCTAAGAGGGCTGTATTTTTCCAGGAATTTATCCATCTCTTTTAGGTTTTCTAGTTTATGTGCTTAAAGGTGTTCATAGTAGCCTTGAATGATGTTTAGTATTTCAGTGGTGTCAGTTGTAAAATCTCCTGCTTTGTTTCTTAGGAGGTTATTTGGATTTTCTCTCTTCTTTTCTTGGTTAATCTTGCTAATGGTCTGTCAATTTTATTTATCTTTTCAAAGAACCAGCTTTTTGTTTCATTTATCTTTTGATTTCCTTGCATTGGGCTTTGCCTTTCTCTGATTCCTCCCTGATTAGCCTAATGACTAACTCCCTGAATTCAGAAATCAGAGATTTCTTCTTGGTTTGGATCCATTGCTGGTGAACTAGTGTGATTCTGGGGGACTGTGGTGAGCCTTGTTTTGTCATATTACCAGGGTTGGTTTTCTCTTTCTTTCTCATTTGGGTAGGCTCTGTCAGAGGGAAGGTCTAGGGTTGAAGGCTGTTGTTCAGAATTTTTTGTCCCATGGGGTGTTCACTTGATGTAGTACTCTCCCCCTTTTCCTGTGGATGTGGCTTCCTGTGAGCTGAACTGCAGTGATTGTTGTCTCTTTTCTCAGTCTAGCCACCCAGTGAGTCTACCTGGCTCCAGGCTGGTACTGGGGGTTGTCTGCACAGAGTCCTGTGATGTGAACCATCTATGGGTCTCTCAGCCAAGGATACCAGCGCTTGTTCCAGTGGAGGTGGTGGAGGATGCAATAGACTCTTTGAGGGTCCTTAGCTTTGGTGGTTTAATGCTCTATTTTTGTGCTGGTTGGCCTACCGCCAGGAAGTGGTGCTTTCCATAGAGCATCAGCTGTAGTAGTGTGGAGAGGGACTGGCGGTGGGCGGGGCTCTAGAACTCCCAAGAGTATACGCCCTTTGTCTTCCACTGGCTACCAGGGTGGATAGGGAAGGACCATCAGGTGGGCATGGGGCTAGGCATGTCTGAGCTCAGACTCTCCTTGGGCGGTTCTTGCTGCGGCTGTTATAAGGGATGAGGTTGAGATTCCCAGGCCACTGGAGTTGTGTACCTAGGAGGATTATGGCTGCCTCTGTTGAGTCATGCAGGTTGTTAGGGAAGTAGGGGAAAGCTAGCAGTCACAGGCCTCACCCAGCTCCCACACAAACCAAAAGGCCAGTCTCACTCCCACCATCAGCTCAGAGTCTATTTCCAGGTGAAGAGCAAGACAGGCTTGAAAACTTGCCTGAGGCTTTCTGCCTCCCAACTGTGAAAGAAATGGGCCTTAGTTCATCCCCCACCTGTGAAGTCTGCAAGCCGGTTTAGCGCCCTCCCCTGAGTTCTGGCCAGGGGGCTTCCCTCCCCATTCAAATTGTTATAAAGTTCAGCTAGAGATTTCCTTCTCCCTGTGGAGCTTTACCCGCTACTCCTCTGGCCACCCTCCTGATGGATCCCTGTGGTGCCAGGCAGGAATGGGCTGCTTGGGGACCCAGGGAACTCCTAGGGCCTCACCACTGCTTCCTCTACCCCTGTATTTCACTCAGCTCTCTAACTTGACTCAGCTTCAGGTAAAGTCATAATTTCTCCCACAAATAGACCTTCAGCTTCTCCAGAGGGGCTGTTCGGGAGAGGAGGGTCTTCCCTTCCCACTTCTGCAATTGGAGCAATCACCGTATTTGAGGTGTCTCTTGGGTCCTACAGGAGCAGTCCACTTCCTTCAGAGGGTCTGCAGTTCCACCCGGGATTGCTGGTTTGTTCTTGCAGTCGATCTGGAGCTAAAATTCACAGTGCAAGCCTCCACATGCTGTTCTGTCCAGAGCTGCAATCTAGTCCTGCTTTCCATCCACCATGATCTAACAGTAATTTTTAGGAGCTTAATTTTTAGTGTGCCTGGAAAATAGCAGAGGCCCAATATGTGTTGAAGCACGTGAATAGTCTAATTAGATTAGTTCTCTGTTACTCCAAAGTACAGAACTAGACCAAAACACAGATTTCAGTTTAATGCATTCATTAGAGATGTCCAATAATGAAATGAACTTCTAAATTAGGAAAGATGTGTAGCAGAGTGATTAAAAGTATGATTATAGAGTAAAGAAAACTTCAAATTCTGGTTTTGCTTCTTATTGTGTGACCTAAGCAAGTCACTTGAATTCTTTAAGCCTCTGTCTCCTCATCTATAAAGCAGAGATAACAATAGCATCCACACCATAGAGACATTATGAATCATCATGAGATAAACATGTAAAATATATTATTGAACTGACTGCTGCACTGCATGGAAGGTTGAGCCAGTTGATTGCAAGTTGTTCATAACAGTACTTGGGTAAATACAGTAATAATTGAGCATTTCCTTCAGGGCATACAGACACTGAGAAGGTAATGGAGCCAAAAGGAGGTTCAGAAAGCCTTGTTCTCAATGTTGCTTAACTCTCAATTTCCCTAAATACTATGGTTAATTTCATTGAATATTAAAAATGGTACCTGTCCCCTTTGACCACTTCAACATTTGTAGGCATCCTATGCTGCAAAGTCAGGCCCCCACTAAACCTCCACACCCCTCCTCCAAGGCAGAGTGATAAAGTCAGAAAAACTCAGTTACTTTGCCTGTAAATATTTTGAATTATACAACGTTTCTAACAGAGAAGCACATTCCAAATTCATTTTTGAAGAAACTCTTTCCCCACAAAATACTATTTTGTAATATTGATATAAGGCACTAAGGGCAACAAACAAACCTAAAGGGGATTTTAAGGAGCTTGCTTTGACATTATTATGAATTTCTCTTTGGTGAGTTCCCAGTTATCAACGCTTATATAAAAGCTTGATTCATGAAAATGAATTCAGCAACTATAGAACTGCTTGTTTGAAGGCTCTAATTGGCCATCCAAACTGTGAAAAATGTGTAACAAACATGGTTCCTTAGTGTTTCCTCCATTTTATAGGCCAGGAAAAGGAAAAATTTTCTTGCTCAAGGCCATGCAGAAGGAGAGCGCCTGAAGAGTCAAAGGAACTCAAGAGTTCCTGATTGCAGATCCCAAGTATGATTTCCTGCAGCCCAGTGGTTCTAACATCTGTGGCCAGTTAGCTCTTTGTTCACTTGATGCTGGGATAAAACCAAGGGCTGCCTTCTTCCAGGCCCAGCCTTTTGTTTCTTTAGACTGATGATCTTAAAACTACAGATGCATGATGTTTACTCATAGGGTGGACATGAGTTTATTTTTCTATTTTTGAAACAGCAGGTTTCCTCTCTAATGATGAGCAAATACAAATCTGGCAGACTTTCATTCCGCGTGCTGAAAGAAGACTACAGGAAGTATTTCTATTCTGAATGCCATAGAATTTGTGATTTGCATGTACCTTTTGAGTAAAAATAAAACATTTGCCCTGTACTGGCCCAAGTTTAATTAAAATGATGAGAATGTGTGATAGGCATTTGGTCTAAGGCAAAAAGGACGCACAGTGTAGACATTTGGAACAAACATTTTTTTTTTAAATGAGAAATGCATGGTTGGCAGTGATAAGAAATGCCAAGACTATGTATTACATGGGATCACGGGTTGAAAATAGAAAATATCCTAATAATTCTGGTGCAATGTGAAACTGTTACAGGAAGGTTTGGATAGGATTACATGCTTTATGGGTAATGTTCCTGTAACTAACACTGTAGATGTTTATAATCTGTTCTGTAGTCTTTTTGTAGCTCACCATGTATAGCTGATGGGCTGCTCATCAGTCCTGGCAGATTTTCCCATTTAATCATGCAGGGAAGAAGGAAGAGGATTTCTTTATCTTCAAGGGTTAAACTCTACAAAATTGATGATCCTCCAAGAACACCAATGAAACGAAGTCAAAATGGCAAAGCACAGAAAGTGGATAACTAATCGTTTGAATTGAGGATTATTAAAATTGACCACATTTTCCATTGCAAAAATTGTAATAGGATGGATATTAAAGAGTATCTCCTATTATATACCAAGTTCTCATTTAAAAAATACACACATATATAGTAGGCTAGATAGATTTGCAGGTACATGTTGCTGGGATCTTGGAGTGAATACAGTGGAAAGAAGCAAAAATCTGAGCTATGGATACTCTCATTTTACAGAACACCTTTAAGCTTCATAGTTTCCTAAGTAAATATTAAAATTCCTAGATAAGAAATGTGGAATCATTGACAAGTAGAATTATCACATTGTGAAGATACGACATCTTCATTATTGAGGAAGATTGATGTAACAGAATAGACCTCAAACAACTGCATGAACCATGAATAGAGTTATTTCCATAGATGAGAAGTCTAATGTTTGGATTATTGGGATCAATTGTTTTGTTAATCTGCAACAATATCCATGAAGGCATTCCCAAATTTCATTTAAAAATGGTGATTAAATGGCCCCTTATACTCTCTCCGTGAGACCCGAATTCCCAACTTGAATCTCACCTTGGAAGTCTCCAAGTCTGGCCTTGAGCCCTGTGTACCTCGATTCAAATAAGTAAAATAGAAAATCGGGTAGAAAAATAGCAAATGGCTTGTATCTTCCCTCCTCGAGAAGAAACAGCCAGCTACTGCAAAAGATAACTAGTGTGAATTGCCACTTAGACTGCAAAAAGATCTGTGGTCTGCCTTTATCTTTATTAATAATGTTTGTCTTCCAAATAGCTCCTACCCAAGTTTCAGTGTTTAGTTTTAAACAGTAACAGACATTGTTTCAGCATCTTCAGAGTGTAATAAGAATGTTAAAAAAAAAAAAAAAAAAAAAAAAAAAGCTTTTCATTTAAACCCGACCTTTCTCCTATTTACTCCAAACACTTAAAAAATATAACCTTGAATTTCAGAAGCTGCAGAATTCTACTTTGCTCACATGGTTGCATCTTAGGTAATAATATTGAGAAATAAATAAATGACAAAAGATCACCAAATATCCTAAATATGAAATTGGGGTATAAGTGTGCAATTGGATCAAAACCCCACATCAGTTCAAACATACCCAAAGGGAAGAGTGACTGCCTTAATCCAACAGAGGTGTGAACATCTGTTCCAAACAGTCTCTCCTGGGTAGAGTTGGGCTCGTTTAAATCACTTTGTATGCCAGACAAATATACTTTATGAGAAAACATGTGTGGCTGAAGACCTCACAGAATCAAAACTCACCTTACTAAGACTTTGTTTCCATAAGAATAGATTTAAATAGAAGAATGCATAAAAATCTACAACCCTTGTATCTTAATTTCTTTTTGCTTTGAAACTTTTTTTTTTTTTTTGAGATGGAGTCTCATTCTGTCACCAGTATGGAGTCCAGTGGTGCTATCTCAGCTCACTGCAACCTCTGCCTCCTGGGTTCAAGCAACTCTTCTGTCTTAGCCTCCCGAGTAGCTGGGACTAAAGGCGTGCACCACCATGCCCAACTAATTTTTGTATTTTTAGTACAGACAGGGTTTCACAATGTTAGCCAGTGAAATTCATTTTTAAAGCACAGGCTTTCTCTCTCTCTCTCTCTCTCTCTCTCTCACACACACACACACACACACACACACACAATCAAATTAATAGATAAATAATAACAGGATCACATCTAACTTCAATACTTCAATACCAATATTATTATCTTTTCAGTATATTTTGAGACTGGCATTAACATCGCCATTTAATGAATGCTAGGATGATACCGTTACAGGATGTAAAGAAAAACAAAAATTAGTTCATTCATTTTCCAGAACTTACTGAGCACTATGAGCCAGGTACTCTTCTAGGTAACAGATTTTTAATTGTAACAATGGTAAATGTCAAAATAATGGTACAGTAGTCTTCCAAATCATAGAGATTCTCAAGCAGGTTAAAAAAAAAAGATAACGGTAAAGAAGGGTGAGTAGCTCTGTGGCCAGTCTCAAGCGACACTCCCAAGTGGCAAGGGCGTTACTAACTGTGTAACGCTCCTGGGTCCCCCAGCTTTGGAATTATAGACTACTTTTTACTTTTTTGGAATTCACATTATTTTTATTTCTGTTCATAAAGTTATTAATATTTTATCTAGCGCTATTTTATACGTTCATACTATATAATCATGCTGGCTTGGTTGTTAGTTGGCTGAGATACCTTCCAAATGTCACTAGATAACCATGTTAATTCTTTCATTAAGGAATCTATTCTGATATTCATGGTTGTATCAAAGAACGCTGATGTACTGTGCTGTACAGTTGCCATCAGGATGAATGCTGTAGCACTATACAGCCAAAAATCTTAATGACAAGTGGCCTGTTAGAGTACAGAAATTTGCATTTCCTTTTTAAATTATGTTTTCTTCTATGAAACCTAATGTTTATAAAGTTTAGTCATCTAAAAAGTTACTTAAACAAAAAATTACCTTGTTTTTCAACGTGTTACTTTTTACAGACTCAGATGACAGTGAGAACTTTAGACCAGATCAACCTCAATGAATGTGAATAACTTCAGTGCAATCTTATTTCTGGTAAGTATGCAATATCCATCAGGGCTTCTGAATAAAAAGAGTTCACAGATTCCTACACTCTATTTCAGGGTTCCTAGGATTCCCACAGAAACAGATAGAAAAACTTTCAGGTAGAAATGAGGTTGACCTATCTCTTTTTTTCCTGCAGAGTATTCTGTCTTGAAGAAAATTTGAAGATGTTTGCAATATCTTTGATTACACAATTCAAGTAGGTGATTTCATGCTCCATCCTGTTTTATGTTCTCAGCTGCTTCAGAATTTTTACAGGTTTCCATTGTGAAATATCTTATGCCATGGATGGGCATGAGATGGGAGAGGAGAAATTGCCCCTCACCTGGTCTGAGGATGCTGCTAATAACCTATAACAAAATAAGGATCATCAAGATGAAAGCAAAACAAATATTAAGGCAGGTCACTTTCAATTATAAACTCTATTGTGATATGAGTAAGATGAGTTTGGGATTTTGCCTTCTTGGAATTATAGGAAGCAGAATCTAAAGTCTCCCTTGTAATGGCCAGTATAAACCAACACTGAAGTCTTTATCCATGTACCCAAAAATGCTGGAACTTCTTTTCCCCTTGTTCCCTGCAAGTCGTTAATGACCTTGTGATGTAACTTTAAGAAAAGCGTATTAGAGAGTCGAAGGTAGCTAGAACAGACATCACCAGAGGCTGAATGTAAATGACTCAGCACAAGTTAAATGGAAGGAGAAATAGAAGCAAAAATATTTTAATTGATAAGTATGCATTCACAAGCCCTTAGACTAAATATTGCTCCTGAAATGAGTGGTAATGCATCAGGGAAGAGAAACCTCAAACTTACATGGATTGCCCTTTACCTATAGAACAAATTTGGTGGAATTTCTAGAACACCTGTTCACACCAAGCCCTCTGGTTTCAGAAGTTTCATTTTCTTAGATCAGAGCTTGCTGCCAACAGACTCCAGTGAGTGGCACAGCCCTCCTCCTCCTTCCCTTGCCTCTTCTTTCTCTCTGCCATGGTTTGCTATTTCTGAAACCCTAAAGGTCAGAATAATCAGAGGAGACTCAGAAGAAGGATTCAATGTTCCTGGTACATTCCCATTCTGCCTCAGGTCATTAAAAATCAGATATTAAAACTCTGAGCTTTCTTTTTTTTTTTTTCTTTTTGACTTTGCAGAGTCTCACTCCATTGCTCAGGCTGGAGTGCAGAGGTGAGATCTCTGCTCACTGCAACCTCCGCCTCCCAGTGCAACCTCCACCTTCCAGTTCAAGCAATTCTCATGCCTCAGTCTCCTGAGTAGCTGGGACTACAGGTGCATGCCACCATGCCCAGGTAACTTTTGTATTTTTAGTAGAGATGGGGTTTCACCATATTGGCCAGGCTGGTCTCAAACTCCTGACCTCAAATGATCCACCCGTCTCAGCCTCCCAAAGTGCTGGGATTACAGGCGTGAGTCACCGCGTCTGGCCATAACTCTGAGTTTTCAAAGGAAGACATTATTTAAACATAGACACTTGCAGATCGCAGTTCTTGTTTCAAACTGGTATCTTAATGTAAAACGGCTCTCCCGCTTCCTTCTTGGTGGCTCACATGTCAGCTTCTTCTTGGCTCCATCCCTCTTTTTCCCCCTTCACCTTCACTACCTAGTCCTGAATTGGGGGTCTTGCCTGAATTAGAGCCCAGTCCCAGGAATTTCCACTAAGGACACCTAAGTTTCTTCTTATAAAAGGTAGAGAAAGGCCACCCCATATGCTCTAAGTAGGTGATAAAGTTTCAGTGGAATCCATCTGCCTCTCTCTTTTTCAGTTTCTAAATCCTGAAAAGTTTTCTCTGATATAAAGTGATTCCAAAGCCTGTCCCATGCATGACCGTGGGTGTGGCTCTCTGTTCACAGCACGACCTGCTTCAAATTGGTTAAAGAGCCTTTCCAGATTCATCGACCAGATCAAAGGAATGGTGCTGGCAGCCGGAGGACAGGGGCTGTCACACCCCAATTCACAAAGGAGGAAACTCCAGGATTTTCATCTGGTTTTGCAGAATGCCAAATGCGCTCTTGGCTTTTGTAATAATACTAATTACGCCTTCCAAATTATAGGCTGGACAGACGTGTTAACCAGGCCCTGAGGTGCATTTGTCAGTAGGAGTCCTACCCTGAGCACTGGGCATGTCTGTGGAAGAGCCCAAAGGGCATAGCCAAATACATAGCAAACTTCGAGGAGCTGTTTGGCTACTTGGACTCAAATTTCGCTTGCTCTTTGCTGTCAGGTTGTAAATTGCTTCATGTGAAAGCACATACACACTCATTAAACATTAAGGTTTTCCAGGTATTTCAGGCCATTTTCTCCCTAAGTCCACTTTTTCGATTTTCTATTTTCTGTTTGGACTGTCCTTTCTTCTGAAGTGTGCACCAGCCTCACCTAGCTTAGAGATGTGGGTGACAGTATTTCAATACCCAAAGGTCACCAATTGCCTCAAGGACAAATTCTTCTGCTCCAAAATATACCTTCATCATCCATTATTTTTGGTGCCTAAAATACTGAAGTTTAGGCTCAGTTGTTTGTTTTTTAACTTTTTATTTCTTTTCAGATAACTTCCCAATATTTGTGTCTCAAGGAGGGGCCATATTTTAGTTATCTGTGTGAGGTATTTTTAGATATTTTACAAGAAGTAAGTTTTGATTAGAAAAAAAAAAGAATGTGATGATGCATGAGAAAGGAAGTTAAAGAGAGGAAAGGAAGGAAAAAGGAGATGGTGAAAGGAAAAAAGAGTGAGAAGGAGGAAAAAGAAGAAAAGAGAGAAGAAGAGAGGAGAAAAGGAAAAAAAAGTCATGAGGAGTTGAGAGGAACGAAGCAGGGAGACATCATGGGGCCTAGAAGAGGAGTTTGGAAAGTACAACAGACGAGTGTCACCTTCTCAGAATAGACCAAGGACAGCCTCTGTTACCTCCTATTCTAAATACTTATTTCTGCGGGGAATTTTCCAGACCCAGAGATTTTGCTTCCAGTCTGAGGAATTAGATTCACAGTCAAATTTTCCTGAATTGCTGAAAGCGAGTGAAGTCCATAATTATCCCCAGAAACTAAAGAGTCTGCTGAGTCATTTAAAAATATAATTTAAGTGACACTCCCTCAGTTATATCTCTCTTGTGTTAGCATTTTATTTTAAAGGTGGTATAAATAGTCATTTTGAAAACAGTTGCCATTAGGAGCCCCAAGCTGACTCTGCTAAAGAGGTACGCAGACAGGGTTCCTTGTCTAATAAGCCCACTCCCACTAATCCACCTGGGGTTTCTGCCCGGGGGGCTGAAACTTCAGGTTGTCTCTTTTCAGGGATGTTCAGGGTAGAAGGATGGAAAAGTTTGAAGTGAAAATGCCTGATTTTAAACTTCATTCTGAGAGTCACTCAGAAGACTGTCCATAGATATTCTTCCCATCGACTGCTTCCAGAATATTCCTTCTCAGAAAACAAATAGATTGTTGTCAGCTTCACTTTGATGCCAAGTACGAAAGATTTCCAAGGATATAAGCTCATGTCTAAGGTACTAGATAAACATCTCCAGGTGTGGGGATTAAGCTACTGCACAATGCAGTTGTGACAGAATCGTAACCAAGCATGTACATTTCTTTTTTCAACTCTTAGGTCAGACATGATGTAAAAATATCAAGATGTTTACCAAAGTATTCCCAACCCAGTTTGAGCTATCAATCCATCCACTACTAAAATGTAAGCTTTGGTATTTTCAATGACTCGAAGAAAATTAACTCTAGCAATCACCTCCTAGTTTTTACAGAACTGCTCAGCTTCTGCGGCAGCAGGAAACACTGTTTGGATCAACGGTTGTAATAATACTCCTCATTCCGCTAATGCAAAGCAGCAAGGCCTGGGCCCTTCTGTTTTACACTGCACACTGATTTGGAAGCAAATATTTTTCCAACAACATCACTAAATTGAAAGCATTTTGAAAAATCTGAAGCTTTCACAGAATATTGTTTTGGAAAAACCAACCCTAGTAGATCTGTCAGTGACATAAGCCATCCCCTTCAATTTAGCTTGAAAATGCGAGCTCACCCTGTCAAACAGCTCTAAATTATATATATCTTTGCACAGGGCATTCCAAGATCCAATTAAAAAGGTGGGGAAAGTGGGGGGTAAAAAATGTTATATTTTTCCATTATGCTCTTCTTATTTATTAACAAAACAGTGACATCTGTCTGCCTTTAATATTGTTGGGGCACATGTATTTGTAAATAAGGACTCCAGGCATAGTTGTAAATCTAAAATGCTTAATCAGATATTAATTTTTAAAGTTATAATTCACCCAATACCCAAATAGGAACCAAATAGGTACAATATTAGGTTCTTTGATAAGTATAAAGTTATTCAAGAAATGAAGCCATCAATTTAAGGTACTCACCCTCTATTCGAGGATATAATAAATCATGCAAATACTTGAATTCTAAGACATCATTCTTTTATGAATCGCTTGGCACATCTTATTCCTGTGCTTTCTAATCTCTGTTGATTGGAGCATAGAAGCTTCTAATGGTCATCCCTCATATGTCTATTTTCTTATTTATCAATATTTAGGGGGAATAAACTATAAAATAAACTATACCCAACTGTGTTTTGCTATCTTAATGCCATTGATTTCCCTCCAATCCTTATACTTTTCTTATAGAAAATTTATAAAATATAAAAAGTACAAGGACTGTAATGCTCCCTAAGTGCCCTTCACACAGTTCCAATGATGATCAATACTTAGTCAGTTTCCATCTGAATGCCCACTTGACCTCGCTTTCGTAACACCCAGATCAGATTATTTTGAAACAAATCCCAAACACCGTATCATTTCTTCTGTAAATATTTCAATGTTGTCACATTGAGTTTTAAATTTCCTTTACATTTCAATGAATCCTTGATATTTTTAGGTATTTATCAGGCTACTTCACATCCTACAAAGTATGCTACTTTGTATTCTATCTACACACATAAGTGGTGGAGTTGGCCCATCTATTTTCAACGAATTATCATTGAAATAGTCTATACGCATCATCATTTTTAATCATCACGGAGTTTTTGCACAGCTATGTATCTGAGTTTACAAGCTCACACTTTGTCAGTCACTTCCACACTATTATTTTGAGCATGTTAGTACTTGCCATTTATTTATTTAGAATATTTTTATATTATAATGAGTTTCTCACATTCTTGTTTTCTTTCCTGCTCCCAGGCCGTTATTGATCTGTGAAAGTCTCCTCATTCCTGGGAGCAATCTGTTTTATGGGAGGGAGCTGTGCCCAGTTCATGGGTCTTTCCATGTGACTTTGAAGGGATAAAAGCATCAAGTTCAAGGACATTATTAGGAAAAGCATCCAAATACCTTGGAGATTCTCACAGGGAGGGGCTGAGGTGAGGGGGGTAGGACAAACTCCTCGTGGTGGAATAAGAAAGTGAAAGCCACATCGTGAGGTTAAATAAGCAAAATGAATCAAAATGCCAAGCTTTTTTATTCTAAGTGAAGAATTGCATTCTCAAGGCTCACTTCTATTAGAAAAATGAAGTCTTCTGTTCAGGTGGTTAAATCAAACATAAAAAGGAGAAATAAATTCCCCGGTGCCAATAAAAAGTCTCTCCTTGCTGCTCAAAGCGAAAGTTTTGAGACATTCAACAATAGGTCAAAATAACACTCTGTGTTCTGCACACCATATTCCAAACTCAAGCAAAATGTCTACGGATTTTTTTTTTTTTTTTTAATTTCAAAGCCTTTTGATTAAAGTGTACCAGAAGGGCACTGACAGAGCAGGCTGTTTCTGTTCTTCTGCGGAAGGTTTCAATGGCCGCCGCACACTCTCTAAATCTATTTACTTCAAGGCTGGAATGAAACAAACATGACAGATGGTTTTTTAAAAAAATCAAAGGGGAAGTTCTTGGAACACATCCTTCAAAATAAAATTTTGTTTCTTTTTTCTTTTTTTTTTTTTTTTTTTTGGAGCAGCTGAAATGATTTTTCAGAACATCTGATGAGCGATTTTAATACTTCAACTTTCTCCTCCATGAAGCGAGCCCATTCATTTGGAGACTTCTGTTCTTTTGTTTTATTTCTGTGAGTGTCTTTCTTTGACAAGACATAAAGTCTGAAAACGACAATATGCTAAATGAATGGACCCGTAGTATATTTGGCTACATAAGGGCTGCTGGAGTATACTTCGGATTTTGACGGGATAATAGAATGCTTAATGGAAGAAATCTTGAAGAAATAAAAAGGAAAGTTAATGAGTCTTCATGTTTACTATTGCTCATGTTCAAGAGGGATGAGCAATTTTCCCTCACCTGTTGTAAGGACAGTAACTAGAGGGGTACTCCATTCCTCTGAAGGCCAGACAGGTTGATGGTTAGGAAAATACCAGAAAAGGGGATGGAGGATTGAGGGACTTGAGGAAGGGTTTGGGGATTACTGTGTAGAGCTGGTTTTCACCTACTCATGCTCAGAGGAGCATTGGTTTAACACCACCAGTAAGCCTCATTTACAAAGCTGAAATTTAACTTTTGGAAACGTGCAAAACCACCATTGACATTAGCACAGTCTGTTAAAAGTAAGGAATGGCTCTTGCTCAGTTTTCATATGGACTGGATATAAGGGAGAAAGAGGAGTCAAACAGGACTCCCAGGCCTCCTGGGTGGGTCACAGCAGGAGGGACACTGAGTTCATGGAAGACAGGAGGCAGAGGAGATCTGGATGCTAACACATTTGCTTTCAAAGGCTTGTCTATAAAGACTCATAAATTTAGAAATCATGCCATCTCTGGATCTCATAATTAGACACTGGAGGACTGAGACCTCCACAGAAAAGCAGCATGAGGCTATTGTTTAAAAACACTAACTTTGGTTTGCAAAAGACCTGGATTAAAGTCTCTGCATCCCCACATTCTAGCCATGTGACCCCAGATCAAGGAGAACAGCCTTTTTGGGTTTTTTCCTTATTGGTTAAACTTTGGTCACTGAACCTTCTTCTTTTTTTTTTTTTTTT
>NC_045451.1:23070199-23203770 GCF_002776525.5 Piliocolobus tephrosceles | reverse complement strand
GTCAGGACCCTCAGCTATAGGTCTGTTGGAGATTGCTTGAGGTCCACTCCAGACCCTGTTTGCCTGGGTATCAGCAGCAGAGGTTGCAGAAGATAGAATATTGCTGAACAGCGAGTGCACCTGTCTGATTCTTGCTTTGGAAGCTTCCTCTCAGGGGTGTACTCCACCCTGTGAGGTGTGGGGTGTCAGACTGCCCCTAGTGGGGGATGTCTCCCAGTTAGGCTACTCAGGGGTCAGTGACCCACTTGAGCAGGCAGACTGCCCCTTCTCAGATCTCAACCTCCGTGTTGGGAGATCCCCTGCTCTCTTCAAAGCTGTCAGACAGAGTCATTCGCGTTTCACAGGCTTCTACTCCTTTAGCTGAGCCCTGTCCCCAGAGGCGCAGTCTACAGAGACAGGCAGGTTTCCTTGAGCTGCTGTGAGCTCCACCCAGTTCCAGCTTCCCAGCGGCTTTAGTTACCTACTTAAGCCTCAGCGATGGCGGGCGCCCCTCCCCCAGCCTCGCTGCTGCCTTGCGGTTAGATTGCCGCAGACTGCTGTGTTAGCAAGGAGAGAGGCTCCGTGGGCCTGGGACCCTCCCGGCCAGGTGTGGGATACAATCTCCGGTGTGCCGGTGTTACAGCGCAGTATTGGGGTGGGAGTTACCCGATTTTCCAGGTGTTGTGTGTCTCAGTTCCCCTGGCTAGGAAAAGGGACTCCCTTCCCCCTCGCGCTTCCCAGGTGAGGCGATGCCTCGCCCTGCTTCAGCTCTCGCTGGTCGGGCTGCAGCAGCTGACCAGCACCGATTGTCTGGCACTCCCGAGTGAGATGACCCCAGTACCTCAGTTGAAAATGCAGAAATCGCCGGTCTTCTGTGTCGCTCGCGCTGGGAGTTGGAGACTGAAGCTGCTCCTATTCGGCCATCTTGCTCCGCCCTCTCCAGAAAATTTTTTAAAGATAAACAAGACCAAAAGGGGCATCCCACGTATCCAAGACTCCTTCGGCATTCAAAAATTAATTAGCAGAATCCACTGTCAGAATACACTCAGGCCGCCGCCTCGCAGCGTTCGCTCCTCGCCCCGGCACCTGGGCCGACTGGAGCGCAGCTACCTTCTTCTTAAGATGTTAAGATACTCAAACGAAGTCATGTGAAGAACGCATTTACCATAGAAATAGGCCCTTAACACAGCTATTCCCCTCCACTCAGACTCCACGGTACCAGTCAAAGGAGAATATATTCTGTATGGGAGTCACAAGATCTGCTCTGACCATAGCCCTCGCCCAAGAAAAAAACAACATTATATTAAGTGAAATAAGCCAGGCACAGAAGAACAAACACTGCCTGATTCCATTTATATGCATTATCGAATGCAGTCGATCTCATTGAAGCAGAAAGCAGAATGGTGGTTGCCAGGGGCTGAGGAGGGAGGAAATAAAAAGTTGCTATTCAATGGGCACAGGGCTTCGGTCATACAAGATGAAAAAGTTCTAGTGATCTGCTGTACAGCAATGTGCATATAATTAACAATACCCTACCATACACTTAAAAATTTGTTAAGAGGATAGATTTCATGTTATGTGTTTTTTACAATAAAAAGAAAGTAATGCTCTCTAAACCCCCGCCAGCTCCCTGCATGGTCCCAAACTTTGATATCATTCCTAGAAGGACTGCCTGAGGAAGCTCACTAATAGTTATCCTGGTTACAAGCATAAAAAGATAACCAACAAAAGGGCAACATGATAAGTAGTAAATTCCAAACAAATAGTAATTCAGAAGATACTTCAAGTTACGAGAGAGGAATCACTTGTGTCAATGGGATAGGAAGACACAGCAGGCAGGAAGGAGCAGCCTGCTCTGGCTGAACGATCTGTGCCAGGCCCCATCCAAAGTGTTTCCAGAAGGCACTATTGCATGAGAAAGGAGAATCCAGAAATAGATCAACACATCCCAGCCCTTAGCATTTCCTGGCCCAAACTCAATGTTTCCTAAACATTTGGTGAATGAATGTAAAATCCAAATTTCACAGAACCACCTATTACAAATTTTATTTACTTAGCTGACAGCAAGTTAATGACATATTTACAAAGCTTATAACAAAGCCATTTGGTTTGGCAATGTCATTTGACACTAAAAATGAGCTTATGCTTTGACCCAGCAATTCCCATTTGCAATGTCTGCCTACAAAATCCCTGCATAGAACACAAGGAGACACGTGTGACGATGGTCACGACAACATTGTTTGTCAAGGCAATGACTGAATAAACTGTGGGTGACTTGTGCAATGGAATACTACACAACACTGAAAAGGAATGAGCTAGATCTACTATAATAACTTGAAATGAATTCAGAAATGTAATATTGAGTAAAAATGATTATTGCAGGATATGATGCCACTTATGTTCAAACACACATGCACACCCTCAATACTATGTTGCTTCTATAAATATACATGTATGCATATAAAATATGGAAAAAGCCTAAAAGGACAAATATATAACTGGCCTTTATATATGTGTATATGAGAAAGAGTACGAGAGAGAATACCAACTTTCAGAGATTCAGGAAACTCAAAAGCATTATGCTAAGTAAAAGAATCCAAACATAAAAACTTTTTAATATATTATTTTACTTATTTGAAATTTTAGAAAAGATAAGACTATGGTAACAGAAAATAAGACAGTAGTTTCCAGAGCTATAGCATGGGTACAGGAATTGGATACAAAAGAGCCCAAGGAAGCTTTTTGGGGAGATGGAATGTTCTATACTATGATCAAGACGGTGAATACACAGGTATATACATTTGTCAGCACCTACTGAATTGAACACTTAAAACTGGTGAATTTTATTGGATGTAGATTATATCTGAATAATATTAATGAAAGCCTATGATAAAGGCTACTATTAGGAGGATGTGACAGCTGATATTGGGGTTTAATTTTTAAGAGAAAACACACATGTTAATCTTATTTATTGTGATATTATTTAGATTGTCTTGAACTCTTTTGCCTTTTACATACCAAATTACCACAAACTTATTTTTTATTCTTCGGGAAAAAAATGTGCTGTATACATTTTTGTTGTTGTTGTTACCTGGACTGTTTCTAAATAGAAATTGAAAATGTTTGAAGGGGAAATGTGTGTCCCACCCACATTTGGCATGAAAAGAAGAATGGTGAGAGCAGCCAAGAGCTGGGTTCTAAGAGGTCTTTTGTCTGTTCACCCTCCCCTCTGGAGTCTCTGTTGTATCATCTGAGTACTAGAGGGCTGGATGCCAGCTAACCTCTTAGGCTACTTCCAGCCACAGCCGAGTGTTTGGTTCTTTTGAAACCCAGTGCACCAGGGAAAAAGATTGACATGGGCCTCAAAAGAAAAATAAAGAGAGTTAGAAATGACCGTATCCACTTATATCCAAAGATAAGATTGGGAGCCTTCAAATTCCACATGCCCCGTTCCTTCAGTCAGTTATTCCCATTGCCTTTAGCAACAGAGTTCCATCACTCCTGAGAAAGCTGCTATAGTGCTGAAGAAAGCACAACAAACCCAAGACTAGTGAATGACGTTAACTTTGACCAAAGCAAATTTATACAGCTCTTTTTTTTTCAATTTATTGTGGAAATTCAAATTAAAAGAGTACAGATTTAGTCCTTTCACATCTGTCTTTTTTCTAATGACCTATTAAAATATTTAATTATATGTTATAGTTATGATGTACCATATATATATATAAAGAAATAAAAATTGGAGCTTTTTTTTAACTACAGGTGTATGGGACAGGCTTTTTCAGAGAAACAGAATCAATAGGATGTGTGTATAGATTTTCATAAAAAGACCCTTATTTGAAGGGATGAGTGCTTGCAATAATGGAGACTGTTCAGTCCCAAAATCTACAGTTGGCAAGCTGGAGACCCAGGAGAGCCAAGTGTGCAGTTCCAGTCTAAAGGAGGTCAGGCTTGAGAACCAAAAACAGGTGTTCCAATCTGAGTCTGAAAGCAGGGGAACAAAAAAACAGTGTCTCTGCTCAAAAGCCTCAGACAGGAGATCTCCCTCACTCATGGATAGTTCAGCCTTTTTGTTTTATTAAGGCCTTCAACTGATTGGACAAGGCCCACCCACACTAGAGAAGGCCATCTGCTTGACTCAGTCTACCAATTAAAGGCTAATCTCATCCAGAAACACTTCCACTGACACACCCAGAATAATGTTACATCAAATACCTAGGCACCCCATGGCCCAGTCAAATTGACACATAAAATTAGCCGTCATGATAGAGAAGTCTTACGTTCCATCATTGAAGGAGTACAAGGAACTCTAGGACACCAATACCTTCCCAAACAATAAAGAGTCTCAATAGTAACTAATTGAGTTCTTAAAGGAATTAGAACCAAACACAAGCATCATTTAGCTAGAAATTTCTTCTCTTGAAACCCACCTTTTTAAGAATACAAGAAACACATTTAAAGGGAAGCTTGGGCAAACCCATTGAAGTTGGCATCTTCTACATGATTAATCCCAAATCTGGATGGGGGCAAGGCAGATGTATTTGGACTGAATGAGTTGATAAACAGTTTTTAATTTGCAAACTAATTGTGAGGGCTTTTAGTACATTTGTTCTGTCTCTCAAAGTTCATGTTAATGACCGTTATCAGTAGCTCTTGGCCTTTGAGTTGTCTTTTCCTGAGAGGAGAGATCATTTGGCTCTCTCACTTTGAACACTAGGCCTTCCACCTTGATGATGTTTGGCCAAGGTTTGGGCACAGTCTGGGCTAAAGTGACCAACTATGCTAGTTTGCCAAGGACTGTCCAGGTTTTAGCATTGCAAGTCCCACATCCCAGGAAATTCCTCAGTCTAGGCAAACCGAGATGGTTGCCTACCCTAGTCTGTGGCCCTGGCTCTGTCCCCTGTCAATCTCTCCCTCCTTCCTTGTTGGTCTTCTTTCAGTGATCAATCCATGGTAAATAGCCAGCACCCAGCACAGAGCCTGGTTCATAGAAAGTACTAAGTAATTTGTTGAAATACTGAATGAATAATAATAATAATGATATAATAATAGCTACCATATATTGATAATTTTCTGCATGCCTGTTTCAAGAATTAAAGTATTAATTCATTTACTATCTCAGCAGCCTCATGGGACATAAAACACCATTTTCATATACTATAACTGAGAAGGCAGAGGCAAAGAAAATGCTTGGGAAAAAAATAGAAATAGAGCAAAGCCTACTAATCAGTCCATCTGGGATGAGACCCTGTAAAGTTGGCCTTTCTAACACTGGAATTTAGCCAACTGAGATAAGACCTCTATCTTCCTAGAACATATCACCTTCTTTAACAAACTGAAACACAAGAAAATTATTCATTCTTTCTGAGCAAGCTGTCACCCACCATAATTGTGAACTGGAATGTTCTGGTGAAAATAATAATGACACTGATCCAAAAAGTCAGCTGAAAAGCAGGATACGGGCTGGTAACATTGCAAAACTGCACAGGGAGGACCTGAACTCTGGGCCCCAGAGAGTGCTGTGGCTCAGGAGGTAGGACCACATGGGAGACCACACCCTAGGGGAAGATGGGATCTGGACATGGGACTGGCTGTGACCGTAGGGTACATTCTGGTTCTGGGGAAAGCCCCAGTCCCTAAAGGATGCATCTTCCCTCTACCACTGGACTAATAAGGATCATTCTCCAGCTAAGAGAAAACAATCTTATCAGTTCAGCTAACCTGATTTAGACAAGGATTATTCTCAGAGAAGCACATGATATTAAGGGAAGTGCAAGAAATAACAGAAAGAGAAGCCAAGTTGGAGCGCTCCTCAGAGGACACGGCAGAGGCAAACGAGATACAGAGAACAGATAGATTGGGAGAGTCACCAAGGAAATCTGATGCTTATTTCAAGACTGAGGTTAAATGTAAAATATGGCCAGAAGGACCTTGTCATAGCAAGATGATGCCTCTCTTCTACCATAATATTTTCCAAGCTTTGTAACCTGGGCTGGGAGCCATGTATTCTTAAAACCACGGTATGTGCTACATCCTTCCACCAGAAATTGATGTGCCAAACAATTTCTCCTTGAGGAGCGATTAGGTCATTAGGTTTCTTATTATAGTAATTAGTATAAAACTGAGAAAATTGTCAAGATAATTCAGGGTTTTCTTTAAGCACTTTTGACTACTAGCTAGATACAACAAACAAAAATAATTTTAGGTAGAAATTTCTGAGTATTTGTCTTACATCTTCACTGTTACTTGACATAACATATACACACAAGATAAAGGTAACTGGAAAGTAAGATTCGGGTTATAAAATCTTGACCAGGCACAGTCTCTCCTGCCTGTAACCCCAGCACTTTGGGAGGCCAAAACAGGAGAATCACTTGAGCCCATGAGTTCAAGACCAGCCTGGGCAATATAGTGAGATCTCATCTCTACAAAAAAAAAAAAAAAAAAAAAAAATTTTTAATTAGCCAGGCATGGTGGCATGCACCTGTAGTTCCAGCTACTCAAGAAGCTGAGGTGGGAGGATCACTTGAACCAGGAGGCAGAGGTTGCAGCAAGCCAGGATCACACCACTGCACTCCAGCCTGGGCAACAGAGAGAAAGATTCTGTCTCAAAGAAATAAAAGAGAAGAAAATCTAGGATTTTTCTCTCTCTTCCTCCCATAAGCCATGTTCATTAAAATAGCATTTTCTTATTAATGATTTTAAAATTTTGTTTGGCTGTATTCTCTGTTTTTGTGTGTCCCACCTTGATAGAATGACAATGACCTCAAGAACTAGCTCAATTTCCTAAAACTATGTTAATTTTTCTGCATTTCAGGTATTTTTCTTCCATCTATTTAAGCACTTTAGTAGAGAGAGTTCATGGTTTGGGCAGGGAAGGTCAGAAGATCAAATGGACAGCTTCGGAGTGTGATCACACAAGAACATCAAACGTAATATCAAGGACCTATTATAGCTGACTCACAGAATTAAATTAATAGGAAGCCAGCTCTTTGATATGTTACCCTTTCCACAGCAAGCTTAGCACTCCTTTTGCTGATTCTTTCAACAAATAGTTATTGAGCATCTTCCATGTGCAAAACCTCTGCTTGGCACTTTGGGATGGGAAGGGAGTGAGGGGGAGGCAGAAGATCAAAACAAATAAGACACAGAGCCTGACCCTTAAACGTTTACAATCTAGTAAGGGAAGTAAGTCCAGCACATAAATATAATGAATAAAAAATGAGAGAGAGAGAGAGAAAATAACTGTGGCATTTATGGAAAGGAAAGATGGCCTTCTGTAAAGCTAGGGTTGAGAATCAAATCTGTATTTTCTTCAAATATATAGATTTGAGCTCAACTTTAATATGTGGTTGGCAACTTTGGTAAGCAGAGTTAGGAAGAGAAGAGAATTGATTTCGTAAAGACAATCCAACACAAAAAAAGCCTTACATGAGGAAAGGCAGGATCATGCCCAGCATTACAGAAAGCTTAAATTCAAAAGTCTTTTATTAACTCCACCACTTTGAGAACCACAGCTCTCTTAACACACCCAAAACTTATCTTGTGCATTAGTTGTGAGACTATCCACTTACTGGTTCCATCTGGGTGTCTAAAATGAAATCAGAAGGCTCTAGACAGACTCTCGTCAGTTCTCCCAGCGTTCCCCTGGGCTTTTCTTCCCAAAATAAAGGTAAGTGAATTTAAGTTTCTAGGATCTTCTTTACATCCTTTTGAAAATGCAGAGTAAATATTATGTTGGCTTCTTTCTGCAGTCAATTAATGTATCTTTCTTGCCAATGTCATAAACACAAATTTTTTCAGTGGATGCTTCTCTTACTGCATACATATGCTATTGATAATTACTTGTTTTTGAGTTCTCAACCATTTGTGCATGGAAATGCATCTGAGGTTTAAATGTTAGGACTATTACGTTACTAAATGCCTTATTTTATAAGCGAATAGGCCATCACAAGCCCTATTCCATGCGCTAAAATTGTACTCACCAAAGGAATCCATCTACCATATTGAAATCCTAAAACAATCAGGCATTCTTGTAGGAAAGTTAATACAACAGCCTCTGTGCCTTCTCTGTAATCAATTTCCAACAGCTTCTGTATGATGGCAGCTTAGGAAATTTTCTGTTTTTATTTTCTATGTTGAGATAAAATAATGATGACTCAATTAAAGACCTCAATCTTAAAAATGAATTGGCGGGAGGTCCTGCTTGGGCCTAGAATAAATGACTATGGCAGTCCTCTATGGAACTATGAGGGGCCATGGGAGTAGGGCAGGGCAGAAGAGGCAATGGGATGAATCACTGCACAGACATAAGGTTCCCCATATTAAAACATGCATACTTGTCTCTGACTCTTGCTAATGCAATGAAAGGCGAACTGTTTGTCTTGGTATATAGCTCAATCATGCATTCTCTCCTAGATTCCCCTCCATGGAAAGTGGAGAATAGAGTTGGTTTAAGTGTGAACATTGCTTTTTTAAAAAGGGTGCTTGAGATTTAGAGCTTAATGGGATGTTTCCTATAAGTCTGGGGTTATGTTTGCAAGCATCTCCCCAGCTTCCTCTGTTGAGGTCGGTCAGCCCATAGAGCACTTGACTGGACAGCAGAATGGTGTGAGTTTCCATCTGCCATCACCCCGGAATGAGTTGTCCACTTGCCATGCATACCTGCTTGCCTTATAAAATGTGCTACAGTTAAAATTGCCCATAATAAAAATAACAATAATGATAATAGTAATAGTGATTAACTTCTGCTCCATTCCAGGATCCTGACCTCTCACACCTTTAATGAGCCAATGTGCTCATTTCTTAAACCTAAATTATGTCAGGATATTTTCAGATGTATGTTGCCAAACAGGTTTTAGTTGGGAGGCATTTTGCCTGTTTATTTGGCCTCATCTTTGTAACATTAGTACTCAGCTTAATGAATTAAGAGAAGCCCACGGTGAAGCCACAGGAAATAAACTCAAACCTCTTTAATTTAGATTTATTAGGAGATCTAAATGACCTTTCCTTAAATCTGAATTATAAAATGCTAACTATATTATTTTTAGCTGGAATAAATTATTGCCAAATAAAGATCTTCTGACAATAAATAAATATTTGTATTACACATAATTTTCCCATTAAGTTATTCACATGTAAGAATGATCCTAGAAGATTGTTACGTTATTATTCTTAAATAGGCTTAAGCCTGTGGTCAAACTACTTGCCAGTGTTCATTTGCTTGGTGAACATCTTTTACATTGATCAGGCAAAACAGACTACCAACCAGCCTAGCCCCTGTCTAAGTTACTAATGACGTTGATTTAATGACAGGGATGTGTCTGTCAATAATAGCAAACTTGGCTTGCCTCAGGAAGGCGTTTCCGTGAAGTACTTAATTACACGTGCTTGCTTGCCTTACTCTTAAAAAGAACGTCAGAATTATCTTGACCTAGCACTGTCCAACAGAAGTAGCCATATATGTCATTTTAAATTTTCTAATATCCACAATGGAAAAAAAAGAAACCAAGAAACCAGTGAAATGGATTTTAATGATATGTTTTATCTAACCCAACATTTTCAAAATATTGTTATTTCAACATATAATCCATATGAAAATCATTGAGATAGTTATGCCTCTCTTTTTTTGTTGTACTATGGCTTCAAAATGCAGTTTGCATTTGTCACTTACAGCACCTCTTAGTTTGGACCAGGGTCACATCAAGGGCTCAGGAGTCACTTGCAGCTAGCAGCTACTGAATGGGACAGCACAGTTCAAAATAATTACAGTACTTATCATAGCTTTTCCTTCCAACTACTTATATATGTATTCCTAGCTTTGAACTTAAACTTCTAGAATTACTGTCCAACGAAACAAAACAAAGCCAAAGTGGAAAAAAAAAAAAAAAAAAAAAAGGAAAACAAGGGAAGAAAGATGTCTTTGGTCCAAATTTCTTAACGTGACTTACAAAGAGTTTCAAGGCCTGGCCTCTGCCACACTCTGCAGCCTCTCAACAGTTCTGCCAAACAGAAATTCTTCACCTTCTCTAAATGCCCTGTGCTCCTGCCTTAGTCTTCACTGTGTGAATAACTCTTTCCACTTCTGCCTTCCTGCTGGCTCCTCATTCTTCCAGTCTCAGCCTAGACACTCTTTCAGAACTGCCTGGACTCTGTATGTTGCTGAACCCACCACATGGCCTTGCACTTGCCGTTATATGCGGCATTTATACATTTTAGGGCTACATGATTTCGGCTTTTTAAACCTTTTAAGTCTTCCTTTCTAGACTTCAAGCTGCACAATGGCAAGAATCATACCGTTTTTAAAAATTATTGCTTTCCAGTCCTTAGCACATTGCTTGACTCATTAAAAGTGCTTGCAAAATTTTGTTCAATGAATAACGAATGAACTGATGGGAGAGAAAAATGTACAAACACTGAAACTCAAGATAATCATTTCCTCTCCTATCCCCAGCCTCTCATTAGGTGATTGAGAAGTTGATTCCTGTGTCATGTGAGACATGACCTGGGGATCCCAATATCTCCTGATATATACCAGTTACCTGAACTGCTTGATGTAAACTGTATTCTGCTGATTGATAACCCTGCTTGATTCTGCAGCCTCCTAGTCATACACTGGTCACGTGATTAATTCATTATAGAGATAGACAAAAGGACATCTAAATTTAATGGATTATTAAACTCCTTGGGATTCTTTAGAAGGAAAGGGTTTATGTCTGTTCAACCCACTTCACTTCCTGGAGATTTCTTTAAATATAATGTAATAAAAAGTAATACATCAAATTTGGGTTTTAGTTTTTTGTGGTTGAAGGCCCCCACTTTCTAGTCCCATGCGTATCTCATATCCACCAAAATTCTTCCCATTCTCCACTGTGTTAATCAAATCACTAAGTTTGCAATTTCCCCAAAGCATCCTATGCTTTTTAATGTCTTTACTCCTTGATTTTCCTCCTCCTAGAAGGATTTTCCTCAATACCGTCTGTCAAATCCTTCATCCTCATTCAGTGCCAGCCAAAGACCACATCTGCTAAGAAATGATTCTCTCATTTCCCCAATTAAAGCTACTTTTTCCTCTTCCAAACTTCCCATTGTGTTCCATGCCATGAAGGGCCAAAATCCCATTCTGATTTGTGTTACCTACTTGTCTCACTTTGTTATTTCCCATGCCGGACTCTAAGTCCTTGCCAATGGCCATGATGTTTGCATTGTTACATATCCTCATCCCGCCTAGTGTGATATCTCACCCAAAATAGTTGCTCAACAAATATTTGCTGAAGAAAACGATGCATCAAAGTTTCTCTTAAATCCAGAAAACAAAACTATGTATTATTATAAAAGCCTTCGATGAGATTTTTCCAGCAGTCACCAGAGACTAATCCTAAACCTAAACCTTAGGTCGAAAACAGCTTACAAAGTATCTGGCCATAATACCAGTATACACAGACAGTTGTGTTTTCCAAAAGATGGGTCTTTTCTTTTCATTCTTAACCGCTTTAATGTGCTCCATAATGAAGATGTGGTTGTTTAAGCTCTGCATCTTAGTACTGCATGCTCTTGGATCAGATACAAAGCCCCTTTAGAACTCAGTTTTCTCATTTGTCAAATTAAAGGATTGAACTAACTGATTTCTACTGTCTCTTTCAGATTATAAAAACCAATAATTTCTTTTTTTTTAGCACTTTTTTGGCCTTGGTTAAAATAGGATGGGTGGAGATAACTCAGTATTTCAGTGAAAATGCAATAACCAGAGAGGATAAAAAATAATGAGCATCCATATTCGCCATCAGTTTCAGGCATTCACAGAAGCAAGCAGCCATCTCACTCATGAAATATAGGTATAAACGGTGTTCCTCTGTGGTATATATGGGCAAAGTTTTTACTTTAAACTATATGAGTACAATGCCAAGAATTTGAAGGTAGAAGAGATTCTGGGTTGGTTATCAACTGATTTATCTTACACTATTCCCCTCAAGAGATGGTTTCCCAATGCATCACGAGAATGCATCTCTCTCCATCATGGTATCTTCACGAAAAGTCAGGGAGTAGAAAGAATGATAATGTACACAATAGGGCATTGCCGAAAGCTTAGAACCAAAATTTAAGTATTTGTTATTTTCACAGTTATTTGGAGGGTGGGGGTAGAGAAGAAGTGCTGTGTGGTCACTGCTGGATTTTTAAACAAACCTAATCTGAATGTCCTTGTTTGTGGCTGCACATTGTTTAATATTCACTATACGTCTTCTGCAAACAATATGCAAGACAGGGCCCTTGCTCTTTTGGAACGCAGAGAGAATCCAGGGAGGAAAGGAGGAGATAGAATCTACATTATGTAAATAAAATAATCTCTAATGAAAACATTTTCCTTGAGGCGTGAACAAGTGTATTAACTACCAATTTTGTGATACAGCAATCAATTGCTTTCCAACCCTAAAACCTACTGCTCTAACAGCCTTAGAAAGACTTCTGGATTTGGGATTTAAGAATTTCTCTGCTCTTTCCTATACCTCACAGGATAGATTGCAAGCTGTTCCCATAAGCCCCCTTCACAAGCAGCCCTGAATCAACAGTGTGGGAGTCCAGGCAGAAGAGAGGCCCTTATTCTGCCCATCGAATTCACTTTTTTTTTTTTTTAATCAGCAGGATAACAAGAGTCTTTATTCCTTCTTTCTCGACGCAGACCCTGCTGGTCAAATATTGCTGATGTGTGGACCTTGTAAAGCCTTTGGGAATTACTATTATTATCAGTCATGATGTTAACGGGCTGTCATCATTGGCTGAAGTTCTTATTCTAGATGCTTTGTTTACTCAACTAACAAAAAGGCAGCTTGGAATTAAAAAAGGAAACGTGCCAAGCAATTAATCCATAACTTGGTTCCAATGCTTTGGGGACTTTCTAACATTTCTTTTATTGAATTTTTGTTTAAGTGCAGTATCCTTTTTTCCTCTGAAATTTCATTCTGGAGTTTTTTATTACATGCCATTTCTGCAGGAGGCACATTGAGCCATTGGGACCTTCTGGGTAAATATCACGTGTTTTAAAATATTTATCAATAATGAGGCTGCTTGCTCACACATTCCCTGAAAATGCCAGGCTGTGAAGCCAATTCATTGCACAGGTTTTAAAGAGATATCAAAATACTCATGCCATAAACATTTTTGTTACAAGACACCTTTCAACTGCATACCAAGACAACCACAAAAATAATAATAACCACCCTTCAGTTGAAGGATGAAAACACAGCTAAACCTATAGACTATAAATATAGAAATTTTTAAAATGTTAGTAGTATAATACACAGTATGGAAATCTCTCTATGGAAAGACAGCTGAAGTCATTTATTAAACATATATCCTAGTTACCCTTCATAATTTTCTTAAGAGAGTATCAGTTCTATCCTTTGGTTGATTGATTGCCAAAACATGTGAATCTGTCCTTAACTGATGGCACAAAAAAACCTCACGGTATACTTTTTTCCAGAGAACGTTACGTTGGACTCGATGCTCTCTAAAGATTTCTATCAAAAGCTTACTTGTAAAAAACAATACTGATAGATTTTCTGAAAAGTCTATATTCTATCCATTTCTCTAGATAGTCTAAATCTGCCCTTCATTCAAAGTAAACAATTAGAAAACTGTATGCTTGAGTTGCATTGATTTGCATCCTAAAATGCTTTTATTTAATTTTGCTTTGGCATTGTGCCAAAGTTTGCTTTGAGGGGACAGACAGAATCACTGAAAAAACAATGGAACAGTGGGACAATAGACCAATAATCACCCCGTAATAAGCTATGTTTTGATGTTGAAGCTTAGTGTGGAAGATGTTATCTTCCTAGAACATCGGTGTCCTCCTTCAGGTCTCAGAAAACTGTCCTTCTCATCAACTGCTTTCTGTTGTTGTTTTGTGTCTTTGAGGGTTTTATTCTGTTTTGTTTTAATCTTAGGAATACTCTGTCACTTTAAAGAGAAAAAGATCATTTTTTTCTTCGCTTTGAATGTTAGAATGTTCAGAGACCCAGAATGTGGCTCAGTTCTCACAAATATACAAAGTGCACAACAAATGTGGATGTTGTACTAACTCTCACTTGATTTTATTTTTGTTGTCAGATGTTTCCTTTCCCCTGATATTCCTATTTATTTATATTGATATTTTTATAAGTCATCTTATTTGTGTTTTTCCTAGCCATCTCAAATCAGTTCTAGGAGCAAGATGGACTATAAATCAATCTATGACATTGATCTTATAGTAGAACTAGACACGCTATAGACCCAATGATTCAGTAAAAATTGGAACAGAGAAGAAAATTAACATCCAAGCATTAGAATATAAGGTAATAAGGTGGGCCCTGGGGCCTACCATCACCCGTCCCTCAGTCTAAATGCTTAAAAGGCATAAGCCTGAAGCTCTAGGCTCCTCCCACATGGTCACAGTCTCAGAGATCACAGACTTCAAGTGCATGTCCATGACAAACCAGGAAGGCAGAGCATGGCAGGGAGGGAAGAAAGCATCCTGAATACCTGCATTTACTTTTGTGAATCCTAATCTCACATATGTCCTTTGTACTGCTTGTTTGCTGGTTCAGAGGTAAATCAAGCCAAAAGCAACCTGCAGCCTGAGCCCTTTCTCTGTGCTGTCACTCAGCCCCTGCAGCAGATGTTATCAGTGCCGTACTCAAGTCCCTTAGCCACCCACTATTCTCGTACATGCCATGCTATCCTACTGAGGCACCTGCACCTTGCCAGAGAGCTTCCTCTCAAGCTACACTTGAAGCTGCCTAGAAGTGTTGGGTTCTGGGAACAGCTCTCAGCCAAGGACGAATGGAGATATGGAGGACAAAAACCCCAGCTCCTTCAGCCCTTGAGTGTAGTAACATCCTTGATGCGTGCTCAACACTGTCTCCCAGAGTCCCAGTTGCTCAGATCTTAACCTACTCATTAACTCATATTGATTTCTTTGCATGCCCTATCTCACTTCTTCACTCTCCTAGAGATGTTCCTTGCATCACCTCCTAATTAAATTACTTGCACTATAATTCTGGTCTCAGAGTCTGCTTCAGGGAACCCTAACTAAGATTGAATCCCCCTAATGTAAGAGGGAAATGGCAGTCAGTCAGTTATTATGTTTTTTTGAGTACCTACTTCCTCTCGTTCACTTAAATTTTTTTTAAAACCTTCTAAATGCCAAGCATTGTATGAAGAATTGAGCCTAAACTATAAACAAGAAAAATTTGGTCCCTGGCCTCATGGAGCCTAATTTGAAAAGGATTGTCATCTAATCTTAGCACATTCCTGTTTCAGAAAAGGCGGAGTTCCTAAACTCTAGCATTCTTAGTCTCTCACTCACTGTCTAGACTTGCTTGAGAAGTTGCCATAAGGGGTGTTGGCCCAACGAATGTCTTATTTATTTATTATTTATTTATTTATGGTACAACCCATTTCTAATTGCTCCCCAATCTACAGAAAACAAGAGTTAAAAGATGTTGCACTTTATCACTGCCCTTTACTTCCTTCTCGAGCATCTCTTCACCTCTCTTCTTCTGCCTCCCCATATCTTCATCCTCCTAAAGAACTTCCATTCATTCCCTTGAATTTCCCCTGACCTCCCTTATCAAGTTGAGACTTATCAGGCCAATATTCAACACTTTCCACATAGTGAATCCCCTCTGCTTTATCAGTCTCTTCTCTTACTATTTTCTTATATAAATTCTTTGTTTCAGCTGTGCTCATTCATTTGCCAAGCCGTATACATGACTTGCTAAATAACATTTCTAAATCTTCTATTTTTTTCTTTTCTTTGAGACAGTGTCTCACTCTGTCGCCCAGTCTGGAGTGCAGTGGTGCAATCACCGCTCACTGCAAGCTCCGCCTCCCAGGTTCAAACCATTCTCCTGCCTCAGCCTCCTGAGTAGCTGGGACTACAGGTGCCCACCACCATGCCTGGCTAATTTTTTGTATTTTTAGTAGAGACGGGGTTTCACCATGTTAGCCAGGATGGTCTCCATCTCCTGACCTCGTGATCCACCCTCCTCGGCCTCCCAAAGTGCCAGGATTACAGGTGTGAGCCACTCACTGCACCTGGCCTTCTATTTCATTTTTTAAGACCCAGCTCAAAATTACCACCTTAAAGAGCTTAGTCTGAGTTACTGCATCTTCACTCTATTAATCTGCTTGTGCTGCTATAATGAAATACCACACGCCAGGTAATTTACAAACAACAGAAACTTATTTCTGGTGGTTCTGGAGACTGGAAAGTCCAAAATAAGGCTCTGGCAGGACTGGTATCTGGAGAAGGCTGCTTTCTGCTTTCAAGATGGCATCTTGTTGCTGCACCCTCCAGAGGAAAGGAATGCTGTATCTTTACATGGCAGAAGATGAAAGGGCAAAAGAGATAGAGCTCCCATCAATCTTGAGCCCTTCTGTAGGAGTGTTAATCCCATTCATGAGAGCAAAGCACTGGGTATTCAAATTGTAGCTATCACCATGATTGAAGACTTGGTTTGCTATTACTTCCTTCTGATTGAAATGAACTATAGTCATTTCCAAACTCTCTCACATATTTATGTTTTTAAATTTTCAACTAATTTGTAATTTCTCTAATAATTAGAACAATGCTTTCTTAACTTTTATTCTGTAAGGGAGGATAATGAGACTAATACAGGGCAAATACGATAGACCTGCATGTCCAGTATCACAGCCATAAGCCTCAGTTGGCTGTTGAGCACTAAAACGTGGCCAGTCCAGATTAAGATGTGCTGTTAGTGTAAAGTGCATACCAGATTTTAGAGACTTAGTACATACAAAAGAATGTAAAATATCTTATTAATAACTTATTGTCAATTAAATGTATAAGTGATAATACTTTGGGTATATTGGGTTAAATCAAAGATATTGTAATATTAATTACACCTGTATCTTTTCACCTTTTAATGTATCTACTTGAAAAGTTTTAAATTGCATACTATTTCTACTGGACAGTGCTGATATAAACTTTTTACAAGGATATATCTGGGTTTAAAAGCTAGTTCTCTAAATAGGAATAAGAAGCCACAGAGTCTGTCTTATAGTTGATGCTTAGGAGATACTTTTTGAATTATGCATGAATGAATGAATTAATGAATTAATTGATAAAGAATGTTAGTGGGAGGATCAAATGGGATGTATTTAAAAACCCTCAGAATAATGCCTAGCGCATAGTGTTCATATACTGTAAGTTCCTACTCCCTATTAGGTTCAACACGGTATTACCAATAAGTCATCTTTCTTCCTTTTTCTTCTATAACTCACAGAAACATGCTGAACCGTGTATGATTCTAACAGCTATAATTTTCTCCACAAAATATCTATATTTAAAATAAAATATCCTTAATATTTATTATAAAAGTAATATATGCTTATTATTAATTTTAGAAAATGAAAATATTAAAAGTAAAAATTGCACAATGTAATATATCACATAGGTATTATTATTTTTAATATTTTGATGTATGTAACATTTCTCTTCATATGTGTACTTACATGTATTAATTAAAAAATAAATTCCTACCATCTATGCAAATGGCCTCATAATGTATCTTCTTACTTTGCGGACATTTTTCCATATGAATTAAAGATTGCGCCACATAAGCATTGAATGACTTCATAATATTTCATTGCATGGATATAACATAATCCTTTAAATTGATTCCTCATTGATAGTTATTTGGGTTGGTTTCCTGTCATTAAAATTAGTGTTTATATTTTTGCAATGTACTGTTTTTTTCATAGAAAAATTTATAATTTAAATAAGTAGATAAAAGAGGACCTTTTCCTATTTTTCACTTAGAATTATTACATAATTTACATTCCCAAAATAAAACAGGAGATTGCTTATTTCCAGATACTTCACGAATGATAAGATTAATCTTTTTTCATTTTGAATGATCTGATGTGTTTTTTAAATGCTATCTCAACATTGTATTCCATATTCCTTCCTAAATCTGGAAAGCATTTAGGGTCAATTTTTGTGTCAAATTCCCAATTATCTCCTTTTCCCTATTTTTCTTATTGGAGTATTTTTTTTCTTATTGATTTAACAGACTTTAGAATAATTTAAAACAAAGATCCCTTAGACACGTGCTCCAAATACATTTCTCACCTTGTCCTTTTTTGTTTGTCAGTGCTATTTTTGGTCATATGAGATTTTGTTTTTTGCATTTTCATTTTGTTTTATTTTTACTTTTTGCAGCTTAACCTATTAATATTTTCTTTTTATAATTTCTATCCTTGGTGTATGGTGTAGAAAAGCCTTTTCCTCTCCATTACAAAAATTTTATCTTAGAATATCATTCCAGTTATTTTATGGTTTCATTTTTTACATTAGAAACACTTAATTTGATCAGAATTAATTTAAGTAAAAATATGTGAACTAGAAAGTTAATCTTTTAAAAATAATTTAATTTTTAATAAGTTAAAATGTTAGTAATTTAATAATTTAACAATTCATTCCAATATCAATTATTTGAAAGCATTATTTTTCCATTGACTTGAAACATCATCTATATATTGTATAATAACTTTTATATATAATTTAGTCTGTTTTGAGACTATTATAAACACAGACTTTAAAGGCTTTACTCTTGATCCCACTTTGAATTTATCTTCTTAAGTGGCTCCATAGCTCAGGGGTTAGAGCACTGGTCTTGTGAATTTACCTTCTTAAAATCATCACAACACTTAAGTTATCAGTTTGATTTTTAAAGAAGATTGGGTCAGCTGAATAATTCTCACTTCTTATCTGTTACATGCATCCTTTTGATTAAAACACGTTCAGCACCATATTATCTTAGTTTAAATGAGGCAAACACAAGACATCACCCATCAAGTTAAAGGCGTCCTATCACACTGTTTTTGATCAAACTTAATGGAATCATTTTTCCCAACCCTTTTCGTGCTTGCTTTACCACTGTTGATCACATCTGGTCTTTTTCTTTTGGTTTTTCTTTCTGTCATTTTTTTTCTACTCATCTGCCATAGTGTAAACCCGCCCACCACTTGTCACATATATCTGCATTCTCATCTCTGCTCTCTCTTCTTACATATGGCCCACTCCTCTTCCATGATCCCAGCATGCAGCTCTTGTTTAAGGCAAATACTAAAAGAGGTTTTTAAGAAACATGTAGAACTCACTTTATAAATCAAAGAGCAGAAAAATCCTTAGGAATACCTAGTTCTGTTTTCTCATTTTGTGAATGAGAACTCCAAGTACCAACTCTAACAAAAACCCACTCACTCTGACCTAATAGGCGCTAGAAGCCAGGTCTCCTTGCTCTCAGATAAGGACTCTGAGCTCCACTCCCCACTGACTCTGTATTGAGAGGTAAAATGATTAGAGTTAAGATCCCTGAAAACAAGCTTTTCCAAAGCTCTCCATAAGCAAGAACATCATGGTGTCTTTTTTATGTTCAGCCTCGAAATCCAATGAGCACACTCACTGTATTTAAGAAGTTAGGATTCCTCCATTAGATTCTCTTAACGCAGACAACTTATGACTTCTTATGAGAAGAAACAACAGGGCTAACCTTTAAACTAGAGAGTTAGAGACAGACACACACAAATCTGCGGGATATGGTTCAACAACAATAGCTAACATGTGTAGAGCACATTTTGCTTCAGTGTGTTACAAGCATTATCTCACCTAATTCTCTCAACAGGCCTGGGTGGCAAGGTCCTATTGTTTCATTCCACAAGATGGAAGCTATACCTCAGGAAGGTATAGAAACTTGCCCAATATCCCATTAAGAGAGAGTGTGCAGAGTTGGTCTTCAGTCCCATGCAGTGGGACTGCTAACTACTATGTACGTGTCTTAAAGATACATCAGGATGGCCAAGCCCCCAGGCTTTGGTGTCTGCCTGTCTGTGTCCAAGTCTCAACTTTACTACTTACTGACAAAGCAAACATCAGCAAATTTTTCAACCTTCCTAAACCCCAGTTTCTCCAGCTGTAAAAGGAGATAATAAATATACCTTCTTCATAGGACTGTTATAAGAATTAAATTAGATAACTAAACAAAGTGCTTAGTACCTGCTAAGCCACAGAAAAATATTGGCCATCTAGGAAAGAATGTTTCTGACCACTCAGTTACTAACAATCCAAGAGCCGCAAGAACCCCACAGGAGCACATCGACAACTGCTGGTTTCCAAACCCATTCCAGAGGTGGAAGGCATTTTCTCACTGCAGAAAGCACCAGACTGAACTGCAAATGACCCATCCTAAAGCCACGCTCCAATGTGTATTGCTGGAAGAATGAGAAGTGTCAAGATTTCAGTGTAGCACTGAGATCCATCCAAGTTTTGTTGGCTGTGATGGCAGATTTGGCATTTTGAAGAAGCATTCGAGTGAACCTCAAGCACAGAGAAGAACTGCCATGCTCTGAGCAAAGATCATTTTTTCTAACTTAGAGTCTTAGTAAGGGGAAAAATAAACGTGATAAGCAGAATATCCTTGAAGAGTTCTCCCAGCCCTCCTCACCCTAGGAAGAACTCAGAAGGAATCTTTAGGCCAATCGTTACAATTTTCTGATCTGTCTGTAGCTGATTGCCCTGGTAGTTTGAATTTGCATCATTAATGTTCCCCAAGATACATTGTCATCTTAGAATGCAGAGGGAAGAAATCATACATGTGCATTCTAACAATACAATCATGGAAGCAATTTATTTTGAACATTACTTTGGAGCAAGGCCTTTATGCAACCAGAGATTTAATAAATACATAGATATGAGACTGCATTTTTCACTTAGGTTCATCAAACACAGAGAGATTTCCCATTATAGAGAAAGAGAGTTTGGAATCAGGCTGGGGTATTCCTTACAGAGATTAAAAAGACAGATGGCAAGGTGCTGTGCTCAGGGAAAAGGCCTTTATAATCAAGGAATTAGAATTTACTCCTCAATCTGCCATTTATGTGCAGCCTCTATACCCAGGGTCAACTCATATGCTACCAAAAGTGTCTATTGTTTCAATTTCCTGTGGACCATCAAGCCAACATTACCAATTCTGAGTCTCAGGAAAGACACACTGCAGGAAATTAAAATATATAATTCAATGCTGTCTAATTCCACTACAAAGATGTGGATATATATACAGTCAATAAATGGCACTTCCATCAAAATGATGTTTACTCCTGTTGATTTTAGCCCTTGAGCTTTATGTACGTTACTGCATTTAACCATCTTGACAGCCTTGTGGGGTGTGTCATCCAGATGTTGGCTGTCACTTGTCCACTTCTGCTGCTCTATTTTATCCCTATGGCAATCTGGACACAAAACCAGATCTTGCACTAGCTTCCGCAAAACATCGAATCACATCAAATATTCTATAAGTCTGTTTTTGTACCTATTTGAAAAACACAGGATCTTGGCAAAGAATCACAACCCATGATATTATCATTTATAACATCAGGAAGGTTGACATGCCTCCTTCCTGAGTTGCGAGAATATTCTAAGGATACATTTAGTAGGATTAGCAGAAGTAACATGAGATTCTCCAAAAATGTGGCTTATCATTGGAAAACTATCATTTTCATTTACAAAAACCACATACACATGCACTCTTGGAGCAAAACCGCAAGGAGATGCCCCACTGGACGTGAGTAGCATTTTACAGTTTTAATTATCAGTTCACTGAGTACTCACTATGTACCATGCTCCATGGGACTAGAGAAAGAAACAGATTCCACCCATAAAACTTTCAAAGTCAGGCTGGGGAGATGTGCACCATGCATATGTGGAGCATATCTGTGTGCACCATGCATATGTGTAGCATATCTGTGTGCATCAAACATATGTGTAGCATATCTATGTGCACCATATATTTGTGTAGCATATCTGTGTGCACTATATATATCTGTAGCATATATATGTACACACATACACACAGAATGTTTAGGAGTTAAATGAAAATAAAACAAATTCGTCCCAAAATAGGGCATGTGGATATGCTGAAAAGTCATTTACCAGAGCTGCAAAATCCTGAGCAGAAGAATCCATACTGCAGAAATCAATAAGTATAGGCCTTGGAGGTGGATGGATTTAGGAGGAGGAAAGAAGGGAAGGAGGGGAAGTGAGCCCACCCAGGCAGACAGTGGGTCAGGTAAATATGTTGTTCATTTCAGAGACCAGAAAAGACTAGCAGATTTGGGAAAATGTGAGAAGCCTGGCACAGCCAAGGAAAAAAAGACAAGCCAGTAGATCATCATTAACTCTCCTCTTAGTTCTTCCAGAGCTCAGTGCCCAGGACCCTGAGTCCTATTTAAATTCACTTACAGGTCCTAGGTATGTTATCAAAGGGTCTCCATAGTCTCATACTCGAAGTAACCTCTGCTCAGCTGTGCTCTCTGATAGATAATTCAGAGGTGACAAGGACACCGGAGGAGGTTTTCTCTGGCTTTAGCTTACAAATTAAGTGTCACACCTGAATGGTGCCAGAGTGAGTTAAAGATTAGAACTTTGAAGAATGACCACATCATGTGATCACACAATCAGCCCATCAAGATATACATTTTGGGCACTTATTTTGTGTCAAACTCGTATAATGACACTAAATATCATCATAATGTGCTCACATATCTTTCTGATTCTGTAATGAGAAGTAGAATAAATTGTGGCTTCTCCGTACAAGGTTAACTCTTCAGTTGTCTTCTCAAAAAAGGAAAAAATACGTTTGAAGCACTTGATATGGGTTGAGTTGTGTCCCTCCAAAACAATATGTTGAAGTCCCAACCCAGTACTTCAAAATGTAAACTTATTTAGAAATAGGATCTTCTAGAGGTGGTCAAGTTCAGAACGAAGTCACTAGGGTGGGCCCTTATCCAATACAATATGATGTCCTTATGAAACAGAGAAGGTTGGCCACAGAAACAGACATGCAGAGAGAAAATGATGGGAAGACATACAAGAAGAAGACAACCATGTGATGGAGGGATGTATCTACAAGCTCAGAAAGGCCTGAGACCTCCAGAAGCCAGGAGAAAGGCCCAGAATAGATCCTTCCCCAGAGCCTTCAGAGGGAGCATGGCCCTGCCGACACCTTAATTTCGGACTTCTGGCAATTCCAGAACTATGAGGCAATACATTTTGGTTGTTCAAAGCCACCCACTGTGCCAGCCCTAGGTAACTGACACAGCACTTTATTAAAATTCCTTCTGATATAATTTAAGAGATGGTGAAAGTGAGCCAATTATGCATCAGTCAACCTTTAGCCATTTTAATGCTGTGAGTCCTCCTTTTTTGAAATATTCCAGTGATCAAAGATGCTGTTTTTTATAACACTGGATTAAGTTCCACTCTTATTACAACTACAAGGAAAGCCTCCTTATTTTTACCTCACATTTCTGTTGGGAGAAAAAAGAAACCCAAAGCTCTTCTGTAAGTCATTATGCTCTGAAGATATTTAGTATCAGGCTGATTACTGAATCAAAAGATCTGGTTACCATCATGTCTAATCTGCCAAAACTGAATCATATCCACTGCAAGAGTTTCTCCTCCATTTCCTCCAATTTCCCCCCATTCAACCACCTTTAACTATATTCCAGTTTCTAGCAAATGCTGCTGAAGCTTCAGCTATTTTCTTTAGATTATATAATTTTCCAGAAAACTCAGAAGTTGATCTGCTTAACAATGTATTCATTTTTCCTCTAAAGCATGGTATTTTATTTTCCATCTCTAAGAAAGTGAGCTTGGTAATATTTGCTCTCCAATTTAGAAAGAAGCATTAGTCAGCTTGCATTGAATGTAAAAAAAAAAAAAACCTGAATGCTACTCTGGTTCTCATTGGAGTGAAATATTTTCTCCATGTAACCAGAAATAGTGATGGAAAATCGTTTCCTTTCACACAATATTTGAGCATAATTGGTAAAAGCCTTCAATTATGGAGAAAGTCTTATGAGAGCTAGTCTTTCTCACAATAAAAACTAATCCATTCGGATTTATGTGACTCTATTAGCTGAAGCTTCTCTGTTTCGATAATAACATGAAATGCTTTTTTAAGGTTTGCTTATAGTGTCACCCACGAATGTCTCCAGTCATTGTCCCTGTTCATCAAAAAATTCAGAAGTAATAACACTTTGCACCTTTGCACTGTTTGACAGAAATACTACAATACTAGAAAATTGCAATAGTACTCTACAAATTGACTCTAAGCTTGCTCATCAACATACGAGAGGTGATTCGATAAATTAGCTTAAATAATACAGCATTATAAAAATGAATTATTATCTCAAAATCTGCCATATAAATCATCCTTTTCGTTATATTTAATAAAGAGAGTGGACTTTGAATAGTGCTTAATGATAGTCTATAAATGCTAATGCACTCAATTTGAAGGAACTGAGGTAGGAATTATTGGACAAATCATAGGATTGAGTATTGATCTCTATACTAACTTTCCTATCAATTCATAGCCAAATAACTTTACTCCTCTTCACTTTTATTCCCAGTCTATAAAACAAAATAATAATATCTACCCAATAGGATTCTTAAAATGATCCAATAATATAATGTGTGCACAAATATAATACTTTGATTTCTCAGGCTTCACAAGAACGAAAGTGTTTGTACACACACAAATCAAACTTGTGATGCAAATTATTTATAATTAGAAGTTGTATATGCAAATATATAGAACTTCCCCATGCATATTAATATATTTGCTATAGAATTTAGCATCTTATTCCAACCTTCCCACTAAGGTAGGAACAGTCCCTACAAAACTCTTGACAGGCAGCCACCCTGCACTAGAGGTGTAAACACCTCTAGTGGGGGAAAGCTCACTTCCTCACAGGAAGGCTTATTCCGTGTTAGAACACCTCCAGCTACAAGAAAGTTGTTTCACTCTCACCTTTTTAATTCCTCATGTTCTAGATCTGTTCTCTGATGCTATGCAGAATAGGCCTCATGCCTCTTTCACATAGTATCTCTTTGGTTATCTAAAGAGTAATGCCCCAACACACACAGATCCATGAATAAATAGCAGGTATCCTTGAATCCCTGGTGTAGCAACCTGCTGTAGAAACTTTATTTATGTTTCTAACAGATGAAAAAATCTAAAGCTCAGAAAGGGTCGTAACCTCGCCGAGATCACACAGCTAAAAGCACAAAAACCAAGATTCAAATGCAGGTGTGCCACAGAACATGGTCTTAACCACCACACTTTGCTTCCAAACATGTTCTTCTTCAAGCCAAACACTCTTTTAGCTCAGTTCCATTAGTCCTTCTGTATATGAAACATTTCTTAGACCTTTCTTCAACCCTGCTTCACTTACAGGACTCTCTTTAGGCCTCTGTTAAAATGTGCCAGTCTCAAAATAAACCACATGCAATAACCAATCCCATATGCCAACAATTCCAGACACCGTTACTCTACCTCCCTGAAAGGTTTGTTCACCCACCCTCCCAAAAGATAATTTCATATTTTCTCCTTTTTAAGACTGGCTGCACCTCCTCCACCTGCCGTCTCCTAGCTGATGGCCATGCCCCAAACTCCTCTAAGCAAATTAATGCAAACCACCCAAGGTCCTCTCATGGTCCCACCACTAAATACAAGAACCCAACTGCATGGTGTCCACACTCTCTCCCGTCCCTCTCATCACAACATTGCCACCCCATCCCTATGGCTGCCATTTGTGTTCTCACCTTCTCATTGACTGCCCTCTTGAAATTTCACCTTCTTTGTCCTGTATCATCATTCTTCCTCCGTCTAATGATTCATTTCCATCAGAACACAGACAAACACTAGTATTTCCCAACTTCAAAAGAAGGGAAGGAAAGGAGTGAGGGAAGGAAGGGAAAAAGGAAAGGTGGGAAGGGAAGAAGGGAAGACAGAGAGGGAGGGACAAAGAGAGAGAATAGGAGAGGAGAGGAAAGGAAGAAAGAGGAAGGAAGAGAAGAGAGGAGAGGAAAGGAAAAGTCTTCACCCCACTACCCCATTTCCAACAGTTTGGGAGTTTCTATCCTGCCTGTCCAACTCACTCCAATAAGCTTTGATTCCCTGCACACCCTGTAAGTGCCCCTACTACTCCATTCTTCTCTTCCCCACTTTTCTCTTAGTTCATTTTGCTCCAGTCACATCAGTCTTCTTTGTATACTCCAAAAGCTTGTCATGCTTTTTGCTGCACTATAATTTCATCACATGACACAGGTCTGTGCCTAAATATCATCTTCTCAAAAATATGCTTCTCTCCTCTCTATCCCAGCCACAATCTCTCACAACTTCCCTAGTTCACTTTCTTCATAGAATTTGTCACTCTCTGAAATTATCATATTTATTTGTTTGTTCTGTCTTTATTCTGTCTTTCCCCACCAGAATGAAAGCAAGGATCTTATTTGCCTGTTCACCACTGTATGACCAGTGCCTAGAATAACACCTGGCCCACAGTGTGCACTAAATACCTACTCATTGAATGAGTGAATGAAATCAAAAAGTTTATCAAGAGTATTTTATAATTCAACAAGTATCCTGACCATGACCACTGTTTCAGATTTAACTAAATCATTTTTTAAGCATTATTCATTTTATTAAATTAATTTAGTGTAGTGTAAGACAAACTTATTAGGCATCCACTGTGTGCAAGACACTGTGGTAGATGTTTGGGTGACACAAGAGTGAGTTATTTTCACAGTCCCTGCCCCCATTAGAAATGGATAGAGAAACAGATATCCAGAAATAGTGGTGTTATTATTGAAAGTTTACCCTCATAAAATAATAATTTTGAGTGCATTAAGGCCATGGAAACTAATATTGATACAGGATATTTTCCTCCTTAGCTCAGCTAGGTCCAGGTTCTTGTCTCACAACCAGGAAAAATTAGGCATGTGAACACTCACAGAGTAAGTGGAGTAGGATTTATTAAGCAAAAGGAAAGCTCTCAGCAAAGAGACGGGTCCTGAAAGCATGCTCCCGGTTGCCCCCTTCGCAGGTGAATACAAGGGCTTTTACATACCAACTGATGGGGCTGGGTTCCCTATTTGTATAAGGCACAAATTCCTGGTGGCTCCACTCCATCCCCCTAGTGCACATGCAGGCCCTTAGTCCACTGTGGGCATGTTTAGGCAAGCCCCCTGTGCAAGTTCCCTTATCTGCACAAAACACAGGTCAGAGGTTCTCTGGGAACCCTTTCCTTATTTTCTGCCTAAAGCAAGCTGGCTAACTTTCAATACAACTAAAAGAAATGGAAGAGCTATTGGGAAGATGCAAAACACTACAGAATTTCCAAGGACATTGAGAAAAATTCTTCTTGGGAAAGGATCTGTGTAGACTTTTTGAGCTAAAGCTAGAAGAGTGCATTTAATTTTAACAACCACATATCCTAATTGGAGGGAAAGCATAACAAAGCTGAACTGGCAAGAATGGCAGAGCTCTTCTCAAAGTAGAGTATTTTCCTGAGCCCTTCTCAGTGACCACCAGTGGTCCAACCCACCTCAAGGCTCCACTGCAATTTGAAAGTCTATGATCCTGCATGGACCATTTCCATGTTCTAAGTTCTCCTCAGAATTTTTTTCAGATCCTCAAAATGTACACACCTACTTCTATTTTCCAGTGGGCTCAGAAAGATCTTCTCACTCAGGAACACTACTTTTAGATAAACACAGTCAGATGCACTCAAAGACAAACCTAAGGAGAAAACTTTCAAAAGCATTTTAAAGACTTGAAACCACTTCATTCATATAAGATATTGTTGTTGTTGTTGTTTAAAAAGCAAACCAGTTGATGGAGAACTGTTATTGAATGGCTCCAATATCAGTGACTTAGGATATGTGAGTCCAAAGAGATGAAGCATATTTAATGTAATTACACATCCATTTCTCGTGCTGTAGGACCACATGAAGCATTACTAATCCCCAAACATACCTGCTGGGAGGACTGTGGGAAACAGCTGTTTGGTTCATAAGAAATGAACCAAGTGAATTCAAAGTACTGCAGGCATTCAACTGCCGGATTCCCAAAGTCAGACCTGTCCACTAAGCCCAGGATTGATAAGGAATTAAAGAGGATTCCATCCAAAAGTACATTTGTTTCAAGCATAAATCACCCTGCCAATTCATTTGTTACTGTAATAACCTCTCTCAGCATTTCTATTATTGGAGAGGACTTCTTTGCAAATGAAAAATGACGTACCTGATTACTTGCATGGGATTTGGCGTCATACTCGTTTTGACTTCCTGTTTGAGTCAGTGAGAGGGCCAGGGAAAGGCCTTTACATCCTTGCATGCATATCAATTACAGTTAATGGAGTTCATAGGTTTATTAGGCGTTGGAGAGTTAAAAGCCAAGAGCTGTAATGATGGAAGCTGTGCCAATTCTGCAGGTATATCCAAGAAAGCTTCAAGATTTCGAGTACTAAAAATAGTGAAAATGATCTCAGAAACTGTTTACATTCAGCAAAGATGATTATATGAGCCTCTAACTCCTTCCCATCATATTAGAATCCTTTAATAACCTATATTTTATTTATATCTAGTTGCTAAGTTTATTAGTGCTTATTATAGGATATGTTCTTAATTTTATGTTTTACAAAACAATTTGAATAATCAGAATTACTTTTGTGAATTTTCTTCCATTTGCAATAAGATGGGTGATTTATAAAAAGCCATTTTCTAAACATGCTAACAGGTGCAGGAAAGATTGACAGAGCAATACAAGAAAATATTCTTAATGTAGGCTTTCCAAGATTTTAAATGAAATTTCTTTAATGAGTGCATATCATTTTTAACGGGCCTGGTTTACTACTCAGGGGATGCTGAACATAGAGTATAACAGTATGTTTTATTTAACAATAACCATAATCAGAGTTATGTGATATATAGATGTGTGTATAAAATGAAGATCAACTAGAAAAAGAGATTAGTTATCTGAAAAATATTTTTAAAGAATCTTTGGCAAAAAATGAAGACCAGTAGAAAAATAACAATTTTGGGTTATTGAATTATTAAATTACAGAAACAGAATTTTTTTTAAACTGGCCTCTTGAGAGCAGTAGGAGGTGTTGACTTTCAAGCTTTACTACATGCCTATGACCTTGGTCCTGTCACCAGTTGAACTTGGTAATTCAGCCAAGTTTTCCCAAGCATTTGCTGTGTGTGGGTCCAGTGCTGGGGACACAAAGAGGAAGAAGGTACAAGTCCCACCAACAAGAAGCCACCTGTTCTGAGGACAGCCATATATTATAAACCTGAATCAAGGATTTGCCTGGTCTCCCAAATACATCTCCCTTCTCTACTTGACTGGGATGTGGAGTGGTTATTTTTTAAATCACTGTGTATAAATTACCAAGATTCTTTCTGATTTTCCTTCACAACCTTGCAAGCCAAAAGAAATTTTACCTGAGTAAGGTTCTTAGAACTGGACTCTGATGTGAGGCCTCTACAAAGTAAGTTGCCTTTAAGAAGTTCTGAACATAAATTGAATTACCAAGAATTCTATTTATTGAAAAACACATTATATTGCATCATGTCCTTTTCAAATAGAGTGAAACTTGCTTATATTAAATTTCCAGAAACCCGAGGAAAAAATTTGATATAGGATGGAATTTGATACACTCTAGAAATATTACATGTGCGTGTAATACACTTGGATTTTCAATTTGATTGCTATACACAGGGATTCAGTACAGGTGGGTTCAATATTAAGCGGTTTCATTGAATTTGCATTTGTGTTTTTCAGGACATATATGGTATGTGTTTCCTCAAGGTAAAAATCAGATTAATTCCTGAGTTTAGGAAAGCTAAATATTCATGGAAACAGGAATTTTTGAAGGAATACGACCAGATGAAAGCAATGTAAGCAATCTAGTTTCACTTCATTCCACCTTAATATTAATTTAATTGTCTGGAGGTTAGGCTATTGAATTCTGGAATGATATCTCTCTTTCCCTGGCTCTGTAATTCTCTAGCCTATAACTTCCCTATTCCTTTCTTTAACATTTTAATATTCATCTGACAGGAAGTGTTCAACAAAAGGGAATTACCAAAAGGTTTCAACATGCAAGGAAATTTTCTGTTCCTAAGAATGTCTCAAGTCTTGGAAAATCATAAAAATAACAAAAAGGTACTGATCATTATAAAATTGAAAGAAATCACTATGTTAATGTTTACATAAAATATACCATCTCTTTAAATTATAGGCACTAAAAATTATTAGCATTGCATAAAATATTGCACGTATTTTTTTGTTTAGTTTTCAGAAAGAATTCTGAACCTGAATACTATTATTTTATTGACTTGAACCTGGGTGAGGGGAATTGAGATTTATAAATCTTTCCCTCCCTGATGGAAGTATCTAACACAGGCATGCCCAGGAAGCAATGTTCTTCACTGAAGGAATGAATGAATGAACTAAGCATACAGCTCAATTTGGGAATCCTTTGGGTACTTTGACATATATACTACTTTCACCTGAAAGAACCGAAAGATAAAATCCCTATTAAGTTTGTCACCATGCAGTTCTATAGTCACTTCTGAATTCTACTGATTCCACCCAATATTCCAAGTAAGCAAATCTAATAAAACAAATAGGAGAATATACTTTGGGTGCCATAACAGATCAGCCTTCAAACAGATTAGGAACTTCGAGCTATTTGCCATTAAAAACAAGACAGGTCATGCACAGGTCACACAAAATAATACTGATCTCTTCTACCTGAAATAGTTTATATAGTTGCCTCAACAACACTTTTTTTTATCATCAAAACAAGTATATACTTAACTAAATAAGCTTTTCTTTACACATTGGGTTGTGCCAGGAACCCTATTGCTTATAGAAGGAGCTGCTGTCTTTTGGGGCTCTATATACTTGGTATATATCACATAACGATGTTTTTATGAGGGAGAGCCGGTCAACTATTCACCTAAATAGCTGATTATTTTACTGATATGGCAAGACATCCTGTGCAAAACCATTGGTCAAGTAGCACCATGTAGCCACAGCTTCTGGTATATCAAAAGGAGGCAACACTGATATAGCTAAAAAAGATGCAGCAGAATAAACATACAGAACATAGAAAGGTGAATGACTGAACACTTTGGGAGGCTGAGGCAGGAGGATCATGAGGTCAGGAGATTGAGACCATCCTGGCTAACACGGTGAAACCCCATCTCTACTAAAAATACAAAAAAAAATTAGCCGGGTGTGGTGGCAGGTGCCTGTAGTCCCAGCTACTCAGGAGGCTGAGACAGGAGAATGGTGTGAACCCAGGAGGCGAAGCTTGCAGAGAGCCAAGATCGCGCCATGGCACTCCAGCCTGGGCGACAGAGCGAGACTCGATCTCAAAAAAAGAAAAAAAAGACAGGAGAATAAGTTGAATAAATGATGCAGAGTTAATGTAAACCTTATACAGTGGCTCCATGAGAAATTTCCCTAAAGCTTCTCCTCTTTCTCTTTTTCTCCCTGTGTCATTCTCTTTCTCTTCCTCTCTCCTCCCTCTTTCTTTCTCTCAATTTTCCATTCTTTCTCTCTTTCTCTCTGTCTCTCCCATTTCTTTTTCTCTTTCTCTCTCTTTCTCTCTCTGTCATTCTTTCTCTCTTCCTCTCTCTTCCCCCTCAGTGTCTCTCTCTCTCTCTTTCTCTCTATCTCTGTCTCTCTTCTTCCCAATCTGCTTCCCACCCAACCACTCCCCTCAGACACACATACCCTAGCTGCCATGGCCAAAATATAGCCTCTGGAGATGCTATCTTTTTGGTTGCCCAAGTGTCCTTTTTCTAACAGCAAATACTGCAGGAGGGTGGCCACACATTCCTTCAGAGTTGTGTGTTCCCTGGAAGCTTTAAACCCCCTTGCTGGATTTAGACTGTCTGTTGCCAAGAGTCTAGTCTGGGCACCTCATTCAACTGAACTAAGTGCCTTTCTAAAGTTTTGGCTGAATTTGGCAGCTGCCAGATCCTCTCCTCTGTGTCCTTTCTTGTTCCTCATCTTGTTACTCCCAGAGCCAGCCAGAAGCAGCAGTACATAGCCCCCAAATGAAATACACTCAAGTCCATTAAGAATCACCTAAAATGTTGACTCAATTTGAAAGCGGGCTATTAACAGTGCATACATGAAGCTGACAGTACTTGTGATAAGTAGGAAAAGCAACAGCGAATACTGATGTTTTATATTTGTATAGCACGTTAGAGTTTTTAAAGTGTTGTTGTAATACTCTGTTGAGATAGGCAAAGGGGGTACTATTTTGCACATGAAATCATTTGGGTTCAAAAGTGTTAAATAAATGAGGAAAAAAAAAACAGAATTCAATCTTGGACTCACAAAGTGACTGCTCTGTACACTCTGAAAGATGCCCCTCAACAAACCTAATGGAAGACACTTGCAAGGCATTCAGGCTTTTGGAACTTGTCTTTAAAATGTTATCAGTTCTCCAATGTTGACTGCTGATCCCCTGCATGAGCCATCAGGAACCACTCTTCATTCTCAGGCCTCACCCAGCAGGCAGAGAATCAGAAGTGGGGCAAGATTTGCATTTGAACTAGCACTCCCAGGTAACTGATACACCTGCCCTAAGTGAGACAGAGCTTGTGAAGAGCCAGCCCCAATCTGAACAGTAGCCTTCTTAAGGAACACTACAGAAAAGCCAGGTCAGCCAGACCTCTCATCCTGAGGAATAGCCAAAGAATCAGGACGCCATTGAGATCCCATTCATCAATCTTCGAGCCCAAGTAATGGAGGAGGTTTGCCCTTGAGCACAGACAACGGAGACAAACTGTGCAGGTTCAAGCCCCAGTCCTGCCACTTACAAAGTGACTATGGGTGATACAGTTTGACTGTGTCTCCACCCAAATCTCATCTTGAACTGAAGTTCTCATCATCCCCACATGTCATGGGAGAGACCCAGTGAGGGGTGATTGAATCACGGGGGTGGTTTCCCCCATGCTAGTCTCATGATAGTAAGTTCTCAAGAGATCTGATGGTTTTAGAAGGGGCTTCTCCCTTCACTTGGCTCTCATTCTTCTCCTTCCTCCAGCCATGTGAAGAAGGACATGTTTGCTTTCCCTTCCACAGTGATTCCCTTCCACAAAGTTTCCTGAGGCCTTCCCAACCCTGCAGGCCTGTAAGTCAATTAAACCTCTTTTCTTTATAAATTACCCAGTCTTGGGCAGTTCTTTACAGCAATGTGAGAACAGACTAATACAGTAAATTGGTACAGAGGAAGTGGGGCTAAAAGGATACCAAAAAATATGGAAGTGACTTTGAAACCGGGCAACAGGCAGAGGTTGGAACAGTTTGGAGGGCTCATAAGATAACAGGAAAATGTGGGAAAGTTTGGAAATTTCTAGAGACTTGAAAGGCTCTGAAGACAGGAAGGTGTGGGAAAGTTTGGAACTTCCTAGAGACTGGTTGAATGGCTTTGACTAAAATGCTGATAGTGATATAGACAATGAAGTCCAGGCTGAGGGGGTCTCAGATGGACACGAGGAACTTGTTAGAAACTGGAGCAAAGGTGAATCTGAAAGGACACAAAAATGTGTGCCCACTCTCCTGCTACACCCTATTGCTAAACCCTTTGTTCTGCTCTCCTATCTCTGCACGTTCCAGAGATTCTGTAAGTTCTGTAAGTTCTCTCCTGCTACACCCTATTGCTAAACCCTTTGTTCTGCTCTCCTATCTCTGCACGTTCCAGAGATTTTGTAAGTTCTGTAAGTTCCTGTTTTTCTTTCTGCGGCAAGGTCACAAGACGTGTTTGAGTAAGATACACTCATGCTGCCAAAAACCGGTTGTTGAAACCTGTCGCAATATGATTAACTGCCTTTGTGTAAGACTGCTCTCCCGCCTCAAGGGTTGCAAAAACAAGCCCTACCCCTGCCCTGCAAGCCCCAAAGAAACGTCAGCAGAATTTCAAAATTAACCGAAATACCAGAAATGGCGGGAACCAATCATAGTTAGCCAAACCACCTTGTTCAAACGCTAGCCAATCATACATCTGATTTGTATAATGATTCTATGCCTACTTTTCTTAGACTATATAACACTGTTCGGAGAGCAGTGGGGGAGCTCTCCTGCCCGGCCCGTTTCACGAGTGAGTGAGAGCTCCAGGTTCGAACCTGTAATAAAGATCCTTGCTGCTTGGCTTTGACTCTGGACTCTGGTGGTCTTCTTTGGGGAATAAACGGTCCAGGCATAACAAATCTTGCTATGCCTTATCAAAGAGACTGGTGGCATTCTGTCCCTGCCTAGGTATCTGTGGAATACTGAACTTGAGAGAGATAATTTAGAGTATCTGGCAGAAGAAATTTCTAAGCAGCAAAGCGTTCAAGAGGAAGCAGAGCATAAAAGTTTGGAAATTTTGCAGCCTGATAATGCAATAGAAAAGAAAAACCCATTTTCTGGGGAGAAATTCAACCCCATCGCAGAAATTTGCATAAGTAAAGAGGAGCTGAATGTTATTCACCAAAACAATAGGGAAAATGTCTCCAGGGCATGTCAGAGACCTTCAAGGCAGCCCCTCCCAGGTCTAAGAGATAAAAATGGTTTTGTGGGCTGGGCCCAGGGCTCCCCTGCTATGTGCAGCCTAGGGACTTGGTACCCTGTGTCCCAGCCACTCCAGCTGTGGCTAAAAGGGGCCAAGGCACAGCTCTAGCCATGGCTTCAGAGGGTGCAAGCCCCAAACCCTGGCAGCTTCCACATTGTGTTGGGCCTGTGGATGCACAGAAGTCAGGAATTGAGGTTTGGGAACCTCTGCCTAGATTTCAGAGGATGCATGGAAATGCCTGAATATACAGGCAGACATTTGCTGCAGAGGTGGGGCCCTCATGGAGAACCTCTGCTAGGGCAGTGTGGAAGGGAAATGTGGGGTCAGAGCCCCCACACAGAGTCCCCAGAGGGGCACTGCCTAGTGAAGCAATGAGAGGCCATAGTCCTCCAGACCCCAGAATGGTAGATCCACTGACAGCTTGCACCCATGTGCCTGAAAAACTGCAGGCACTCAACACCAGCTCATGAAAGCAGCCTGGAGAGGGGTTGTACCCTGCACAGCCACAGGGGCGCAGGGACAGAGCTGCCCAAGACTGTGGGATCCCACCTCTTACATCAGTGTGACCTGGATGTGAGACATGAAGTCAAGGAGATTATTTCAGAGCTTTAAGATTTAATTACTGCCTAGTTGGATTCCAGACTTGCATGGGGCCTGTAGCCCCTTTGCTTTGGCCAATTTCTCTTATTTGGAATGGGTGTATTTACCCAATACCTGTACCTCCATCATACCCAGGAAGTAACTAACTTGCTTTTGCTTTTACAGGCTCATAGGCAGAAGAGACTTGCCTTGTCTCAGATGAGACTTTGGATATGGACTTTTAGGTTAATGCTCGAATGAGCTAAGACTTTGGGGAACTGTTGGAAAGGCATGATTGTGTTTGAAATGTGAGGAATGAGATTTGGGAGGAACCAGGGTGAAACGATATGATTTGGCTATATCCCCACCCCAATCTCATCTTCAATTGTAGTTTCCATAATCCCCACATGCTGTAGGAGGGACCTGGTGGGAGGTAACTGAATTATGGAAGTGGTTCCCCCATGCTATTCTCATGATAGTTAATACGTTTTTATGAGATCTGATGGTTTTAGAGGGAACTTCCCCCTTCACTTGGCTCTCATTCTTCTCCTTCCTGCCACCTTGTGAAGAAGGACATGTTTGCTTCCCCTTCTGCCACGATTGTAGGTTTCCTGAGGCCTTCTCAGTCCTGAAGAGCTATGAGTCATTTAAACCTCTTTCCTTTATAATTTATCCAGTCTTGAGCAATTCTTTTTAGCAGGATGAGAATAGACTAATAAAATGGATAAGTTAATTAATCTTTCTGTGCCTCAGTTTTCTCATGTGTAAAGTGGAAATAATGATAGGGTTACTATTATACTTCTTAAAATTATTAAATTAAAAGAGTTTAACAGAAGTCAAGCACTTATAACACTGCCTAGCATCAAGTCATTATTGAATGAGTGTTGGAAATTTATGACAAAAACTTCTTTCCCTAATTATAGATCTTTGAAGTGACACACATTGCTAGTAGCCAATACAGGCTAATGGGACTTCCAGCACTGGGTGCAATATCTACAACTGAATACTTACTATGGTAAGCATTCGATATATATTCATTAAAGGATAAGATGGTACAAAGTCCAATATTTCACCTGGATGAACAATTTGAATATGAACTAGATGGAATCAAGCATCCATCCTTTGGTCTCACAGACCAACCTTTCCCAAAACCTTTGAAGTTTGTCCTGAGAAGAGGCATACCATACATTATAAGTTTTGTTTTGTCTTGTTTTAATAAGCCTTTATATAAATTCTAGCTGAGATCAGCATCATTATCATTTCTGGAGGCAATACAGGTGGCTCCCCAACTGAGTCGTGATAGTCCTGTGCAAATATGCACTTCATCAATCCTGTTCCCACCCTGCCCTCTGTTTCCTCACTCCTTCCTCTAACAGCAGCTCAGCATTCACAATCTACCCCTGCTGTTTATGGTTTCATAGGGCAGTGCCATCCCTTGGATATTTTAGAGAGCAATGCAATAAACAAAATTTTCCAGAGTCGTTCATTTTCTAAAGAATAATTGAATTGCTGAAATATTATTTGGCTACAAAAATGTTGGTAAGTTTTGAGTACTGTTGACTTAAATGCATACATATGAGTCTACCCAACAATATTTTAATCATTATACAATTTGAAAAAGCATAAGGAGAAGCTGTCACTCTGCACATGGTAAAAATGGCAGCCACTTGGAGCCACCCATGAAGATGTTAAGGCTGAGCTCTTGGAGAGATGTAGATATTTTCAGTATGGGCAGGAAAGAGCAAGTTTCCCTAAAAGAAAACACATTGACAACAAGGGAACAGGTTGCTTCTATTGTCAATGCCCTAACAACGTTCTTAAATTAGCTTTTTAAGAGAACCCTTTTCTGCATGCCTGATGACTCTCAGACCACCCAAGTTAATTTGACACAAATGTAATTTAAAAGATTCCATGTGTGTCTTAGAGAAGATTTGGGTATGTGGGGGTTGAGGTTTGTTTCTCTCTCTCTCTTTACTTTTAAAAAAGAAAAACCTTTATCATGTACATGCTTTTGAAGGTGAAGATTTTCTACTTAATCATTACTCATAATCTAAGATAACATTAAAATAAATAGATTTTACAATCTCCATTACCATTCCCATTAACATAAAATACAAATCAGGAAGGTGGTTCTTTCATGGAAGCATGTGGGCATAATTTCAACTGGAGTCCATAGGAATAACTGAGTAGGTGTTGGTTAGGAGATGAAGTACTTTATGTTATGTTTTGGGGCTGTGAAAATCAAAATGAATTCTCTTATAAAAGACAGAAACCAGAAAAGGAATCTGAGTTGCTCTATTACAATTTACTCTTTTTTCAAGGATGAAGCAAATGAAGTGAAGACCTTCTGTGCTGTATCTATGACTCCTTGATACTTTTCTGTTATTCAACAGGACACTTAAAAGCAATTGACAATGTAAGAGAAAACTGTGTAGGTGATTCTGTTTCATTTACTTTCATCCATCATCTTTAATGAATGGTTTCTTATTTTCTTACATGTAATGTCAAACTCATAGCATACAAATTCCTAGGGCTAAATTAGTTGAGCACGACCTAAATTTGCCAGAAGTTGAGATTTGATTCTGTTTTTAAAGTGTCCTTAGAGAAAGTGGAGAATGTAGAGTTCAGAGTCAGATATTTTTAGGTTCAAATCCCAGTTCTGCCTCTGGTTCTCTTTGAGCTTAGGGAAAGTTAGTAAACTTCTCCATTGGTTAGTTTTGCTAGCTAAAAACTTGATATAAAGCCATTGCAAGAATTAAATGGGGGTTACCTTTGTGAGGTACTGAGCATGGTGAATTAATGGGAATGGTTGAGGTGAGCATATTTTTCTAAGAGGTCTTGGGCAATCTGAGGGTTCCCAGGGGTGGCTAGCACACCAGCCCCCAAGACCACTGTTCACCCAAGTTGCAGATTTGTTTTGTGTTTGGATGAGAGTATGAGGAAGTTGATCACTCCATTAAGATTAAAAAGCAATGTCACCAAAAAAAAAAAGGGAGGAAGAAAGCCTAAAACAAAGGAAGGAAGGAAGGAAGGAAGGAAGGAAAGAAGGAAGGAAGGAAGGAAGGAAGGAAGGAAGGAAGGAAGGAAGGAAGGAAGGAAGGAAGGAAAGAAAGAAAGAAAGAAAGAAAGAAAGAAAGAAAGAAAGAAAGAAAGAAAGAAAGAAGGAGGGAGGGAGGGAGGGAGGGGGAGAGAGAGAGAAAGAAAGAAAGAGAGAGAGAGAAAGAGATAAAGAGAGAGAGAAAGAACAAAAGAGAGAAAGAGAAAGAGAAAAAAAGAGAGAAAGAGAGAAAGAAAGAATAGTTTCTTTGGAAAAAATATCCACATTATTTTAAAATCTAAAACTGAAATCATGTTTAGGATCAAACCTAGGATATACTAGCTTTTCACCTTTCTTGGCTGAACATCACTCAAATAAAATTTGTTGAAATGTATACTAATAATACGTATGCAAAGGTAAATTCACTTCAAGAGGTTCTAAAATAAAATAATAAAGTACCTAGTATATTACTGTGCACATAGATTATACCCAATAAATTAGAGCATTGTTATTACTAAATAAATATTCCAGTAGTTCAAAATATGAAATACTTTTATCCCATCTCTGTGGCTCAGATTCCTATGCTACTATTTAAGCCCATTGGATCATTAGCACAAAGAGGCATAAGGAGTATAACAATTATATTCAAATGTTCTCATTTTCAAAGTTCATAATATAAGTTCTTTCAATTTTTGTGATTTGTTTTTCAATCCCTTGATCTCTTTTCTTGATTTTGTCATAAATTATTTCTGTCCTCCATAAGTGCTCCTTGCAGACTAATCGTCACTCTAGGCCTACCTCTTGCATGCTTTTCATATTTCAGTCTTCTCTATTACCTGCACTTTTAATCCCATCCACCACCTCATTTCCAATTTATTTAATCCCTTCTCCTGCTCAGGTATCCATTCATCTTCCACTCTGGTTTTTAGTTCAATGGTTTTCAAACTTTTGGTCTGAGGACCTTTTGACACTTTTTAAAAATCATCAAGAATACCAATGAGCTTTTGTCTGTGTGGATTATATCTATGAGTACCTATTATATTAGATGTTAAAACTGAGAAATTCTAAAAAATATTAATGCCTCTTGAAATAGCACTCACAATCCCTTTATATGTTAACATACATATCTTTGTGAAAATTAATTCTGCTACAAAAAAAGAGCAGTGGAAAGAGTGACATTGTTTTACACTTTCGCAAATTAGTATCTGGTTTGATGGAAGATAGTTGGATGGTCATATCTGCTTCTGCATCTTATTGGTTGGAATATGTTGGATTAGTTGAGGTAAATTAAGACTATTTATCATCACGCAGATCTATAGATGGAAAACGGAGAAGTGTTTTCATAACCTTTTCAGATAATTATAGATTTTCTTCTTTGACACCCAACACCCAACATGGGTAATTTCTTAAGGTTGGTTTTAATATGGGATGGGAAACCATATCAGTGAAATATTCGTAATCTGTTACAGTAAAATCAGTTGGCCTATCTTACACATTAATGGATTGGTTGCCCATGTGTGATTTTATATCATCATGCATTATTCATTTGGAAAATATTGGTTCCCTGAGTTATGCAGATCTTTCAAATGTTGACACATTTAATTATGCAATATTAAAAACTTGTATTTGTTACTATCACCACCAATCTCATCACAAAAGTCTTTAAGTATTGTGAAGCTGTCAAGTTCATGGTGGTGGATAGAAGTCTTCCAAAATTCTAATTTTCACTTGAAAGCTCAAATTTTTATCATAGGCAACAACTTCTGTCAGTTGTTTCCCTTGAAGTGACAGGTTCACTTTTTTCAGTTTTGAGAATGTGTCTGCCAAATAACAGATCTGAATAAGTCTCGCTTTTCTGCCAGTCGTTTTTTCAAGTAAAAATGGTATTCCATGAAAAAAATGGCTAGATCAGTTCACAGCACAAATGATCTTACAAGTACTTTTCCTCAAGGTGACCATCGTACCTCATTTGGCAGCAGAAGTGTCTTGTCCATCTTTCCCATTTAATCATACAAAATGTTAAAAAGATATACTCACCAGCCACCCCTGCCACTGGTAGTCAGGTGGACAACATCTGCTAGAGCTTATGGCCCAGTGGTCCTGCTTCTGTGGGAACTCAGCTGGAGGATGCAGCCTCCTGATATCCCAGGAAGCACCCAGGCAGCAGAGCATGTGACCCCACCCACCCCCACCACTGATAGCCAGGCATACAATGTCTACTAGAGCTTCCAGCCCAGTAATCTTGCTTCCATGGGAACTCAGACAGTGGGTATGACCTCTTGTCCGAGGAGGAATCCAAGCAGCAAGGTAACAGTCCCATCCACCCCCACTGCTCATAGCCGGGTAAGCCACACCTGCTGGAACTTACAGCTCAGCAGTCCTATTTCTGCCTGAATTTGCCAAGGGGCACAGCCTCCTGTTGCCTTGGAAACACCTGGATGGCAGGGTGGACAACTCCACTGACTCCCACCTCTCATAGTCAGATGGGTGACACCTAGAGAGCTTCCAACCCAGTGCTCAGCTTCCACCTGAACTCCGTGGCCAGGCACAACCCTGTGTTTCCCCAGGTAGGACACAGCAGATTAGATTAGGGCTGACTTGGCAAGGATACAGCTTTTCTGCCAACTGTGGTCCCTGCCTGAGAAAGCCCTCTGGACCAAAACATCTAACTAAAAAAAAATGCAAGTGTAGAGAGAGTAATCAGAGAAAGCTCCTCCAAAACCCATGAGCTGATTAGAATTGAAGCCAGTCAGCTGAATCCACTTTCTACCATAATCAAACTCCCATGGGCACCAAAGAAAATAAAGGCAAAAAAATCTATCCAAAGGACATCAATTTCAAAAACTGAAGGAACATCCGTCCACACAAATAAGAGAGAACCAGCACAAGGACTCTGGCAACTCAAAAAGCCAGAGTGCCTTTTTTCCTCCAAATGAACACACTAGTTCCCCAACAAGGGTTCTTAAGTGGGCTGAAATGACAAAAATAGAATTCAGAATATAGATAGGAGTGAAGATCATCAAGATTCATGAGATGTCAAAAGCCAATCCAAGGAAGTTAAGAGCCACAATTAAAAAAAATAATACAGGAGCTAATCAATGAAATAGCCATTATAAAAAAAACCAAACTGATTTGATGGAGCTGAAAAACACACTACAAGAATTGCATAATACAATCATGAGTATTAAGTGGATTAGACCAGGCTGAGGAAAGAATCTCAGTTCTAAGACTGGCTTTCAGAAATAACTCAGTCAGACAAGTATAAAGAAAAATGAATAAATAAGAATGAACAAAACCTCTGAGAAATACGGATTATGTAAAGAGATCAAATCCATATCTATGACTAATTGGCATCCCTGAAAAAGACAGAGAGAAAGCATGCAAACTGGAAAACACATTTCAGAATATCAGCCATGAGAACTTCCCCAACCTCACTAGAAAGGCCAACATTGAAATTCAGAAAATGCAGAGAACCCCTGTGAGATGTTACACAAGAAGACCATCCCCAAAACATGCACTCATCAGATTCTCCAAAGTTGAAATGAAAAAAAAAAAAAAAAAAAAAAACAGTTAAAGGCAGCTAGACAGAAGGGGTAGGTCACCTACAAAGGGAACCCCATCAGGCTAACATGGACCTTTCAGCAGAAACCCTACAAATCAGAAAACATTGGAGGCCTATATTCAGCATTCTTAATGAAAAAAAAAAATCAACCAAGAATTTCATATCCAGCCAAACTAAGCTTCATAAGTGAAGGAGAAATAAGATTATTTTCAGACAAGTAAATGCTAAGGGAATTTATTGCCATCAGATCTGCTTTACAAGAGGTCCTGAAAGGAACACTAAATATGGAAAGGAAAGACTATTACCAGCCACTACAAAAGCACACTTAAGTACACAGAATACTGATACTATAAAGAAACCACACAAGCAAGCCTACCTAATAACCAGCTAACAACATGATGACAGGATCAAATCCACACATATCAATACTAACCTTGAATGTAAATGGACTAAATATCTCAATTAAAAGGCACAGAGTGGCAAACTGGTAAAAAAAAAAAAAAAAAAGCAAGACCCAGAGGTTTGTTGCCTTCAAGAGACCCATCTCACATGCAACAACACCCATAGACTCAAAATAAAGGGATGGCGAAAAATCTACTAAGCTAAATCTACTAACTAAGACACTGAAAAAGCAGAGTTTGCAATCGTAATTTCAGACAAAATGGACTTTAAACCAACAAAGATTGGAAAAGATAAAGAAAGACATTATATAAAGATATAGGGTTCATTTCAACAAGAAGATCTAACTGTCCTAAATATATGCACCCAACACAGGAGCACCTAGTTTCATAAAGCAGGTTCTTAGAGACCTATAAAGAGACTTAGATTCCCACACAATAATAGTGGGAAATTTCAACACACTACTAACAGTACTAGATTATTGAGACAGAAAATTAACAAAGATATTTAGGACCTGAACTCAACACTTGACCAAATGGATCTAGCAGACATCAACAGAACTCTCCACCCCAAGCCAACACATATATTCTTCTTATTGCTATACGGTACATACTTGAAAACTGACCACACAAGCAGACACAAAACAATACTTAGCAAATTTTTTAAAAAATGAAATCACACCAACCACAATCTTGGACCACAGCACAATAAAAATAGAAACCCAGAAAATAACTCAAAACCATACAATTACATGGAAATGAAACAACCTACTCCTGAATGACTTTTGGTTAGACAATGAAATTAAGACAGAAATCAAGACATTCTTTGAAACCAGTGAGAACAAAGATACAATGTACTAGAATCTCTAGGACATAGCTAAGGACATGTTAAGAGGGAAGTTTATAGCACTAAACACCCACCTCAAAAAGTTAGAAAGATCTCAAATTAACAACTTATCATCACAACTAGAAGAACTAGAGAAGCAAGAGCAAACCAACCCCAAAGCTAGCAGAGGACAAGAAACAAACAAAATCAGAGCTGAACTGAAAAAATTGAAACACACACAAAAAATACAGAAGATCAATGAATCCAGGAGTTGTTGTTTTGAAACAATTAATCAGGTAGCTTAACCACTAGCTAGACTAATTAAGAAAAAAAGAGAGAAGATCCAAATAAATACATTTAAAGTGAAAAAAGAGGTGTTACCACTGACTCCACAGAAATGCAAAAAACTATCAGAGACTACTATGAATACCTGTATGCACACAAACTAGAAGATTTAGAAGAAATGGATAAATTCCTGGACACATACAACTTTCCAAGACTGAACCAGGAAGAAATTGAATTCCTAAACAGGTAAATAGCAAGTTCCTAAACTGATTCAGTAATAAAAGGCCTGCCAACCACAAAACAGCCCAGGACCAGACAGATTCACAGCTAAATTCTACCAGATGTATAAAGAAGAGCTGGTGCCATTCCTACTGAAACTATTAAAATAAATAAATAAATAAAGTGGAGGAATTCCTTCTCAACTCTTTGTGTGAGGACAACATAGTCCTGAAACCAAAACCTGGCAGAAACACAACAAAAAAAGAAAACTTCAGGCCAATATCCTTGATGAACATAGATACAAAAATCTTCAACAAAATCCCAGCAAACTGAGTCCAACAGCACATCAAAAAGCTAATCCATCATTATCCACTAGGCTCTATTCCTGGGATGCAAGATTAGTTCAACATATGCAAATCAGTAAATGTGATTAATCACATAAAGAGAACTAAAAACAAAAACCACCTGATTATCTCAATAGATACAGAAAAGGCTTTCAATAAAATTCAACACCGCTTCATGTTAAAAATCCTCAGTAAACTAGGTATTGAAGGAACATACTACATAATAAGAGCCATCTATGACAAAACACAGCCAACATCATGTGATTGGGGAAAAGCTAGAAGCATTCCCTTGAAAACTGGCACAAAACAAGGATGCCCTCTCTCACCACTCCTATTCAACATAGTATTGGAAGTTCTGGCAATAACAATCAGGCAAGAGAAAGAAATGAAAGACATCCAGATAGGAAAAAAGTAAGTCAAACTATCCCTGTTTGCAGAAAAGATGATTCTATATCTAGAAAACCCTATAGTCTCTACCCAAAAGCTCCTTGATCTGATAAACAACTTCACCAAAGTTTCAGGATACAAAATCAACATTCAAAAATCACTGGCATTCCTATATATCAACAATATCCAAGGCAAGAGCCAAATCAGGAATGCAATCTCATTTACAATTGCCACAAAAGGAATAAAATACCTAGGAATACAGCTAACCAAGGAAGTGAAGATCTCACACTGCTCAAAGAAATCAGAGATGACACAAACAAATAGAAAACATTCCATGTATATGGATAGGAAGAATCAATATTGTTAAAATGGCCATGCTGCCCAAAGCAATTTACAGAGTCAATGCTACTCCTATCAAACTATCAATGACATTCTGCATAGAATTAGAAAAAAAACTGTTTTAAAATTCATATGGAACCAAAAAAGAGCCGGAATAGCCAAGGTAATCCTAAGCAAAAAGAACAAAGCTGGAGGCATCACATTACCCAACTTTAAGCTATACCATACGACTACAATAACCAAAACAGCACAGTACTGGCACAAACACAGACACATAGGCCAATGGAACAGAGTACAGAGTGAGGAAACAGTGCCACACATCTACAACTATCTGATCTTTGACAAAGCTGACAAAAACAAGAAATGGAGAAAGGGCTCCCCACTTAATAAATGGTGCTGAGATAACTGGCTAGCCATAGGCAGGTGATTGAAACTAGACCCCTACCTTATACCACATGCAAAAATCAAGTTAAGATGTATTAAAGACAAATGTAAAACTTAAAACTATAAAAACACCAGAAGATAACTAAGGAAATACCATTCTGGACATAGCATTTGGCAAAGATTTCATGACAAGGACACCAAAAACAATTGCAAGAAAAACGAACATTGACAAATTGAATCTCATTAAACTAAAGAGCTTCTGCACAGCAAAAGAAACTATCAACAGAGTAAACAGACAGCCTACAGGATGAGAGAAAATATTTGCAAACTATACAACTGACAAAGATCTACTATCCAGAATCTATAAGGAACTTAAACAAATTGGCAAGCAAAACACAAGCTACCCCATTAGAAAGTGGGCAAAGTATATAAACGACATTTTTTTAAGAAGGCATACATGTAGCCCACAAGCATATGAAAAAATGCTTAATATCACTAATCACTAGAGAAATGCAAATCAAAACCAAAATGAGATACCATCTCACACCAGTCAGACTGCCTATTTGTAAGACAAAAACGAAATAAACACACACATTCTACAGAACCCAAAAAAGATATACTCAAGAGCTGAGATTTAATAAACTTAATAATTGTTATTGCTTCTTTAAGAACTTTTTGTTCTTTTTTTTTTCTGAGACAGAGTCTTGCTCTGCCACCCAGCCTGGAGTCCAGTGGTGTGATCTCGGCTCATTGCAAGCTCTGCCACCCGAGTTTACGCCATTCTCTTGCCTCAGCCTCTCGAGTAGCTGGGACTACAGGCGCCCGCCACCTCGCCTGGCTAGTTTTTTGTATTTTTCAGTAGAGACGGGGCTTCACTGTGTTAGCCAGGATGGTTTCGATCTCCTGATCTCGTGATCCGCCCATCTCGGCCTCCCAAAGTGCTGGGATTATAGGCTTGAGCCACCACGCCAGGCCAAGAACATTCTTAAGTGAAACTAGCATTTCTTTCCCCATGAGCGCATGACAGTGGTGAAACAATGACCACCAGAAGAGTTTAGTACCACTGACTTGATTTGTGCTAATGTGGCCACAGCATTTCCCATGCTGTAGAACAGCTGCTTTAGATGTCTCTGCACACTATTTAAAACCACACTTCATTTCCTCATGAGGGCTTCAAGAACCAAGATTTGTTAAAATTGCTTATCCCCCCTTAAACTTGTGCATGTTGATACATCCCTGAGTCTCTCTACATCTTGTTTTGCCTTGACTTTAAGTATTTATATGAAGCATTTAAGGGATATAAACTCTTGCTGATTGCTTGATTGATTTTTTAAAAAGCTTTAGAAATCAACTGCACATTAACAGGTTAGAGTACACCTGGCTTAAGTTCCAAGTGACTGACGCATTAAGGAGAATGTTGAAAAGCTGGAGGGTGTCCAGGAGAGGTCAGCTGGGTGAGTGGAATGGCTAAAACCACATCCTTTTAGTACCTGTTGTGAGAACTAAAGATGTTCATGCAAAAGATCTCTTGGGAGGACAAAGAGGCTACCATCAAATAGAAGAATTGTGCTGTGTGGAAAAGTTATTAGATGGCTTGCTCATAGTCCCAGAAGACTATTTTTAATTCAATATTTTTTCTAAAAAAAGACTTTCTAAGAACTCTCTGTCCACCAATGGAAAGGGCTATTTTGAGATGTTGGGAACATCAATCAACATACTGGGCACAGGTTGAAAGAAAAGGGAGACTGAGATACCAAGGCCTGGAAAAGCACATAGTTTGCAGAACGCTCACTTTGGAGGCCTCCCAAGCTCGCCATAGCTTGCCTGCTTGTTTTCACATCTGTGTAGATAAATAAATGTGTCCAGAGGTAGACCACAGCTGGGAATACTTGGTTGGTTGCATTACCATTAAACACTTTTACCTCTCAGTGGTCCATATTCCCTTTTTTTTTTTTTTTTTTTTTTTTTTTTTTTTTTGAGTGACAGGGTCTTGCTCTGTCACCCAGGCTGGAGTGGAGTACAGTGGTATGATCTCAGCTCACTGCAACCTCCACATCCCAGGTTCAAGCAATTCTTTTGTCTCAGCCCACCAAGTACCTAGAATTATGGGTATGCAGCACCATGCATGGCTAATTTTTGTATTTTTAGTATAGATAGGGTTTCACCATGTTGGCCAGGCTGGTCTTGAACTCCTGACCTCAGATGATCTGCCCATCTCAGGGTTCATATTCCTTTTGAAAGCAGGAGTTGGACTGTGGTATCCTGGGACATGCTGTCAAAAGCCATGGAAGCAAATGCACAGGTATGCAGAAAAGCACACAGAATTTCAAGACACCAACAGACCCCAGATTAAGAAGGCCTAAACTGATAACTTCTAATGTCTTTTCCAACTCTCAGGTTCTATATTTCCATATATCTTAGGCATTAAGATGCCTTAATAAAATAACATTTTCATAATTTCTTGTTCCATTTATTATAAAAGTAAAAAGATATGTTTGATGAATTAAAAAATAAATTGGGCTGGGGGGATTAATTCTAGCAAAGTCAAGGTATTGCTGCCCAGTACCTAGTGTCAGGGAGGATGGTTATCTCCATATCCAGTGCATGATACTGATACATACTGAAGACATACCCAAGACTGGGCAATTTGTAAAGAAAAAGAGGCTTAATGGACTCACAGTTCCACATGGCTGGGGAGGCCTCACAATCATGATGGAAGGTGAAGGAGTAGCAAAGGCATGTCTTACATAGCAGCAGGCAAGAGAGCGTGAGCAGGGGAACTGCCCTTTATAAAACCATCAGATTGCAAGAGACTTATTCACTAGCATGAGAAAACCCACCCTCATGATTCAATTACGTCCCACTGGGTCCCTCCTACAACACCTGGAGATTATGGGCGCGACAACTCAAGATGAGATTTGGGTGGGGTCACAGCTAAACCGTATCAGCCAGACAGGTTTTAAAAGCCTTTATGGGGTGGTGGAAACAAGCAGATGCTGGAAATCAATCAGAGGCAGGATCAGGACTTGTTTGTGGGCTCAAGTGTCTTGTCTGGATGCGTTAGATGAATCATTTAACCCCACCTATAAAATATATGTATGTTTGTATGTTTTTGTACCTCTCACAGATATATTGTAGTTACAAAGTAAGTGGCACCATCAGGGATTTTTTTCCCCCCATAATAAAGCTCTACCAAACTGGGATTTATTAAAATTTGTTTGAATGCTTGCCTCAGGAAACTATTTACTGAGAGAACTGAAAAATTAATTGGTCAAAGGAAATGCAGCTAATACTCTGTGATTAGAGCGGCACATTTAGCACAGTGTCTCATTAAATGCTCTTTGACAAATTCACTTAGATTATCTTGGTTATGACTTGTGACAAGAACCAAGAAATGGCTTGAAGGCCTGGCGGGCCAAAGTGACAGTAAATGGTCGCTGAGTTGTGAGAAAATGCAACAGGGAAGAGGTGGGGGCAAGGAGGATAAAGAAGGGAGCTTCAGGGATTGATGCTTGATCTGGTCTTATTTAATATCTTCATTAATGATCTGGAAGAGGGGTAAATAGCCTGTTAATTAAATTTTCAAATGAGACTAAATTGGGAGATGTTGTAAACATGCTCAAGGACAAAGTAACATGAAGGCACCTTGAAAGGCTGGAAGGATGCGCTTGAACAGAAAAAGCCAAAAACGTGTGTATTTTAGAAGCAAGCAGTGGGCAAGAAACAATAGGAGCCCCTGCATGTCTTTTGTGTTCTCTTGTTCCTCCTTTATTTTCTCACTGTGGTGGAGCAGATGCCTGTCAATACCACTTGGGGGCATTCAGGTCTGCACACCTTGAAGCTTGCTCATGGGTTCTGCCTGTAGGGTCTATTCTGGCCTTAGGAGTAGGAGAAGCCCAAGGTGTGGGAAAATTAATGCCCCAGAAACAGCTCTCAGCCAAAGGTGAATGGAGGGGAGTAGATAAATACCCACACCTTCTTCACCCCTCCGTTTGGGTAACTCCGATGGCTGCCAGAATTCCTCAGCAAGACAGACCTTCAGCTGCCCACGGAGGTAAGTGGCATGAAGTTGAGCCCTTTATTGGCTTCCTTTACTTTTCTATCACTTCCCAGCTCATCTACCATGGTTGAGTGGGATCACCTCTGTCTTGGTCCATTTTTTGCTGCTATAATAGAATACCACAGACTGGGTAATTTAAAATGAACCCAGGGACCCAAGGGACCTTTGCAAAAGGAGGCTGAGAACCTTTAATGGGGTTTGGATTCATGTTTAGGATTAAAATCCTAAGTCGGTCAACCAAGCCCACCTGTCCCATCAGACTCATGTTTCTGAAAATACAGTACCATATTAAGTAGGGTTCTCAAAGAGTGATCTAGAAACCAGCAGCTTCAGACTCACCTGGGAACTTGTTTTTAAAATGCACATTCTTTAAAAAAAAAAAAAAAAGTTTTTATTTCAATACCTTTTGGGGTACAAATGGTTTTAGATTACATGGATGAACTGTATAGTGGTGAATTCTGAGATTTCAGTTCATGCTTTATCCCAATAGCATATGTTGTACCTAATATTTAGTTTTTAATCCCACGTCCCCCGTCCCCCTCCTACCCTCCCCCTTCTGAGTCTCCAAAGTCCATTATACCACTCTGCATACCCGTAGTTTAGCTCCTTATAAATGAGAATACAGGGTGTTTGGTTTTCCATTCCTGAGTTACTTCACTTAGAATAATGGCCTCCAGGCAGGGCGCAGCGGCTCACGCCTATAATCCCAGCACTTTGGGAGGCCAAGGAAGGCAGATCACCTGAAGTCAGGACCAGCCTGACCACCATGGAGAAACCCGGTCTCTACTAAAAATGCAAAAAATTAGCAGGGCGTGCTGGCGCATGCCTGTAATGCCAGCTACTTGGGAGGCTGAGGCAGGAGAATTGCTTGAACCTTGGAGATGGAGGTTTCGGTGAGCCGAGATCACACCATTGCACTCCAGCCTGGGCAACAAGAATGAAATTTCGTCTCAAAAAAAAAAAAAAATAGTGGCCTCCAGCTCCATCCAAGTTGCTGCAAAAGACATAGAAATGCAAATTCTTGAGCCCCACCCCAAACCAAATTAATCAGCAATTCTAGAAATGAGGACTAGCCATTCGTGTTTTAAAGAGCTCTCCAAGTGATTCAGATACCTGCTGAAGTTTGAGAGGTAAACCAGTGGTTTACTAGGACTGAATCCAGACTCACAAACACCATGGTACTTTGGGCAAGTTAAACACATCTCCTGTCCTCAGTTTTCTCTCCATGAAAAAGGGGATAATAATAAGAAAACCTTCAGGGGACTGATGTGAGGATTAAACAAAACAACCTGTGTAAACTACCTAACACATCATCTCAAACACGGGAAATAGTGATTTCTTTCCCTACCTCCCTCTCCCCTGAGACTGACAGATGACAGTTCGGTGCAACTTTGATTCCCAAGATGTGGCTCTAATTTAAACAGAGGGTGGATTCTGCTCTGTCCCATGGACTTTAGAAAAGGGATTTTTATAACCAGTATACTCTCAAGTGACTGTGTCTAAAGCCCCAGAACAGATTGAAAGAGACAAGTGAGCAGAATGTGCTGACAGTTTTCAGGAGAGCATTGCTGGAAAAATCTTTGGCCATACTGAGTCTTTGCAGTTCAGGTTAGTATCTACCTTCCCACTAGCTTATTTATCCTCAGGAACAGATACTGGAGAAACTAGAGCCTCGATGGCCCCATGAATGTCAGCACACCTGAGATAAGGCCAGATCCCCAAGGCAGTGACCCCATTTCTCTGGCCATAGAATGGTACCTCTTTTGACTTTCTCATGGTTATGTAACTTAACCACATGTCCCTGGCATCCTCTGCCCTCACTTGCAGGGCTAATTGGCCCATTTTCTTGTATTTCTTATGCTCAAAAGAAAGGCATCGTTTCCATGTCTCAGTGTCCCAATGACCCAACCACAGAACAAGGCACTCTATCCTCACCATTTGTCATGGTGCAAACAACCAAATGTCACCTCAGTAAATATTAATGGAAATAAATTAACTAAAGAAACCAAAAACCCATGGGACATATGGAATTACATTAGACTCTGTGAACAATGAGGTGATAATGGTAATAACCTACATCCGAGGAGACATTTTCAGAGAACTGAAAACACTTTACAATTAAATGCCACGTCAGTGCTAAATTTATTAGTGGGTAATTGGATGCAGCCTTAGCAAAACTCAGGCTGGACAGTACCACCCCTACCCAATGGGACACTGTTCTTTCCATCACTACCAAAAAAGCTCCTCCTAGGACTCCCATCAACAAGAAAATACGGCAGCTTTGAATCTGAACTGTAGCGAACCACATTGAAGCTGTATCAAAATATTGCAACTAAAAATGTATCTTTCCATAACATGGAGAGATAATCTATACCCCCAAATTTATCTTTTTAGCATGACAATGGTTTCAGCAGGAGTGCTGTATCATACAGTGGAGTTCAAGCATCCTTTTCAAATACATTCAAATTTCAGTGCCAAGGGCATTGAATTCCTCTCTGTGTTTGATCCTGAACAATGCTGTAGAAAATACAAATAAGTGGTTTAAAAGGTCCATAAGAATGCAAAACATGTAATTCCATTATGGTATGATACGAGAATGATATAATATCAACATGATAATGAAGCAAAAGGAAGGTTCCATCATCTCTGGCTTAGAGAACACATTTAACAAATAAAATCTGGATAAAAGCAGAATTGCTGATAGCAACTCTAGGAAGTTAAAGAAATCCCCTATGCAACATGTTTTATTTTTATGTATCTAACTGGTGAAATTTGATAATCTATATTTGAAAACTGTAAGGAAGCAAACCTGAGACTTCCAATTTAAAATTGTAACTGGATTACAACTCTGGACACACCACTATCAGCCTTTCCATAAAAATATCTATGAGGTGGACAAAGTGGCTCATGCCTGTAATCTCAGCACTTTGGGAGGCCAAGGCAGGTGGATCATGAGGTCAGGAATATGAGACCAGCCTAATATGGTGAAACCCCGTCTCTACTAAAAACACAAAAATTAGCCGGGCATGGTGGTGCGCACCTGTAATGCCAGCTATTCAGGAGGCTGAGGCAGGAGAATCACTTGAACCCGGGAGGCAGAGGTTGCAGTGAGCTGAGATCTTGCCACAGCACTCCAGCCTGGGTGACAGCAAGACTCCATCTCAAGAGAAAAATAAATAAATAAATAAATAAATCTAAGAAGACCCAGAAGATGAAACACCACAGAATAAGAAAACTGGGATTTGCAGTCAATCTCTTACCAGAATTTTGGAGAAAGCTCTACTAATCAAGAAGCAATTAAACCAGACTGGAAAACTTGCTTTGTGACTCACCAGTTTATGTCAGACTGAAAATATGCCCCCGTTGTCAACCAAGATTCAGAAGTTCATCATCTGTGCCAATCGCAAAATTGGAGAGCTGACTTTCCATCATTGGGGTGCATTGGAGTGCCCTCCACTCCAATCAATATCTCTCTATATATCTCCACTCAAAGACAGGGATAACAATATTAATAATGACAACTGCAGCTATTACTTAGAATTTTCTATACACTCTGCTAAGTGCTTTACAAGCATTACCTCATTTAAACCTTGCAACAAAAGATAAATGAAACGAAAAGCTGGTTCTTTGAAAAGATAAATAAAATGGATAGACCATTAGCAAGATTAACCAAGAAAAGAAAAGAGAAAATCTAAATAACCTCAATAAGAAACGAAACAGGAGACATTACAACTGACACCGCAGAAATACAAAAGATCATTCAAGGCTACTATAAACACCTTTATGCACATAAACTAAAAAACCTAGAAGAGATGGATAAACTCCTGGAAAAATACAATCTTCCTGGCTTAAATCGGGAGGAATTAGATACCCTAAACAGACCAATAAGAAGCAGCGAGATTGAAATGGTAATTTTAAAATTACCAACAAAACAAGGCCAGAGCCAGATGGATTCAGAGCAGAATTCTGCCACACATTCAAAGAAGAATTGGTACCAATCCTATTTACACTATGCGACAAGATAGAGAAAGAGGGAACCCTCCCTAATACATTCTATGAAGCCAGCATCACCTCAATACCAAAACCAGGAAAGGACATAACCAAAAAAGAAAACTACAGGCCGATATCTCTGATGAACATAGATGCTAATATCCTTAACAAAATACTAGATAACCGAATCCAACAACGTATCAAAAAGATAATCAACCATGATCAAGTGGGTTTCATACCAGGGATGCAGGGATGGTTTAACATATGCAAGTCAATAAATGTGATACACCACATAAACAGAATTAAAAACAAAAATCACATGATCATCTCAATAGATGCAGGAAAAGTATTTGACAAAATTCAGATCACTTTATGATTAAAACTCTCAGCAAAATCGGCATACAAGGGACATACCTTAATGTAATAAAAGCCATCTATGACAAATCCACAGCAAACATAATACTCAATGGGGAAAAGTTAAAGCATTCCCTCTGAGAACTGGAACAAGACAAGGATACCCACTCTCACCACTCCCCTTCAACGTAGTACTGGAAGTCCTAGCCAGAGCATTCAGACAAGAGAAAGAAATAAAAGGCAAAGGCCATGTAAATTGGTAAAGAGGAAGTCAAACTGTCCCTGTTTGCTGCTTATATGATTGTTTACCTTGAAAACTCTAAAGACTCCTCCAGAAATCTCCTAGAACTGAATTCAGCAACGTTTCCAGATACAAGATTAATGTACACAAATCAGTAGCTCTCCTATACAACAGTAGCGAGCAAGTGGAGAATCAAATCAAGAACTCAACCCCTTTTATAATAGCTGCAAAAAAATAAACAAAATACTTAGGAATATACTTAACCAAGGAGGTGAAAGACCTCTACAAGGAAAACTACAAAATAATGTTGAAAGAAATCGTAGACGACACAAACAAATAGAAACACATCCCATGCTTACGAATGGGTAGAATCAATGTTGTGAAAATGACCATACTGCCAAAAGCAATCTACAAATGCAATGCAATCCCATCAAAATACCACCATCATTCTTAATAGAATTAGGAAAAAAAGTTATAAAATTCATATGGAACCAAAAGAGAACCTGCATAGTTAAAGCAAGACGAAGCAAAAAGAACAAATCTGGAGGCATCACACTACCTGATTTCAAACTATACTATAAGGCCATGGTAAACAAAACAGCATAGCACTGGTATAAAAATAGGCACAGAGACCAATGGAACAGAATAGAGAACCCAGAAATAAACCAAAATACTTATAGCCAATTGATCTTTGACAAATCAAACAAAAACATAAAGTGGGGAAAGGACACCCTTTTCAACAAATGGTGCTGGGATAATTGGCTAGCCATGTGGAGGAGAATGAAACTGGATCCTCATCTCTCACTTTACATAAAAATCAACTCAAGGTGGATTAAGGACTTAAATCTAAGACCTGAAACTATAAACACTAGAAGATAATATTGAAAAACCCTTTATAGATGTTGGCTTAGGCAAGGATATCATGATGAAGAGCCCAAAAGAAACGCAACAAAAACAAAGATAAATAGCTGAGACTTAATTACACTAAAGACCTTTTGCATGGCAAAAGGAACAGTCAGCAGAGTAAACAGGCAACCCACAGAGTGGGAGAAAATCTTCACAATCTATACATCTGACAAAGGACTAATATCCAGAATCTGCAATGTACTCAAACAAATCAGCAAGAAAAAAAAAAAAAAAACACTCCCATCAAAAGGTGGGCCAAGGACATAAATAGACAATTCTCAAGAGAAGATACACAAATGGCCAACAAATGTATGAAACAATGCTCAACATCACTAACAATCAGGGAAATGCAAATCAAAACCACAATGCTATACAATCTTACTCCTGCAAAACTGGCCATAATCAAAAAATCAAAAACCAGTGGATGCTGGCGTGGATGTGGTGATCAGGGAGTACTTCTACACTGCTGGTGGGAATGTAACTAGTACAGTCACTATGGAAAACAGTGTGGAGAATCCTTAAAGAACTAAAACTAGAACTACCATTTGATCCAGCAATCCCACTACTGGGTATCTACCCAGAGGAAAAGAAGTCATCATACAAAAAAGACACTTGCACATGCCTGTTTATAGCAGCACAATTCACAATTGCAAAATCATGGAACCAACCCAAATGCCCATCAATCAAAAAGCAGATAAAGAAGCTGTGGTATATATGTAACGTGGAATACTACTCAGTCATAAAAAGGAATGAATTAACAGCATTCGCAGCAACTTGGATGATATTAGAGACTACTAAATAAAGTAACTCAAGAATGGACAACCAAATATTATAAGTTCTCATTGATGTAGGAACTAGGCTATGAGGATACAAAGGCATAAGAATGATACAACGGACTTAGGGGACTTGGGGGGAAGAGTGGGAGGGGGTGAGAGATAAAAGACTACAAATAGGGTGCAGTGTATACTGCTCGGGTAAGGGGTGCACCAAAATCTCACAAATCACCACTAAAGAACTTACTCATGTAACTGAACACCCCCTGGACCCCAATAACCTATGGAAATTTTTTTTTAAATTAATTAACAAAGTTAAATACAGAAAAAGAAGCTTAGAAAGCAAAGTGAGAAGAAGCAACAGTGGCAGGGACCCTTAGGGAGAAGAACGTTTCAGGTAGTAGGGTGTCAACAGGGACTGGTAATTTTGACTTGAGTTGGCTTAAAAAATATAGCTGCTTATTCATTCCAAATTAGGGTGAATCATACTATACATCCAATTTAAGACATGGCAATCTGAAACAAGTGGATATTTCAAACTCTGTTGACCTATATTTCTCTTTCTTATCTATATGGATACTGCCATCTGCTGATAATCGGCATTTTTGAGGGGTCTTTTTTGAAATTATGACATTGTATTTAAGGTTTTGTTGCCCTTGTTCCCTTTGGGGGGTATATTCTTCTCCCAGGTCTCCACATGGCTGGCTCGTTTTAATCCTACAGTTCACAGCTCAAGTGGCAATTCGTCTAAACAGTTATCCCTGATCACTACATCTAAACAACTTCTACCCTCTACTCCTAGTTAATATCTATTTCATCATTTGTTTCACTCCTTTAATTTCATATTTATCATAATTTATAATTACTTTATGATTTTATGTCTTCATTTCTTGCTTGTGTGTCTCTTGTCCCAGAATATAAGCTTCATGAAAGCAGGGACCTTGGTTCTCTTGTTTACCACTGCAATAATAGTGCCTAATGCCTCCTGTCTCTTAGAAAGAGCTTAATTAATGAAAACAAATTAAAAAACCTTGCAACACTGCATAATACAAATGCTATTGTTATCTTCATTTTAGGGAACTGAAGTTCAAAGATATAAAATAATTTTGCAAAGTTCACAAAGCTTGAAGAAGTAGAACGGGGATGCAAACTCAGATTACAAGACTCTTGAGCAAGTAACTATTAGATTATAGCACAGCCCTTGTAAGACATTTGTCAAGAAATACAGAGTAACGTAGGGTAGCATTTAGGATCACAGGAGATATTATCCTTTCAAGTGATGTGATGTAAGGGCTGAGGGAAAGCAAAGAAATGGAGAGCTTTAGTAGCAGTTATATGACAGAAATTTCCATTTTTGTGCATTCAGTCTTTTCAGAAATACAGAAAGAAGTTCCCATCTTGGTCCCAAACAATCATCCTGTAAATGAAATCCAGCCATACCACTGAGAAAGAAATATTACCAGTACCACCAAGCAAGGCCAAGACTGAGTGAAGCATTCTTTCCATGTATTTGTAGAAATAACAAAATAAATAAATAAAGCATGTAAATTGAATACAAGTGGGAAAGAACATTATTATGAAAACTCAGAAAATGAAAAGACTTCTGAAAAAAATTTATTATAAAAACTGGAATCTAGAGAAATTGTCTGGAATTCTCATTTAAATAGAGAACAATTTAACTTCCATGAGGCAAAAAAAAAAAAAAAAAAAAAAAAAAAAAAAAAAAAAAAAAAAAAAAAAAAAAAAAAAAAAAAAAAAAAAAAAAAAAAAAAATCACTAAGAGATAAATAAGTGAGGCCAAAAGTCAACATGATAAGATGAAAAGTGATATAGTGATAAAGTCAAATAGAAAAGATTTCAGAGGAATTAGAAAAGCAATAACAGAATATAGAACTACATCGGAGGCAAAAAGGGGTGTAATTGACATTGCAGAAAATCGATCAGAGACATGGGGGAAAACTTCAGAAGTTTGGAGAAAATTAAATGTTCGGAGAAAAATTAAAATGTTAGGAGGAAATATAGAATAACATCTCGATAAACATCTACCATGTTCCAAGAAAAACAGTGGAAAGAAATAAACACATGGACCCATCCAGAAATGTATAACCACTAGGATAAAGTTTTAAACATTATACATTTATAGGTAGGAAAAAAATCAGTTTACAGACAAATGAAAGTCAGGCTGGCCTCATACATTTTACTACTAAATGCTTAAAAAAAAAATGAAGTAATGATTAATACATTTTGAACATGATAAAGTTGTAAACCAAGAATATTATACCTAGCCAATTCATCTTTTTGAGTAATAAAAAAGAAAGTCTTGGAGAGGCAAAAGTGATACTTGCCCTTCTTTTAAAATTAGAATTAAAATTAGGAAAACTCAACTCAAGGAAGTCATAATATATAAGGACTGGTAGCCCTGTGGGGTATTACTTTAGACAACTACACTTGAACTAATGAACCTGCAAGAAAAAAATTCCACCGACTTCCATTAAAAAAGACTAGGGGAAAGAAATTTTGTGGTCATTTTAGTGCATAAAGTATTTTTCTTTAATTCAACACATTTTCTTTAAGAAGCTCATATTGTTTAATAGAATATAAATAAAGAGAAAATAGCATGTTCAGAATTCATCATACTTGAGCTAAAAGAATCAATATCTTTGGCTTTGCTCTGCTGGCATTAAAGCTTTCCAAGTATCTATTTTAAAGAAGTAGGACACTGTTTCTGGCTGGTTATGTTCTCTGCACACTGGCTGTTGTGCTAAGGGGTTGACTAGAAGATCTCCATGGCCCCTATTCAAAAATGCAATGACTTTTCTGGTTCAGGAAGCTCAGTCAAAGCAGCCCGGCAATCCTGCTGGTCAGCCTTGCCCTGGGAGGCAAGTCTTGTCAACTGGGGTACATTTCAGAAGCTTTCTTTCCCTAATTTTTTTAAATAACTTTTTTTAAATCACAAAAGTAGCCCATGCTTATAACAGAAAATATGGAAAACTCTAAAATATAAAAAGGAAATTAGAAAATGTCTCATAATCTCATGATTCAGAGTCATGATTTTTCATTCCCAAGAATGCCAGGAAGCAAGTCATTTAAAGGCAGGACATCACCACATCCTATGGGGCTGCCACAGTTTCCATGGCTCCACTTTGGAAAGGAGACAGACAGACTTAAGCAAGCTGCCGCACAAGGACTTGAGCACTCCTCATCTGAGCTGTCCACACACTCCAAGCTCAAGTAAAATAAATATGATAACACCCATAGAAGCACTTTATAAACTCCCAAGGATTATACAAATGTTACTTGTAATTATTCTTAGGAGCAAATGGGTTGGTATATTGACATTGCCATTATTGCACAAGGGGAAATTCGTTTCTGAGGAACATTTTCTCAATTTTCTGCCTTTGAAGGGACTGCCGTCATTTCAGCTTTGCTTTGTGTGGCAGGCTACTCTCTGGCACCTCATCTCCCACAACGATCTGGCAAGGCCCATGGTTGATCCTGGCAGACACATACATCGTTTCAGGAATCCACTGTTCTATTCATAGGACTGCACATTTATGTATCGTGTCCAGCTCTGCATTGACCCCACAAAAGAACACAAGTTCAAAGGCTTCACTTTAAGGCACAGAAAATTCAAGAAGACTGGCCTCCCAAAAGAATGCAGCAAGAGCCCAGCATTTTTGCAAACATAGGTATTGATGTCTATATGCTTTCTTATTGTTGTGTGTGTCATTTACCCTGTCAAGATGTGAATGATGTTACAACAGAGCCTTGTGAGAAAGGGATGAAAAGCAAATGTTGCAATTTGTCAGGGTGCAGGGGTGGAGTTTCCTGTCCTTAATTTCATGTCCCCTCAATCATGGCTGGTGGCCTTGTTATTCCTTGTCTGGGAACACTCTCTTCTCTAGGCTTACCTAAAACCACTGCTTCCTAATTTTCCAGCCACATAACTGGTCGTTTTCTTTCCTGGTCTCCTTACTCATTCCCCCTTCTCTGCTCAACTTTTAAATGTTGGAGTGATCTCAGTCTACAGCTTCTGGAGAGCCAAACTCTTGTCTAACGGTTTGCCACTATAGCCTCTCAGTGACAAGAATAACATCTGGCACTTAGTAGCTGCTCACTAAGTATGTTCAAATGAGTGCATGAAGTCATATATGAATTAATGTATTGCTGACAAGCTCTCTATTTCATAACACAAAATTTTCTCACACTTCCAAACAATTTATTCTCATGCCCAGAGCTGCCCACCATTGGTAGGTCATTTCACTGAATGAGATTCATGAATGTCTGCTGGTAGCTTTAGACCCAAGCCCCCCCACCCTTCCCTTTATGAAGATGCCTAAAGTCACATGGCCCATGGATCCCCTGCCTTAGAATCAACTCTCACTGAGACATCCACCTCTCTCTTTCTTATTCTTTGAAACACTTATAACCAAATGAATTACAGTGTCTAGTCAAGCAGTATTTTCCCATCCCTAATCAAGGGAAGTGGCAATTCATTCCAAATACTTTGACTTTCAGGAAAATGCCCCCAATATTTCTCCTCTATTAGAAAACTCAAAACAAACAAACAAACAAACAAAACTCTCTGCAGAATGAGGCCATATAAAATCACTGGTTTCAGAGACCCATTATTACATGAGAGCAAACTAGGTGGTTTTCTGAGCCTCAGTTTCTCCTTTGCTGATGTAGGTTTAATAGTATTAGAAAGAATTAGATCAGATAATGCACAAGAAAGGGTCTAGGGCCATTCCTGGGGACTCAGGAAACGTTGAGAAGATCTGGTCAAATTTGAATGTTTGCAACCCTTATTGCCAGAGTTCATTTACATTCTCATCTGAGAAACAAACCACAGCCAAATAGATGGCGCAGGAGTGGCCACTGAAAAAAGAGACTTTGAAGAGGTGGAGGAGGGAAGCTTACTGAAAACTGAAAATAACCATGCAGCCACATGGTGAAGGCTGACATCTGTAATAAACTAATAAATGACTTAGTAGTACTCTATCACCCAGCACAGCGTGGAGAGAAGCTGTAGACTGAGATCACGCCAAACTGTTCAGCAGCCCATGAACAAGCAGTTTGCAGAGAGCCAGGACTGAGGAAAACACCTGCAGGAATCTGTGAGTGCCTCCTTGAAGTTGGCGCCCTGGGGCACCTCATCCCAGTCCCTGCCCTTCTCAACCTCAGGGAATGACAGAAAGTCTTCCACCATCCCTCATGCCCCCGTACCGCACCCCTCCACCCTCAGCATCTGTGTGCTATGGACCAACACTCACACAGGTAGGAATCTGGTGACAATGGTCAGAGCGCTGTTGCCAACTTTGCATCCAAACCACCAGATGAATGCTGTTTTCTACCAATTCACATTTTACTACCACTCTGTAGCGGGGGAGAATCTGACCCGTGTTTCAGATTTTTCAGGAGTGCTAAAAAGAGGGGAATACACAACCTAGCAATAATTCACAGATGTAGTGATCTGGGAGATTCACAAAAGAACCACCTGGCTTGGGCATTACACCTGAGTGCATGCAATTGCCCAGCTCATAGCAATCTTTAAAATTAGTGCATATGGGTTATCAGCAAGAGAAGAGGACTCTTGCAGACAAGCACAGGTCCCAGTAAAGAATGGCTTTATTTAGAACCAGTAACCCACAACCTCTTCTGGGGATAGGAACATAGAAAATTTTAACTTCCTTCCCACCATTTTCTTTTTTTAAAATGGGGTTTCTGTGTATCTTTGATGAGCAAGACTATCCTTAAAAGACCAAGCTGTGTTGGATTTGACTATCAGGTGCACTTAAACTGGAAGCAATCTTGGGCATTGTCAAGTTGTAATATTTTTATTTTAGGGTGGAAGAAACTGAGGCCAAGGAAGGATGTGTTATTGTTCCAGCCTAAAGTCTCACAGGAGAGCCAAAAAGAGAACCCAGGAATCCAAAACCCAGGAATCTGACATCATGAATTTTGCTGTATCTGCTCCCTCCTACATTGTTTTACTGAAAAGTTTTCTTGAAGTCGGCATATTTTTTCCTTCCAGAAACTTACTACTATAATGGAAAACCAGTATCACTTGCAATAAATAAAAGGCACCATAAGTATAAACAGAATGAAAGTGATACAATGTTAAGTTCTAAGTAAGAAGGTTCTGAGATTATGTCCTGTTAAATAGTGATATTATCAAGTGAAATGTCCTTAATACCAGCAGAAGCACTGAAAGAACATTGGAAAAGCAATGGTTGTCTCAATACGTGACTCGATGCCGTTTAAGGTTGTATTTCCGTATCACCAACCATGTGGTCACACTCTCAGAAGCCCTGCACTAACCCTAACACCAGCCAGTAGCCTTGCCTCCTCCAGGCAGCCCACCAGAATCCCTGGAGAAGTAGCCTTGTCAGTGAATTATGTATGACTTTCTCAGTGGCTACACACTCTTCCCCTTTACCTTATCTTGAAAATTGAGAACCATTCTTGAATTTTAGGTGAGGACTGCTGAGAATGTGCTCAGAGAGTTAGGAACACAATAGGAAAGGAAACTCACTAATTATAGCTTGCAGAATAAAAACTGAGTTGCCAATTATAATCACTGAGATTGAAGTTCTCATAGAGGAAACATTTAATAACAAATACCTACTTTATGCCAGACGGGACATATGCTTTATCTCGTCTATTCTCTCAACAACCTTAAAAAGCAGATATTATTGGCTCCACTTCACACATGAGAAAAACAAGGCTCAGAGATGTTAAGTAACTTGACTCAAGTTACACAGCCAATAGCAGAATTCAAACTGAGATTTTTTTTTTTTTTTTTTTCAGACGGAGTCGGAGTCTCTCTCTGTCGCCCAGGCTGGAGTGCAGCCAGCCCACTGCAACTTCCACCTCCCGGGTTCAAGTGATTCTCCTGCCTCAGCCTCCTGAGTAGCTGGGATTACAGGCGCACGCCACCAGGGTTGGCAAATTTTTGTATTTTTAGTAGAGATGGGGTTTCACCATGTTGGTCAGGCTGGTCTCCAAATTGAGATCTTTTATGCCAAATGTGGCTGCACATTAAGATTGGGAGTTTTTTATAATGATCTGTGTCAGAGTTTCACTCACATTGACTCTCAGTGAATTAGTCCGATGTGGAGGCTTATCATGGTATTTCTTTGCCAGCTTCCTAGGTGGTTGTAATACACATCTGGCATTAAGAAACCCTGGCTTTAAACCATAACCTGTGTTGTTATTCCCTTGTCACTTTTTAGTTATTTTTAAACTCTGTTTTCCGAAATTTCCTTCATCATTTCCTAGTGAAATTTCAGGGAGCACGAAAGTTCGAATCTATAAGCAAATGGGTCACTGCCTGCCCAGCATTGGGGCACCTCCAGCCTGAGAGTGGGACGTCCTGGACCCCAGCTCTGCTTCTGCCCTGATATAGCCAGGACCTTAGGCAAAACACTCCTCCTTGTTTCCTCGTCTGCAAAGTGAAGAGGTTGAACTTGGTGATCTTTAAGCTCCCTTCCAGCTCTAAATTTCTGTGATCAGCTTCCAAATGCTACGGGCAGGTTGCAAAACCCTGTACAGAGTGGATGTACAGCCACTCTGTTTTTCCCATTTGTTCGCTTTCTTTTTCCCTCAGCTCCATTTCTATTTAATGAGCTTTGGCCCGAGTGAGCCCGGATTGTCCTTCCCCAGTCCTCTAAGCTGCTCCCAGGGCCTTAGCTTATTTCCATGGGAGTTTTTTTAATTACAAATTTTCTTCTACTTTTTTTGCCCAACTTTAGTTCCCTCCAGTCCATAGGGACTCTTCTTCATATACCCAAGTGTCCTTCCACAGATTTTAATTAAACACAATCATCTTCTTGAAGCTCCTCCCAAAGTGGCGGCCAGGGCTCAGAGGATAGGGGTGGAGAGAAAAGGAGAAGTTCATTAAGTTCATTACCAGATAAATGTTGTTACCATATTCACCCCAAATCAGACAAGGGAGTTAAAATTCAAGTGTGTGCATATGTACGCATGTGCATATCCAAATTTTAAGATACTTTCAGTATCTCTGTTCCAGATCCATTTTCTCCTAAAAAAAATATTAAACATAGAAGAATACTTTTCAGAATATGGCTTATTTCCCTTCATGGAATTCTTCTTGTGCTGTGCCTTCATGAGTTTGTTTCTTAAGATATACAGGTCTCAGGATTCATCACCACAAAGCAATTTAGAAAAACTCAAAATGCAGGTTACTCCTTGCCCCTGTCCTATGTTACAGTTAAATCTAAGTCTAAGCCAATGGAAAGCTGTGAACCATGGGCCACTCCCTTCCAATGGACTTCTACTCTTGGGGTACACCTTGTCTGAGCATGGACTCGCCAGCCTTTCCCCATGAGTCCCAAATTTCCCTGAATTGCAACAGGCCCTGGAACATTTGTAATGCTAAATCTGAGGCTGATCATTCCACGATGATACTCAGAATTTTCTAGGGCATGACAGACTTTATGAAGCGTTTGAACAGCTCCATGTCCCACAGGAAGAAAGACAATTTCCGGGCTGTGCCAGGATGGAGTATGGGGAGCATCCGACAGTTTTTCTGAAGGAAACAATTCTGTTGATTGGAACAGTATTTTGCAAAAGCCTACTCAGTTTTCATAGGTTGCTGCTTTTTAAAATCTCCTAACATCAGTTTTATATTTACCCTTGTTGTTGCTTTTTTTAAGTGGAACTAATAATCAAGCCTTTTAGGGCAAGTTTATTGTTTTGGATACAACTGTTTCCCATCCGACTCCACACAGCTACCTTCCCACTATTAGGTGGGATGAAAAGTTTTCAGTTCCTTTCATTACTCCTGCTTTGTCATAAAACCATTGGTGTGTTTCTGATTTCCAGAAAGAAAAGAGAGCATGTTTATGATTTTGCCTTTATTTTTAGGGACGTTCTTCAATTCCTCTTCTAACAGTGTATATTGTTACAGCAATCGCGAGTTCTAATTTATTTATTGTTAAAATACTAATTATGCATTTGCCTTGTTTTTATTGAAACCAAAGAAGTAAAAAGTTAACTCAGAACGTTTCTGAATATCCAATTGGGTTCCAAACGTACAGTCAAGTCTTTCCAAAAAGCAGGACAGAGAAGGCTTGTTGGGATTTCAGATGCAGGGAGTCAATTTTAGATGAGGTTGCTCTCCATTTTAGCAGTGAGGCAGCATCTAACGTCTTCTGGTGGCTGTTTTAAGTGACAAACTGGAACCACAGATCCCATATGAATCACAGGGAGAGCACTAGCCCCTAAATTGTGTTCCACTTTCCTATGGACAGCAGCAAACAGTGCCATTTGTGAAAGTATAGGAAGTCACTGGTCAGCAATGAGTGTGATGCAAGAGGCCCCGGAAGATCCCCCAGGATCCATGTCGCTAGCTGTGTATAACAAAAAGTCCACTATTGAGGCTGCGCGTGGTGGCTTATGCCTGTAATCCCAGCACTTTGGGAGGCTGAGGTCAGGATTTCAAGCCTGGCCAACGTGGTGAAACTCAATCTTTACTAACAAATACAAAAAATTAGCTGGGCATCATGGTGCCTGCCTGTAATCCCAGCTACTTGGGAGACTGAGGCAGAAGAATCACTTGATCCCAGGAGGCAGAGGTTGCAGTGAGCTGAACTTGTGTCATTACACTCCAGCCTGGGTGACAGAGCAAGACTCTGTCTAAAAAAACAAAAACAAACAAACAAAATCCACCATTGAATACATCAGAATACATTAGAATGTCAGAGCTGAATGGAACTTGGACACCACTCAGCCCTGATCCCCACCTTACGTTTGAGGAAACTGAGGACTTGAAGTGGGAAATGACTTAGTCACAAACACTAAACTTAGCAAGTTAATGACAGAGCCAGGATTACAACCCTGGTCTTCTGACTCTAAAACCAGTGCTCTTTCCAAAAGTGAGTCCCAAAGCTTCATCTACATGTAGCAGCAGAGGGTTCTCCATTCTGCACCTGCAGCTCTATGAGGATGAAAAAGGTATTAGTCGTTTGCCACATACCCGGTTGTGTGCTAAGTGCTTCAGCCACATTATCTCATTTAATTCTCATAACAACCCTTTGAGATAGGTATTATTACCGATAATTCAACTATAGCAGATCCAGAATTCTGTCTGGGCTCTTCTGTCTCCATAGCCCTTGGTCTAACTCACTGCCTTATTCTGTCTCTTCTACTGCTTCTCTCAGCTCCTTCCACACCTACCGGCTCTGGACAGAAACTGCCCATGACCTCCTTCCCTGACCACAGATATCTGACAGTGAGTTCAGGTAGCAAGCAGATATCCCCAGATCTCAGGAAAAGTGGGCCTTTTCCCAGTGTCAGGAAGTAAGTTATGACCGCTCTAACAATTCATGATAATCCCATTCCCCTGGCCCGGTGACTGGTGTAAGGTGATGTGTGATCCCATTATGGCCAATCCGAAATAAAGGAGAGAATTCTCAAGGCTCCCCTGACTGTCTAAAAAGATGAAGTTTCAGAAGATAAGATTTTTAGCCTTTGGCTCTCAGTTTCTGTGTAGGATACTGGCATGAGCATGAGATGCCTGGAGTTGAGGAAGCCAGATTGCAAACATGAGGTGATAACCACTATGGGGGAAAAAAACAAACCGCAAAACAAAAACAATAAAACAAATAAAAAACAATACACTGAAGATGGAGTGGTAAGGCTTTGAAAAATTTGACATTGCTGAGCTATTGCACCAACCTAACAGTGCCTACCTGCATATTTCTTGTTATTTTCAAAAGTTAAATACTTATTGCCTAGGCCACTGTTAGTCAGATTTTCTGTTCTGGAAGCTAGAAGCATTCCTGATATGAGCTGTTGGTTCAGAGATGTGTCACTTAAGGGCAGCTGCCCAGCCCCATGCCTCACCTTCTTTGTCAAATGTGTACCTGTTGGAGTTATACCAAGGTTTTGTAATGGATTTTATGCTTGGTATCATTTAATGCACATCTGGAAGTATTTGCCATAGATTTATCTACTATCATTTGCAGTATGGATTTTTTTAAAAATTTTTATTGATTATATAATCATACACATTTTGGGAGTACATGTGATATTTTGATACGTGTATCAATGTGTGATGGTTATATCAGGGGAAATGGGATATCCGCTGCCTCAAACATTTATCTTTTCTTTGTGTTGGGAACACTGCAGTTCTTCTCTTCTAACTGTTTTGAAATATACAATAAATAATTGTTTAGTATACTTTCCTTACTGAACTATCGAATGCTGGAAATTATTCCTAATATCTAACTGTATTTTTTTACCCATTAACTGGAAGTATGGATTTTTGACTAAAGAAAATAAATCCTGATTCGTTGAAGATAACATTTAGATACAGGGACACATATCTCACATGTGTGGCCATATATTAGAAGTAATTGTTTTGTATCCACTACCAGTTGATAAATCACAAGATTATTCAGTACTCAACAGCAACTTGATAATTATTCAAACAGAACCCAAATGTTGGCCCTTCGAGTTCAGCTTGAGCCATATATACCATATACACCTCAGTCTGCAGATCCCCTACAGAAAAATAAAAAGAAAAGGCAATGACTCAGAATCTACACAGAGGGCCCATTTCTGCAGTGTTTCCCCAAATATACAGTCTTTTTCTTCCATCTTCCTACATGCATATTCTAAGATTTACTAGTTTTGAACACATACATTATGGGCATATGTTTACATTTGTTGTTTGATTCTGTCTTATTTTGAAACTATACTAGAGTACTCTGACACATAGAACTGTTTTCTAAGATGCTCTAGTTCCATGTCTGCCATCCCTGAATTATCAATTTTTCCATCAACAAACATTGGTGTGTGACGAGCATTGTGTTGAGAATTTAGGACTTGTATCTGAAAGGGTTGGGATGTGTGGTTTGTTTATTTCCAGTGACAACACTAATAGAATTGATCCCAGCAACAAGAAGTTATGGTATCCTCTTATTCTTATCCAAGAATCCCATCCCCAGCCTTGGGGAAGGAAGAGAGAACTGTCAATGTTCTCCTCTCCTCTGGGGAGAAAGAATGGTGTGAGCAAAGCATCTAGCTCAAATATGGTAAGACAATAGTATCGTATTTTTTAAGTGGGTTCTATAGGCTTGCACTCAAGGAAAAACAACAAGGATATAATCAACTTCCTTGTTATCTAAGTCTTTTGTATTCAGCTGGTCCTTTGGGAGAAAACTAGATAACCAGATGAGGCAACTTGTACAATCCACTGGAAAGAAGCTTATTTCAGAAACTATGAGCTTCTTGAGAATACAGGTTTGCTTCTTAATCATTTTTACATCCTCAGAACCTAGAATAATATCCCGCACAAAGCAGGTACCCAATAAATGTGTGTGTGATAAATGAATACACAGGGTTTATTATTATTATTATGGTCTTTTTATTATTACTATTATTTTTCATCATCATGATTATTATTAGGTACAGGTAGTCTAACTGGGTACTCTCACTTGAGACACTGTAGGATAAAGAAAACCAGTCTCTAATAAAATGTGGGATTCTGGTCTATTTTTCAAAGTCTGAGCTACAAAAGTGCCACAAAATGTAGTTCTGTGTCTAGATGAAATCTTATTTTAAACTTGCATTTTAAAAACTCTGGAATGAAAATCTAAGTTGGGGATCTCAAGTTGGTTAGAAAGGAAATTATTAAGGACCCTTTCTTACACTCTAAAGTGAGAAACATCACGTTGAAAATGCACCCACAGTATTGGGACCTCGTAAAATATCCATGAAGAAAACTCTCTTAGACAAAAGTACCTGATTTTTTCGATCAAGCATTGTATTTGTCAGAGTACATGATTGGGGTAGCACTGACAGAAATTTTATCACATTTAACATTTGTTCATTTCACACTTCAGGCTCTCTCTCGATCACAGAATTTATTTCATTGGCATTTGTCATATCTCGGCTATCTTCTTTCACCACTTTGTAGATGGTGGCTTTTTTAGGCGACTTTTTCTGAGCTGAGGATTTTTTTTCTAGGATGCCAATCCAATCTGGTATTTCAAAATGCCAACACCATTGGCCCTGCTGGAAACCGATTAAACAATTTCTATGCCTAACAGCTCTTTTCAAGTTGCTGAGTTTTTGATTTTCATTTCTTAAGGCTAAATTTTCACACACACAAAAATTGCCCACTCTTTGCATGCAAATGAAGCAGTTTAGAAATGGAAATTCAAGCACAGTGAGCCCTGCATTAATTTACAAATCCATGGCATATTTAAAATATTTTTTCAAATTGCTTCACACGTTTTGGGTGTGTGACACATCGCCATTTAACTTAGTCAAAGTTATTTTGCTGATAAACTTTAGATAACTCTAAAGAAGGCATCTTTGGGAGAACCAAGAGAGAACTGTTTTCTGTTCCATTACATACATTTTTTTCATTAAAATAAAACGGGATCAACTTGGGTGAGCTAGAGCTCTCTATAAGGACAGGAATTTCTCACCCAGATGAGAAACTTGAGTGAATGGAAGAGGAAAGGGAAATCAATGTCCTTGTGAGTAAAAGTCTATGAAAGTACAGTGTGTATGTCATTAACACTTTACATTTCAATCCCTTCATTTCTGGTTCCTGTAAGAAGAGAACCCAAACGTATCTTCACGCCTCTGCAGAGATAAAAATAGGTAATCATCACTAGTCTTCAGAAAAGTATATCCTAGCTTTCTGTTTTATATTTGCAAAGCAAGAATGTACATTTGCCTCAAATAGGGCTATTGAAGGGAAAGACTTTTCATCCTTTCATTTTCTTATACTGCATCAAAGCTAGCACATTTTAGAACTGACATTCCTGAGGTTTTTTTTTTTAATTTAAAGGAAACCATCCATTTATCAATATCAATCAGCCTGTTCCTGACCAATTCAGATTTCAGTCGGACTTATAAATTATAACATGCCCTAATTATGAGGTTGTAATAAGTAACACAGTGGTATTGGTGCAGGGACAAATTGTCCATGGAAAAGATTAGAGAGACCTGAGAAGACTCACACATACATAGAAAATCTGACATTGCAAATAAGTGGGAAAGGAAAGACTTCAATAAGGGTGCTAAGACAATGGGAAAGAAAGAGAAAAAGAAGGGAAGGAAGGAAGAATGGAAGGAAGGAGGGAGGGAAGGAAGGACGGAAGGAAGGAAGGAAGGAAGGACGGAGAAAAAAGGAAGTGAGGGGAAGAAAGGGAGGAGGGGAAGAAAGGGAGTGAGAGAGGGAAAAGAAGCGGGGAGGGAGGGAGGAAGGGAGGGGAGAAAACAGAGAAAGAAAGGAAGGAGGGAGGAAGGATAAAAAGAAAGAAAAGAAAATGGATTCCCCTCACACACACCATTCACTAAAATCAGTTCCAGATAGATGAATAACCATGTGGAAAAGAAAACTTGACAATTTTTAAGGAAAAAATAGGAAAACATTTCTGCGACATCAGGATAAAGGAGGAGAGAAAACAAGTCACACAAAGAAGAAACTACAAAGAAAAAAATACAGATTCAGCTACATTAACTTCCACTCATCAGAAGACAACAAAAGAGAGTAAAGAAACGAGACCCCAAAACTGGAAGAAGATGTCTATAACAACTATGATTAACAAAGGGGGAATATCCATAAAATAAAGAACTTCAATGATTCAAAATAAACAACCCAAGAGGGGACACACAGCCAATGGGCAAAAGAGATGAAGGGGCATTTCACAGAAAAGGCAAGATGAATGCCCATTACACAAATGGGAAAATGTTCATGAATCATCAGGAAAATGCATAATGAAATCACTAGGAGATACCATTCACTCCCATGAGGTGGCAAACATTTTAAAGTGTGACATATCAAGTATTAAAATGATGTCCAGTAAGGATACGGTATAGCAGGCACTCCTGTACACTGGCGGTGGGAGCAAAGTTGCTAATCTTAATTTGGAATACTATTTAGCATCACCTAGTAAAATTAAACTTAGGCCAGGTACAGTGGCTCACGCCTGTAATCCCAGCACTTTGGGAGGCTGAGGCAAGCAGATCACCTGAGGTCAGGAGTTTGAGACCAGCCTAGCAAACATGGTAAAACCCCGTCTCTACTAAAAATACAAAAAATTAGCCGGGCATGGTGGCACATGCCTGTAATCTCAGCTACTCAGGAGGCTGAGACAGGAGAATTGCTTGAACCCAGAGGCGGAGGTTGCAGTAAGCCAAGATCTTGCCACTGCACTTCAGCCTGGGCAACAAGAGCGAAACTCCCTCTCAAAAAAAAAAAAAAAAAATTAAACTTGTGCACACTCCACAGCCACTCCCAGATGTATTCACTCCCAGATATACAGCCAATCCCAGATGTAGATATAGATGATATAGATATGGATATAGACATTGAGCCAAGAGAAGTTTGTACACATGTTTACCAGTCAATATACATAAGAATATTCACAGTATCATTGTTCTTCAGAGCAAAACAAGTCAAACATCCATAAACAGAAGAATATATGAATGAATGATGACACAGTCATATGCTGGAATGTAATACGGCCACCCATTAACATAGTTAAATCTGAAATATATAACATTGAGCAATCAGAAAGCAAGTTTCAGGAAAAATGCATACATATACTTTTATTTACATGAAGTCCTAAAACAGACAAAATTAAGTAATAGCGTATTTAGGAATATCTATACATAAAGAAAACCAAAGGTGTTACTGACACAAAATTGAGGAGAGTGACTATCTCTCGAGAGTAGAAGAGGAGATTACAATCTGGGGAGGTCCTGCCTAAGGCTTCACAATGAACCCTCTTACTGGGTTCATTTTATCATTAGTCTTGAAATTGTACATAGATATTAGATATATTTCTTTGGAATTATTATATATTTATTTTTTAAATTTCAAAACAAACTTTGATGTGTGAGAGCCAAATCAAGGTTACAAACATGCACCATCCTCCCCACCACATCCTACTCCTGTTTGTCTTAAATAGTAAGTTATTTCCAAAACTCTTCTCCAGAAGACGTGAGCTTCCTCCTCACAACACTGTTGGGGAAGAATATGAGCTGATACAACAGCATTGATTCTGAAAGCCCTTTGCACACCTGTGCTTATCACTGCTGTTACGGTTGTATTGTTGTTCGTGCTGCTGTTATCTATCGTGCTTGTCTTTCTGCCACGTCATAGACTGAGAAAACACTTGACAGCTTGTTGACTTGATGCATCAGTTCCATTTTAATAGCTCCTATAGTAGGTGACATTTGAAAACAAGTCTCCAGCAAAGAATCTTGTCCTGAAGTCCCAATCAAGCAAACTTTGTACACATAGACTAGACAGAGGTTTTCTGGTGAAGCATCTTTATCTTGTATAGATGTGTTTAGTCCATGCTTGTTAGACCCCAAATTTCTATATGCAGTCCCAAGTAAATGATGGATGTGTATTTCTTCCTATCTTAAATGTACTTTCTTTAGCTACTTTAACATCTCTCAAATCAGGATGCATTTGCAATCTATGGCATAACATAGTTTGACAGCATTTTTTTTCTTTCTTAGTAAAACACAAAATAATGGTTTTCTTAAAGTTGATGGTTTCTTGGTTTCTCTGGCCTATAACATCAAGTTTCCACAGGAATTCCCATCAATTGGAGAGAAAAAAAAGCAGATGCCAGAACATAGAGAGATCAAATGCTGCCACACTGCCTAGAGACTGGAAATGACAGCCTGCAACAAGCCACACCTGAAGGCTGCTCTTTCGGGCAGGAAAACGGAAGGTCCAAGGAGAAGGAAAATGCTGGTTTGGTTCCATTTGAACCAAAATGCTGGTAAATGTTCACTTCAACCTTTTGTGATTTTGTGCTCATTTCAAAACACTCACAGACAAAAATGCATTAAAGCTGAACTATCAAGGACCCTCTGCTAACCTCTGACCTCAGGAAGCTCTAAGCACAGCTCAAAATGTTGAGCCAAGAGAGATATACAGGTAGTGGCAGCCACAGCATGTGCAGTGAAGCTCAGCAGTGCTACTGAGGACTTCTGCCCCAGCAGTGAGAATGAGAACAGAGTTCACAACAGCCACTCCCGAGCTCTGAGAAGCAGTTCCACACTGTGCAAAGGGTGGAAGAAGCTCTTCACCAAAATCTCTGATTAATAAAGAATATATCATGTTGCCCAGGTGGTCTTGCACAAGTGGTGTGATGCATATGAAGAAATCCAGTTGAAGGAATAAGCAGTAATTCATAAATCTCCAGGACTTACAAAAATCCCTATAGAGCAAAAAATAAATAAATAGATCCATGGGGTTCCCTGAACCCCTTTCATTAGTTAACCCTGCCCTGGCTTAACTTTTATTTCAGTAATGGACTCTGAGGTATATGGCACCAGACTGAGGATTTACCAAATGGTGTGAGTATGTATTTTTTATATAAGGTTTCTAAATGAGTTACTTGTATCCATAGATCCTTTGAGCATTTAAGAACTACTTGATAGGCTGCAATGTAGGTATTACAGGCTATATTTGCAGTGTTGGGCACCAAGTTTTCTTCAGGATATTGAGATGAGATTCTTTCTGTGTTTCACAGGAATTATCTAAATTTCCGGGAGTGGCATCTACAGTTTTCCATCTGTTCATGTCAGAACCTCCTTTAACGAAACCTCTCTAGAAGGGGGGTCTTGCTTATTTGGTTTGATGTGTTATTGGTGAGGCCAAGTCCAATATTATATACACACGGTGCTTAATAAGCAAGAACTGTTTGGAGTTTGAGTTTAATTTGGACACAGTTGGGCTCCATGGCTCATGCCTGCAATCTTGGTACTTTGGGAGGCCAAGGTAGGAGGATGACTTGAAGCCAGGAGTTTGAGGTCAACCTGGCCAACATAGCAAAAGAAAATTCTTGTAATTTTTACAAAAATGGTTTTAAAAAACAGCTGGACATAGTGCTGCATGCCTGTAGTCCTAGCAACCAACTCAGGAGACTGAGGCAGGAGGATTGCTTGGGCCCAGAAGTTTGAGGTTACAGTGCACTATGTGGTGCCACTGCACTCCAACCTGGGCAACGAAGCAAGATCCTGTCTAAAAACAAAACAAAACAAAACACCAAGCAGGAGGCAAGAGCAGAACTGGACATGTTTGGCTTTGTTTTGAGAAAACAAAATTTACCTGATGCCTGATGTAGCCGGGTCCTGAGTGATGTCATCCAACATGCTCCCACTCAAGGCACAGCGTCCTTGAGTATCCCACATCCTTGGGGGAAATCAAGATAAAGATTCTTACCACTTCCCATACGGTAAAGGAAATTTCAACGGAGAAAGAAAGAACGTAGGTAAAACTACAGACCAGCAGCCTGAGCCGCTCTCTGCCACCTGGCCATTGTAACACCCTCAAGGGTCCTACCAATGCCGTGCCTTCTTTCCACTCCATGGAATACAGCACTGAAAACGACACTGGGAAGTAGTTTGCTTCCAGTGCCCTGACATGTGACAGTTTCCTGCATGAGACTGTTATTCTTATTTGGCATTTGTACTTTTAAATGACTCCGTGATTAATGCTTCAATGCTGCACGTGATAATTGTCTTGGCAGAAAGATGTCTTTGTTCTTGCCCACTCACCTTTTGTGCGGTGTTTCCCACTCCTGTTCCCTTTTTATGAGTTGTTGATGTTCATCTATATTTAGCGAGTGTTTTGCTAATATCCAAGGAGTCATCAAAGGTGCAGCTGCTTCATCGCTACAGGAAACCCCCGCTTTAGGAGGCTAGCTCTGCTCTAGGAGGATCTGCTTTGGAACCATCCTCTGCATGAGGATGAGAAACGCTCTTCTTAATTTTTAAATTAGCTGGCTGAGGCATCCGTCTTTTCCCCCGTTTGGGGCTCGATGAACTCATATGTTATTCTTGGTTGACTGTCAGACTAATGAGGATGTTTTTCTGACGGTCTTTATTTGGAGTTACATTCACTTGTTTTTTCCTCCCTTTCCAGGGGCCCCTTTCTTCATTGTGTGGACATGTGACCTTGTTTTTATGTTTTCAGTGTCCCAAGCTAGGAAACTTGTGATAGTCCTTTCCTGTTCCTTCCTGAGTTACTGCTTTGTGTCACAAACGCTTGGCTCACTTCCTTCATGTCCTTAGAAAAGGAGGTCCCCTAAAATGGCTCCCCCCACCCCGCTGCCTTTTTACCATGTGTGAACACTGCAGCAGAAGTCATTACAAGGTCCACCCTTCTTGAATGTCATCTAAATCTGGTTAATTGACAACATATTCAAAATACTGTATTTTAAAGCAATCTCACTATAAGACAATGTCATCATAGAGTTCTCACTATGCTCTAAGCTGCCTCTGTCCACAAAAAGAGAATGCTCAAAGACAATTCCCCATAAGGCCTTATTAGTCTCTCCAGCAACTCATTTTTAGTCTTCCTTAGAAAGAGAAAATATTTATTCTCTATTTTTTGTAAGACCCCACCCTTACAAAAAATAAAATAAAATAAATTTGTCAGCTATGATGGTGCATGTGCCTGTAGTCCCAGCTACTCAGGAAGCTGAGCAGGGAGAGTTGCTTGAGCCGGGAGTTCAAGACTACAGTGAGCTACAGTTGCACCACTGCACTCCAGCCTCGGTGATAGAGTGAGACTCTGGTCTCTTTAAAATAAAAACTTAAAAGTCATAAGTGAAAAAGAAATCACCCTTTTCATACACATCTTGAAACAAAATAAGTAGGGGAGGGCATTTTGGAATGGATTTCACAAGTTCTTTTGAAACTGACAGGAATCCACCAGAGAAGGAAAACTAAACACAGAAACTAGAATGGGTAGAAGGAGGGCATTTGAAGTAGTCGCTTCTACTTTCATTATTGCCCCTCCATCCAGTATGCATATTGCTCTTGTGGCAGAATTAGAGAGATGGAAAAACCAGCATTCCCAGGCAGCCCGCTTCGTGCGAAGCTTTAACACACCTTTTGGAGAGACACTGTAGTGCAGGTACCTCCCTCTTGGTGATGTTAGGAGGAGGAAATGAGTTGATGTTAAACGGTGTCTGGCATATAATAACTGCTGTAAAGCACTTATAAGGCTAAAAATGAACTTCAGCCAAATAAATAAATATCTATCCATTTGATTTCATCATCCTCTGAGCTAGATTTTTGGCACAGACACCATTAATTGCCTGCTCAAAAGCTACTTCCTTCCTCTTTCCTCGTGGGCAGGGCTGACCTCCACTTGACAAAGGCTGCAGATGACATATTCTGCCTTTCCCAGCATTCCTTGCAACTGAAGCATAAACTTGGAACCCAGTCCCGGCCCATGGAGCCAGAGGACATTTTTGCTGGGGTCTTTTAGAAAGATTTTCCTGCCTTACAAAAAAAGCAGATGGAGAAGGAAAAGTCCCCCTCTATGCTTCCTGTCTTTTTACATCTTTCTCTGACAGTCATCTCTGAGGAAAACAAGAACCTAGTTTTGCTAAACTAACTCTGGAACCACCTCCACCCAGGCTTGTTGTCAAGCATTGTGTGGAGAAAATGCACTTATGTCCTTACTCTTTAAGCCACTTCCAATCAGGTGGTCAGTTACTTGTAGCCAAATACATCCCAAAGAGTGCAAGACTATTTTATATGAGGAAATGGTGGATTACAAAAGTTCAATAAACTTGCCAGCCAGACAAGTGGTAGAGCTAGATTTTGAACCTGATCTAACTCTAGAGCTTGAGTTAGATCTTACTGAAGATCTTACTTATTACTGCCTACCAGGAAGCCGCCACCACAGTGCTCACCAACTGGACAAACAAGTTTAGGGTTTGGAACACCAAGGAACCACTGTGTGCAGGGATGACTGGGAAGAGTATAATATTAAAAATGCCTTATGTATGTATCATGTCTTGAGAGTCAGGGCTGGAGATAAATACTTAGGAGTCATCAACATGCCAAGGGTACTTTAGAGCCCTAGGGCTGTTGAATTCTAGGATGCAAAAGAGAGAGTATGGAGGACTGAGCCTTGAGCTCAGTGCTTACTTTATTGAGTGCTTACTATATGCCAGGCACTGTGCTACTTTAAAGATATTAGTCCTTATAACAAATCAGAAGGCAGACACTGTTATTGATCCTACTTTACATATGGAGAAACTGAGGCACAGAGTGGTTTGTGCTTGTTTTGTTTGTATCTTGTCCAAGATAACAAAGCTAGTAAGTAGCGAAGCATAATATAAATTCAGGGAGTCTGGCTCTAAATTTCTGACCACTATAATATTTACTCTCAAGAGCTCTGCTTCTGTATCTTAGGCCTAGCTTATAGAGATGTGCTTTTATAATTTGGAGGATGAGTATATTAATACTATCATTAATATCATAGATGTCAACAAGGTCAACCCTAAGATTATGACCCTCCAGCAGATCGCTGCTGATATTCACTGCTGGATTTCCCAAAGGATGCTCTAATGCACGCAAAAAAACACCAGTGAATTATAACCAGTAAAGGAGAAAAGTTCAACTTCAAAGAACTTACCCAGAAATTTTCAATACAAAATCTGAAAAGACACATTTTTAATTTTAGCATGCATGCAAGCTTTGGGCTTTATGGTTTTGTATTGTCCTTATTTTTAGTTTCTAGGTCTGAATCCAGCCTTGTAATTAGGAAGTCTTGAGGGAAGACACCACCACATGGCCCTGTTTCAGGATTTCATCATCTCTCTACACATTGTTACAGGAGTTCTTGACCATCTGCCTCTCTCTCATCTTATCCTCCCTGATTTCATCCTTCATAGTGTGATATAAAAAGCTATCAAATATAAATCTAAGCTTGTCGCTTGTCTCTCCTACTTAAAGTATTCCCAATCATCTATAGGATAAAAATCTAAGCACCTTATCAAAGTATTCAAAGCCCTTGGCGATCTGGGTGTGTTCATCCCTCTGGCTTCATTCCTGACCATTCACACATCAAAATACCAACCATTTGGTATACTACACCGACATACACAGACACACAACCATAGACACACACAGACACAGACACAGTCACACACAGACACACCATGTTTCTCATACTTCTGGGGCTCTGCTCATGGTGTTCTCTCTTCTTTTTTTTTTTTTTTTTATTTTGAGACGGAGTCTCGTTCTGTCGCCCAGGCTGGAGTGCAGTGGCCAGATCTCAGCTCACTGCAACCTCTGCCTCCCGGGTTCAGGCCATTCTCCTGCCTCAGCCTTCTGAGTAGCTGGGACTACAGGTGCCCGCCACCGCGCCTGGCTAGTTTTTTGTAATTTTTAGTAGAGATGGGGTTTCACCGTGTTAGCCAGGATGGTCTTGATCTCCTGACCTCGTGATCCGCCCGTCTCGGCCTCCCAAAGTGCTGGGATTACAGGCTTGAGCCACCGCGCCTGGCCTCTCTCTTCTTAGAATGCCCTTCCTACTGTTTCACTTCAACTATACTTTAAAATCCATAAAGACTCTTCAATAAACCTCACTGCACCACTTACTGCTATCTTGACAAATTACCTAAATTCTCTGGGACTCCTTCCTCATGTTTAAAAATGGGGTTAAATGGAATACTATGTAGCCATAAAAAAAGAATAAAATCATGTCTTTTGCAGCAACAAGGATAGAGCTGGAAGTCATTGTCCTAAGAAAATTAATGCAGGAACAGAAAATCAAATATCATATGTTCTCACTTATAGATGGGCGCTAAACACTGGTTATTTGAGGACATAAAGATGGCAACAGTAGACACTGGGGACTACTAGAGGGGAGTGAGTAGGAGAGATGAGGACAAGGGTTGAAAAACTAACTATTGGATACTACGTTCAGTACCTGGGTGGCAGGATCTATCATATCTCAAACCTCAGCCTCATGGAATATACCCAGGTAACAAGCCTGCACATGTACCCCCTGAATCTAAAATAAAAGTTGAAGTTATTAAAAATAAAACAAAAATGTAGTAAATAAAAATTCCTGAGATAGTCCAACTATACATTGTCTACAATAAACTTACTTTAGATCTAAGGATGCACATAGGTTGAAAGTGACAGGATGTAAAAGGATATTTCGTGCAAATAGTAAACAAAAGAGAGCAGAGGTTGCTATACTAATATCACACGGGGGGCCGGGCACGGTGGCTCAAGCCTGTAATCCCAGCACTTTGGGAGGCCAAGATGGGTGGATCATGAGGTCAGGAGATCGAGACCATCCTGGCTAACATGGTGAAACCCCGTCTCTACTAAAAAAAAAAAAAAACTAGCCGGGCATGGTGGCGGGCGCCTGTAATCCCAGCTACTCGGAGGCTGAGGCAGGAGAATGGCGTAAACGCGGAAGGCGGAGCTTGCAGTGAGCTGAGATCTGGCCCCTGCACTCCAGCCTGGGCGATAAAGCAAGACTCTGTCTCAAAAAAAAAAAAAAAAAAAAAAAAAAACTAATATCACACAAATAGAGTTTAAGTCCAAATCATTACAAGAGACAAAAAAAGACATTATCTAATGATAAAAGGTCAATCATCAAGAAGATAAAGCAATTATAAACATACATGCACCAAACATCAGAGTTCATAAATATATGAAACAAATATTGACAGATTTGAAGGCAGAAACAGACAGTTTGACAATAATAGTAGAGGACTTCAAAACCTTACTTTCAATAATGGATAGAACAAAGAAACAGAAGATCAATAAAAATACAAAGACTGGAACATACTACAGGCCAATTGGACTGAACAGACCTATACAGAACATTCCTCCCAATAATAGCAGAATACATATTTTTCTCAAGTGTACATGGAACATTCTCCAGGATAGATCATACGTTAGTTCACAAAACAAGTTTTAATAAATTTTGAAAGATTGAAAAAAAGTCTGAAATATATACTCTGCCCACTATATCTCAATCACTGTGCCAGGCACTAGGAATACCATGGTGGAAAACACAGATGTAAGTTCTGCTCTCAGAAAGATTGTAGTTTAAGTGGAGTTACAGAAAAATCAATTGCAATGCAATATGGTAACTTGTTGCATTTCAAAGTGTATTGCTTGAGTTATTTTCAGGTACAACACCTTTGCTTAGTTGTATAGTCACCCACCATAGGGCCTGGGTTGTACATAGCTGTGATTCTCCCTTAGAGACTATAATTGAAGCTGCTCTGCATCAAATTTTGTCACATTAATAACCTTTTGGATGCTACCTAAGGCAGATTTAAAATGTGACTGCCAATTATTTGGCACGCCTGCGATCAGGGAGTGAGGTCTCTATCTCTTCCCATTGAATCAGGTGGGCTGGCAGCTTTGGCCAGTGGAGTATGATAGAAGTGATGCTATGTGACCTCAGAGTCAGCTTTCACTTTGTTCACTGGAACCTGCACACTTGGAGCCCTAAAGCTAGCATGTAAGAAGGTCAACTTCTCTGAGACTTCTAAGCTAACATGGCCACATGTAGACGTACTGGTCAACAGTCCCAGCTGGGCTCACCTTTCAGCACTTCAGCCCAAACACCAGACATGTGATTGAAGAAGTCTCCTCAGAAATGCGTCCTCTAGACCAGCCCTCAAAATCCAAGTTAACTGCACTATTCAAATTACCCCAGCTGAGACTCCAGACATTATAAAGCTGGGAAGAGCTTTCTTTGAATTCCTGATTCACAAAATCCGTGAGCAGAAGTCTGGGGGTAGTTTGTTACACAGCAATAAACAATCAGAATATTACCACTTCATAATAATTTGCAGTTTTACCACACTGGACCAATTTATCAAACTATTGATTCAGAGCTTCAAATCTGTCTCTCACTTATCCCCCTGCAATACTGCAACATAATTTAATTCCAATGCCAACCACTCAGAGTTAGCATCAGACTCCATAGGTTTAAGGGCATGGTCCCCAATAAGACGACCTGTACTTCATATACCAGCTGCAATTTCAGGGGTGCCCAGGCTACCTGCACTTCTGACCAACTGGCTACATATCCTGGGAGTTTCCATGGCTTCAGCCATGTTAAATAATTTGCTAGAATGACTCATAGAACTCAGGAAAGTGCTGTACTTACAACTACAGTTTTGTTATTAAAGGATACTAATTAAGACCAACCAAATGAAGGGAGACGTAGCAAGGTCTAGGAGTGTCCCAAACACAGGGCTTTTGTGCCTTTACCTCATTAAATCAGAGCACATCACTATCCAGTCATACTGATATGTTCACCAAGCAGAAAGCTGTGAGCTTTAGTGTCCAGAGTTTTTATTGGAGTTTCATTACATAGACATGAGTGATTAAATAATCTCCAACTCCCCTCTCTTCCCCAGACGTCAGACTGGCTCAAAGTCCCGCTTTAATCACTTGGTTGGTCTTTCTGGTGATAAGCCTCACCTGAGTCATCTCATTAGCCTAAGCTCAGGTGTGATCCAAGGGGCCATGAATAAAAAGGTACTCTTATTACTCAAGAAATTCCAAGAATTTAGAGTACCCCACCTAAGAATTAGGGATAAAGGCCAGTCAAATTATTTCTTATACAAACCCTCCTTCCTCCCCATATACTACTTCATTATATTGGCAGACTCAGCAAACTACATTTCTGCTTTGATGCTGGCTTCTTGTTAGGCTTAACCAAAAGGGTGTTAGGAGAAGACTGGAAGGAGGAGGAAGAGATTTACTGCTTTGTGTTTGCCTCCTGTTTTCTTCCCATTCCTGTGGGCATCACCCCAGCCACACTTTCCACCCTGTAGTGGCAGTTCATTTCAATACCTACTGTCCATTACAATTTGTGGTTTTCCCACACTCCCAGAACCAGGTTCATTATGCCCCCTCAAAAACATGAGAACAAGCCAGTCATCAACAGTTACCACTCCCACGTAGTCATCCAGGTCTCAGTCCATGAAGCCCCTTCTCCCAGCTCAGAGACACCAGCACCAGTCAAGCAGAATCTCTTCCTCAAAAGTCTGTGTTCCAGCCCCACAGGGTCCCCCATCCAACTTCAAAGACACTAGAACCAGCCAGCTAGTAGCCTCTCCTCAAAAGTCTTAATTTCAGCTCTATACATCCCATCTCCAAGTTTCTAAGTTTTAATAATTCTAACCACTGCACTTTGTTTCCTAAACTCTGGGGGTGATACTTTTTTTCATTTTTCCTTTTCTCCAATATGTAGTTATAAATTTTTATATTTAATTCCTTCCTTTAAAAAAGACTGGTGTCATTTTAATCTAGTGACTGATACACCGACTGTCAAAGATGACTCCTCTCCAGAATTGGTAACAATTCCATCATCACAAGAGTTCACCCTTGGCTTCCTTGGACTTACCACATCATCATAACAGGAGCTTTAGACCTGCACTATACAATAGAACCTACTATGATAATGAAAATGTTGCAATTGTTGCAATTGGCAATGCCCAACATGATGACCTATAGCCTCCTGTGACTGTTAAGAACAAAAATGTGACTAGTGCAAGCAAGAAACTAAATTTCCGGTTTTATTTATTAATTTTAATTTTATATAATTCACCTTACTTTAAATAACTACATTTCACTAGTGGCTATGGTCTTGGACAGTACAGCTATATGCTTATTCTTATCTCTCTCATTTACTAGAACTTGTTCTATTTTTCTGCTAATTATGTTTTGGTCTGTCTTACCAATTGTGAGCTTCTTGAAGCATCACTGATTGTCTCAGTACCTGGGTACATGGCATAAGGAGACATTAAAAAATGATTAACAAATTGAGTATAGTGTGTAACCAGGGTAGTGCAGTGGACAAAGACTGAGGCCATGTGTCAATGAAGAAAGTGATAGCCTTGGATTGTAGAATACAACTACTAGGATAGGGCACCTAACCTGTTTGTGCCTCACTTTCCTCATCTATAAGATCATTTATATCCTACAAGTCGCACTTGTTAGGAATCATGGTACTACTTACAAAATTGATCTAGAAGCTAAAGTTTCACCTTGGTATTAATTTTGACATTCTATCTTTCAAAACTAAGTTTAATACCTTATCCTCCTATCCGTGTCCTGTATCAACTAAATCTTTAAGAAACAGAAATATATGTCTTTTAAGCAGAAAATACACAGAAAAAGTTCTAGAAAGTTTGTCTCTGCTCCTTGGCATGAAGGAAAGAAGGAAGAACTCCACTTCCTTCTATTATTCATTCATCCAATTGGTCATTCAATAAATAATTATTTCACAAATTTCAAGTATCAGGCATTGTAATGCCCAAACTACTTTTTTTTAAGATTATGTAAATTAAATCTTTTTACCAATCTCTCTCATGGCAACTTTTGCTTCCATTAGTAGTGTATAATATAGTTAAATATTCTACAAATTATATAATTGTATTTGTTGTACATTCTCTCAATTAAATGGTAAGCTAAATGAGGGTGGAAACCATACCTGTCTTTTCAACTTGCATCCCCAACAAAACGTAATGTCTATGTAGCATCAATGTAGTATGTGACCACTAAACTGTTTTTGAATAAACGAATAAAGAGAAAAAGAATGCCATTGATATCATTTTGAAAATTGGTTACTAATGCCATACCTCACAAGAATTTAATAATCCCATTTGACAAGTTTTCTCAAGAAAATTGTCAACCAAGAACTGGAATTCCAAAGCCCAAAAGGGAATGTGGCTAGATAAAACATAAAGATCATAACTGAGCCCACAGTCCTCTGCTCATTAAATCAATGGCATTCAATGAATTAGCCCAAAACAAAGAACTTGAGAGGGGGCATAAAAAGATATTTTAAATTTGCAAAAGAGACAAAGTTCTTGAAAATTCAATCTTTCCATTGCAAGAGCAGAGCTTTTTGAAGAAGAAAAAGAGTTCTGACCTTCAAAAAGCTAATAGTCTGAAGTGTTAAGCCAGAAAGGAAGAGAGAATGCCTGATGATGTAAACTATAGTTTTCTGGCCCAAAAAGACTCATATTGAACAGCATGTGGAAGGAAGAAGGAAAGAAGAAGCAATGGGAAGTTAGAGAATAGTTTAGATATTCGTGGATTTAGATGGTTTGCCCCTTCCCTCCAAGCCAAGCCCTATACTAGGAAAGACATTCCAGAAACTCTAAATTCAAGAATCCCAAAAAAGGTTTATAGGTCCTTAAAGTAGAGGCTGAAGCCTAGGTAATCAGCAGTCTCATGGAGAAGTCCCTTGTTCCAACACAGTTTTGCAATAGTCAAGTGAAAATGGTAGTAGGACATATCTGCAGAGAGGCTTTACGATGATACCCTGAGCCTTCCACAATATCAGTGAGGTAGAGAGAGCATCTGAAGTCCTCCATGCACAAAGAGAGGGGTTTATCATGAAGCTAAGGAAGTTCAGGCTTCAGAGCCCTCATTTGCATACCCCCTTTACAAAGCCCCAGAAGAAGTCCTGGCGATGTGTTCACGTGGTCCAAGGTTTTTATAAAATTCACAACAGTAAAACATTTTAACGCAATTGGTTAAGACCACTGTTTCTTTTCATTGCAACTTCCTCTCTGTCACACTTCCCTCTGTGTCAGATGGTGTTGGAGTAGCCATCAGCATATTTTTGATACAGCTAAGAGGAAGTTGAATTGAGGATACATTTATATTTGAGTTTAGTCAGATATATTTACATGGTTCCCAGCCACTTCTGTGTGTAATTGTTTATGCTAGCTATCCAAGTATACAAATGAGTGCCAAAACTCCTCCTAGCATCCACTGTGCCGACTCAGCCAGAGTCATGGCACAAAGTTACAGAGCCCAAAGTTACAATATGATGTAAACATATCCTACAGCACCAAGAACCAGAACAAGATGGGTAGTAGAGGAGAACAGTTTAAAATGTATGAGCCAGGTGCTGGCCTATGGAAAGTTCTTCTAGTCAAAAGAGGTATGAAATTATAAAGTAAAGCATTCAGCTTTCATTGATACCTACTCAAAATGAAAGTGCTTCCAAGCCAGGAAATATACCAATTAATATATTCAACTTCCATGAAATCATCATTTTTTATCCTGTTTCTTAAAGGTAGCTGTCAAAATTAAATTAGGCCTCTCACCCCAAGCCCTGCGTTCTTCCCTACTGTACCCAACAGGGGCACAGATGTGCTGAAAGAATGGTGCTAGACCTGTGGGGACCTTACATGCAGGAGAACAAGGACACAGAGGGAACCACGTGGACAGAGACAAGGGCCCTTAGGACCCTTCTGCTATTAATCCAAAAAGGAGAGATGCTGATAGTCTAAGACCAGAGGAATGCCTCCCCCAAATACCAGAATGGAACTTAACTGGTACTTTGATCAACACCCAGGGAGAAGGGGAAAGGAGAGATTTGGCTCTGAATGAAAGACTAAATACTCAGGTGACCAAAATCCTATGGTGATTAAGTTGACGTGAAAGTAACTGATATTTAATTCCCTGACATCAGCGGGAAAAAAGAATTGAGATCCTATTTCAGTTCAGTTACAGAAAAAGAAGGTTAATCTTTGGACACCTGAGTTTTGTGACACTAAACTTAACACCCAGCAAATGAATCACAGAGAAATTCTGCCAGAGTGGCTGAGTCAAGTCAATATACAATGTTTCTGGTGACAAGGTTGAACTTTACTTGAGTCCTCTGCTTCTGGAAAACAATGTTGAGTAAGAAATCCCCCGCCCTCCTCTGCACCCACTGGTATTTTTGGGAAGGGTTAAATGCAATGAACCATGCTGCTCTTTTATATTCTAAACAAAATGCATCACTCTCTTTCCTCATGCCTACCATACGACTCACAGATGACTCTTTGGTTTACCTGCTTCTACAAAACCTTACAGTCCCTTCCTTCTTTCCCCTGAGATATTCCTCACCAATGAACATTCTCCCTATTGCAGTGGTCTGAGTAAAACCATCTCCTTAATTGCCCAGAGTATTACATCTTGACGCTGGCATGTTCTCAGTAAGCAGTAACCCAAAGGCTAGTTGAGTTTGCAGTTATAATCATAAAACTAGGGTTTTATAAGCAGAGTGCAGTTGGGCATATGAAGGATCTGAACAATCAGTTCCATCAAGAAGACTCTTCTGAAGTTAAAAAATAAATTGCAGACTTCCAAATGATTATGGCTGTATTTTACACAGATTTGAAAAAAGAGATGACCAAAAAATTTCCCTGAATTTAGCAATGATTTACAATAAATTTTATTTTTTCAATCCCAAGGGAGCTCTACATACATTTGATGAATTCAAAATTATGTCCAGGTAAAAATAATTATTTCTGTAGAAGAGCCATGCTTAGTGACTGCACACCTTTTTCAAGTATTTCTATGACACTCCAAGATATTTGAGTCACGTGTTAGAAACAATGAACTTTGTTTCAGGTAAAAATTAAAACGTGAAGAAAGAGGGGTTGACTCGACTGGGGTAGGCAGAGCGTCACAGTACCTGGAGCTGTTCTTTCAGAGGGCTGGTGGCCAGGCAGGACTCATGAAACAGACATTTCTTACCCCTAACCTAATTCACCCCTAAGCTGGGAGCTGGGAATACTCAGAAGCAAATGTCTCTTCCAGGATCTCCTTATGTGGCCCCACAGACAGGAATCACCCTGAAACCTCTCCATTCCTCCAATCTTGTCATCTACGCTCTCTTTCTCTTTCTCTGACACACACACACACACACAGTCTCTCTCATGCACACACACTCTCTCACATACACACTCACACGTACTCTCACACTCACACACTCACACACTCACACATACACACTCACACACACTGGCTCCCTCTCACACACATTCCATCTTCTCTAATACACTCTCTCACACACACATACACTGTCACACACGCACACACACAATTTCTCACACACACACTTCTCACACACACATACACTGTCACACACGCACACACACAATTTCTCACACACACACTCTCACACACTTTCACATACTCCCACACACACACTTTCTCTCACATACACCTTCTGACACACACATATACACAAACTTCATTTCTGGCTCTATACTCAGGCCTCTACTTCCCAATGACCTTGACTGTTGGAGAAGAAGGAAAAAGAAAAGTCTGTTCTTCGAGAAGTTCAGAGATCCGTCTTCCCAGAGCCCACTCCAGGGAAAGGAAAGAGACCAGGGGCAGAGAGCAGCCAGGCCAGGGGTCAGTCCCAGCCGCCCTCCACTCCCTGGCCCCATCCTTCCTAAGCTTACCTGCTATCCAGCCCAGGCTTGAAATTGCCAATAGGAAAGAAAAATCTACAATTGTGAAAACACAGACAACAGGTTTGTGGATATTTCCAAACTGATTTGAAGGCAAGATATTTTGTAAATATTATGAAAGGAATAATGTATTGGTCATAATTTGTATACCACAGCAAATGCACATATTATCCTTCCTTAAAACTATACAGACAAACCCACACATATTTTGCAGGCTTCTTTAGAAATGTAATGAATATTAATTTAATATCTAGTCAAAATGTTCAAAACCAGCTTTCGTGCCATGTGAAGCATAGGATCACCCTGCCCATACTGTGGGTAGCACAACTTTCCAAAGTGGAATCGTTCACTGCCTTTTCATGCGGCAGCATTCCATTTGTTTGTTTGTTTGTTTTGAGATAGAATCTCGCTTGTCACCCCGGCTGGAGTGCAGTGGCATGATCTCGGTTCATTGCAACCTCTGCCTCCTGGGTTCAAGCGATTCTCCTGCCTCAGCCTCCTGAGTAGCTGGGACTATAAACGCCCGCCACCACACACAGCTAATTCTAGTAGAAACAAGGTTTCCACGTTAGCCAGGCCGGTCTCAAACTCCTGACCTCAGGTAATCTGCCTGCCTTGGCCTCCCAAAACACTGAGATTACAGGCATGAGCCACCACACCCAGCCAGCGTTTCATCTTTATGCAGGATTTTATTTTAGATCCGAATTTGCAAAAGGGAGTCAACATATTGTTTAGTTTTGAAAACTAGACAAATACATCCGCATTATTCTTGACCCTCAACATTCTAATGAGGATGAGGGGGCATTTTTAGAGTTTGCATTTTGAAGTAATCCAGACAATTTTACATCTCAACATCTAAGTTTCATTTCCTTCCCTAAAATCGAAGTGTACATTATTGTGATGGGTGTGAAAAGACCTGAGTGTAGTTAGATGAAAATGGCCTATGTGCGTACTAGTGATTTACGTTCAACACGGAAATGAGTTGTGATTTTACAGACAAGAATGATTTTTCCTTCTGTTTAATATTTAGGCCATGTCTCCTCTGGCATCAGAGTCCCTTATCTTTCTCCTCCTACTTCACACTTTCCATAAGCCTTCTGGTTTCACAGCAGACACACTATAAATCTTCTCCTTCTAAGTGTCCCACATATGTTTCATTAAAAGTGTTTGTTTCTTTGATCAGCTTGACGTTTTTTAATGCTAAAAAAAAATAATAACTCTGTCACCTGGCACTTGGAACTGTAAAGGCCCTGAACGCAGGGCAGCACATCTGAGTGGGCCCGAGTCAGGGGTCTGTGTTTGCCATTCAGACCCCACCAGGCATGGGCCTCCTCCTCTAGGATCCCAGAGAGCATTGACGGCATGAGCTAGAACACAGTCCTGGGGTGGCGGCTTTCCAGGGCTGCTGTAACAAAGTACCATAGACTCAGTGGCTTCAACAGCAAAAAATTCCCGTCTCACAGTTCAGGAGGCTGGAAGATCACAAGATCAAGGCATTGGCAAGGTGGTGTCTTCTGAGACCCCTCTCCTTGACTTGGACTTCTCTCTGTACCTGTCAGTGTCCAGATCTCCTTTTTCTTGAGACGGAGTCTTGCTCTATCGTCGCTCAGCCTGGAGTGCAGTGGCGCAATCTCAGCTTACCGCAAACTCCACCTCCCGGGTTCAAGCTATTCTCCTGCCTCAGCCTCCAGAGTAGCTGGGATTACAGGCCCCTGCCACAGGACCAGGCTGATTTTTGTATTTTTAGTAGAGACGAGGTTTCACCGTGTTGGTCAGGCTGTTCTCGAACGCCTGACCTCAGGTGATCCATCCTCCTTGGCCTCCCAAAGTCCTGGGATTACAGGCATTAAGCACCACCCCGGCCCTAATCTCCTTTTGTATCCAGGCAGAGTCCTACTGAATTATGACCCACCCTACTGGCCTCATTGGAACTTAATTACCTCTTTCAAGATCTTATCTCCAAAAAGTCATATTTTGATGTACTGCAAGTTGGAACTTCAGCATATGAATTTTGGGAAATAAAATTCAGTGCAACATACCTGATATTTTTTACACATTGGCAAAATACATGAGGAAGAAGAAGGGAAAAGAAAGCCAAGGAGAGGCAGTCACTGCTAATTCCTTGGCAAAGTGGAGTGGATTTCTCGGGGACTTCAGATGTCGTCTATTAAGGGGCTTGACTCACACTACATAGGTTATGTCACCAACACTTCAACAGGCAAATTAAGCCAACACAGAAAGTCCAAGGCGAGCTCTGAGTCACAGATGCAGGTCTATATGGGTCTTCTGGGCCTCTGCGACAGCCCATTTCCCAGCAGGGAGGGCATGGTGCAGAGTGTGATAAGGCCCCTAATTTTCCCTCCTCCTCCTCCTCCTCCTCCTCCTCCTCCAGGCCATCATTGGTAATGGTGATCTCAGAATAATTTCACAGAATCCACTGAGTACTTGTAGCCTTCACTCCCAGGAGTCCAAATGACTCAACTTACATTACATCTCCAGAAGCATAATTTTTGCCGCATAAAAGGGTACACCACGGAAAGCACTCTGTCCTGGGTAATTGATTCCTGTGCCACCCATTCCTCCTCCAATGGGACTTTCTCCAGAGGGTGAGGAGATTGCACCACACATCAGGATTCCTGGGTTCCCGTCTGCGGCCTGTGATGTTCTCATCAGTTAGCACTCAGAGACGTCACCCTCAGTAATTGTAATTAAATTGCTTCCCATACCACTCTGGCTGTACAAAAGTTAGCTTGAATTTCAGAGGCCATTTCACTTATCAGGTTGGACTCTATTTGTTTGGGTTAAACCATTAGGTTTTTCAAGTCTGTGCGGAGTATTATTTCCGTTTTTCATTGCATTTTCTTCTTCTACTTCTCAAAAGTATACTCTCATTTGGCTTTGTAGCTGGAAAGTGTACTCTATGACTCAGGAAAACAAATGGCATAAATATTACCACCATTCCCAGAAATTGTGGGCGTGTGTATTAACGTAAGTAGGGCAAGGAAGAAGGTAAAAGAGGAAAGGGGTCTTTTTATTAGAACCCCCAAAATTTCCAGTCACAACCTTGTCACCTTATACTCCAAAGGTACACACTGTTGTCCTCAGCTTTTCTGATATGAGTGGTAACAGTTTAGGAAACTGGGAATGGCAGATAAAGCGCAAAAGATGCCCTTCATGCTATTTCACATTTCACAGTACTGTTCATCCAGTACTGTCTAATAAAGACACGCTTCACTTCTTTACTCTGTAAACACAAATTTCATCATTAATAATCTTATTATTATTTCAATCTTTTCCCCCACTTACTTACATTATTGCACACAAAGGGAAACCGTTGTCTTTATTATAAGATACATTATATGTGCTGTACATGCAGACAGGCAGGCAGGTGCTATGACTGACCATCTCACCAGAACGACGGAGAACAGGAGAGAAATGGTTCCCCTCAAAGAAAGGGAACCTGTGCAGACAAAAACAATAGCCCAGCATGATGGGAGGTGAATTCTGCAGAAGGAAGGATAAAGCCAAATTTTTTGTGACTATTTTCTGTACAATTTCAATAAATAGGAAAGGAAAATTTAGTTATGGGGCAGTGTGTTCCAGTCCAGACACAACCACTAATTAGTTATAAAACCTTAAGAAGCCTCCTCTTCTTCAAGCTTGTTTCTTCATGTGCAACCTGAAGATGTTAAAGAACGTTGTCTCCAGATGACCTCTGGGTCTCAGAGGATCTCCTTACATGACTGAAATGTGGGAGATTTAACTCTGACATCAAATAGCAGCATGAATATGAGAAAATCATTTAATCTCCCTAAACTTCATTTGTAAATCAGGAGCAATAATGTCTTAAGTCATTCATGAAATTTCATGTGCAAAATCATGTGGAAAATAAATATCAAGAGTTGCCACGTAGTAAATATCTTCTATGTATTTAGTGCTATACTAAATACCTTCTTATGGCTGTATCAGATTTCTCTATTCTATTTATCCAATACAGTTATCTCCCCTTATTTGAAGTTTCACTTTCTGCAGTCAACATTATGTTATTGCAGTCTGAAAATATTAAATGGAAAATTCTGGAAATAAACAATTCTTAAATTTTAAATTGTGTGCCATTCTGAGTAGCATGGTGAAATCTTCCGCCATCCCACTATGTCCTGCACAGGACACAAATTATCCCTTTGTCTAATGTGTCCATGCTGTCCATGCTATTCACCTATTAGTCATCAACACCATCGTCTGCTCCTGATGGATGTCAGGATTGTCCTTCTTCTGACAGATCACCAGAAGGTCAGCAGTAGCCTAGCACTATGTCACAATTGCTACATCATTCACCTCACCTTATCTCATCAGGCAGGCATTTTATCATGTCAGATCATCACAAGAAGAAACGTAAGTACACTACAGTAAGATACTTTTGAGAGAGATAGACCACATTCACACAAATTTTATTATGACATATTATTATACTTGTTCCATTTTATTATTAGTTATTGTTGTTAATATTTTCCTTGCCTAATTTATAAGTTAAATTTCACCATAGGTATGTATGTATAGGAAAAAAACATAATATATATAGGATTTGGTATTACCCATGGTTTCAGGCATCCACTGAGATTCTTGGAACATAACTCCTATGAAAGAGGGAGGAACTACTATAATGCCTGGTGAAGACCCACTCTTTATTTCTTTTTCTTTTCTTTTTTCTTCTTTTTTTTCTGAGACAGAGTCTTGCTCTGTCGCCCAGGCTGGAGTGCAGTGGCATGATCTCAGTTCACTGCAACCTCTGACTCCTAGGTTCAAGCGATTCTTCTGCCTCAGCCTCCCAAGTAGCTGGGATTACAGGTGCACACCACCATGCCTGGCTAATTTTGTATTTTTAGTAGAGATGGGGTTTCACCATGTTGGCCAGGCTGGTATCGAACTTCTGACCTCTGACTCCTAGGTTCAAGCGATTCTTCTGCCTCAACCTCCCAAAGTGCTGGGATTACAAGCATGAACCACCGTGTCCAGTACTCTTGATTTCTTTCACTCAACTTATTCCACAGTTTTGCTCTCATGTCTGAATAGACAATGATAATGGAATATTTACACATGAGTAGTCAGAGAAACTTAATGGATTTTCACCCTTAAGCAAATAAGGGTGAAAAGACAGGGACATGTAATAGGAACAAAAAAATTGTTAAAAAATAAATAAATAAAAAGAAGAAAAAGAAAGGAAAGAGGAGAGTGAGATGACAAGAAATTAGAATAAGATAAAAATGAACACAGGTGAGGCAAGCAGGGTTGCAAGAAAAATTTTAAATGCAATAGAAAAGTTAAAATAACTCCCGGGACCAATAAAAAGCCCAGTTTAAAACTTCAGAAAAGTGGATGAATAATATGGAGAACTTACTTGAGACATTTTCTTGGAATTTGGAGAAAAATTACATAGAGATAAAAATTATGAGAAAAAAGTAACAGGTTTAAGCTTTGTTCATAGTCTTTCATAGCTAAAAACCCATTCAGAAAAAGCTATAGCTCTTGAAACTGAAGAAATAAATGAAGACAGAATTATAGAAAATTTTCAACCCTGAGAAACAACTTGAATATTGAAATGAGTGACCATATTACAAGTAGAATCTTAAATAGACAACCTCACTTAGACTTCTAGTTGTATTTTTTATTACAAGGATAACAAAAAAACATTTTGTCAAAATCTGGGCTGAAAGAAATTAACTTGAAAGATGTAAATATTATAGTATACAAGTTAACATCTTTGCAACAATAAATACAAGACGACAATGGAGCAACATCTAGAGAGTTTGGAGGCTGAACGTTAGTGAATATGAATTTTCATTCCAGGCTGAGTTATTATTTTTGTATAATAGGAACCTAAGGCAGTATCAGATATGTACAAGCTCAAGAAAATATAACCCTTGTCATTCCTTGAGGAAATACACATTGCAACTGACCAATGAACCAAGAGATAAACTAAAATTAAAAGCTCAAAAACTGAAAACTAATGTTGATCTATGTCTGAATGTTAGTGTTCCCCTGACCAAAAATTCGTATGTTGAAACCTAACCCTCAGGTGATGGAGTTAAGAGGTGCAGCCTTTGGGAAGTAATTGTGTCATGAGGGTAGAGACCTCATGAACAGGATTAATGTCCTTATGAAAAAGGAGCTTGTTCATCTCTTCTGCCACATGAGGACACAGCTAGAAGGTGCCACTTATGAGGAACAGGCCCTTACCAGACATCAAATCTGCTGGTGCCTTAACCTTGGACTTATCAGCCTCCAGAACTGTGAGCAATACATTTCTGTTATTTGTAAATTACGCAGTCTACGGTACTTTGTGGTAGCAGCCAAACTGACTGACTAGTGCATAGGACAAAAGGACTGGGTTTTTGCTGTTAGTGCTCAAGGACTGCCAAGACTAATCCTGATGGAGTGATAAGAAAGAGGGCAGCAGCTTCAAATTGGGTCCCTTGATGTCTGGGTCCCACAGAGGTGACTCAGGTGCCAACGAAGATGAGCAGAGGGCTTTGTAAAGCATGCTAGGTCCACTACTCCCTTTTCAACCACAGCAGTTCTGTGTTTAGCCCTTTTTATTTATTATGGTTCTGCCAAATATTTGGTTTGGGGGGAAAAAAGTTTCAGCAGTTTAAAAAAATGGATAATTAAAAACCATCTGAACAGTAGAAGTATCAGATAGAAAAATCTGGATTTGAACACCAACATTGCCACCTACTAATTATGTGACCTTGGGCAAATCATCAACCTCCATGACCTCTGGACTCTTCAGGTATAAGTTACTACCACATACCTTATGGGTTCTTGTCTAGACAAATTGAAAAGAGATGTGAAAGAAATTTTCTATGTGCTAACTTCCAGTAGAAACTGCATAATAATTTATCCTGTTTGTTTAGAGTATGGCCCACTCAAAGGTGTGTGTTCAATCTCATGCCACAAACAAGTTTGGAAGGTGACACAGTTTTCCACATGGGGCTGGACCTCCCAACCGCTTTTACTTTAGGATGTGCTTAGAGAATGTCACTTGAGGTCAACAGAGGCATCAGCTTGTGATCCAGGGGTTCCAGTCACTCAAGCCTCATTCAGACACACAGGGGGACTACGAAATAAGTATCATGACCCAACTGTAACTCATCTGCCGGTAAGGCAGTTCTGAGGTAAATATTCCCATTTCCATCTCTTAATGTAACATGTCCTAGATTTAGCTAAGTGACAGCATCTCTTAGGAAGTTACACCTCTTTTGATTTGCTTGCTGGTCATCCAGAACCTACACACACTCTATCATTCCAAAATTAATTTCCATTTGACAAACTGAAGTTGTCAGTCACCTCATCTTTCCATACTTTTACGCAAATCTACGAGTCTCTCCCACAGAGCACTGAGCCAGGACGCACTGAAATTTGACGTTTAGCACCACGTTGCTCAGAGTGTTCCTCTGTCTGTGGACATCCACAATTCAACCCCATTATCTTCAGAGAAATTGACATTTTTCAAAGGTTTATAATTACATAAAAAATGATTCTGTTAAATATGTGAGAGAAATGGATATAAATTGTATATGAATTATAATCTTAATTCATAAAGAATATACGTTGAAAGAAATACTGAAAGTAAATACTTTACCGGATTAGCAGTAGTTTTATCTAAGTAATAAATGACTCTTTTTCTTTCTACCTTTCTGTATTTTAAAAATATTTTATAAGGAATGGCATTGCTTATTTTTAATGAAGCATAATTTAAATAATGTACACAAATCTTAGGTAAACAGGTCAATGAATATTTATATATGTGTACGCTCAGGTGACCACCATTTAGATCAGGACTATTTCCATCTCACCATAAGCCCTCTCACGTCCCTCTCAGTAAGTAATACCCACTCCATCTCACAAAAAACAGTAACCATCATCCTGACTCAATTGCTATGAATTAACTTTTAAGAAATATGCAACACACAAAATGGAAGAGATAATAAATATTATTTTTAATTATATAAAATGTAGGAGATATAAACAACAAAATGTCGATATCTTAACACACATACATGCTTTTCCTGAAAGCATGGACTGATTATTATGATTGCTGTGTGCTTGCAAAATAGATCTTCTGGGAAATGGCCACCATGAAAGACAAATAATTCATATGAGCTAAAGGTGACCCTCCAGGGCTCTGAAGTTTTGGTTCAGAATAGCAAACTCTGTCCTTTTTGGCACATGCATAAAGTTCATTTCAATTTGCAGAGATTTTCAGTTCCTCCAAAGAGATCCTGCAGGAACAGACTCCCCTTTGAGATTTCTGATAATTGTCAATGCTCAATGAGCGGAACTTGCTTACTCTAATACCTTCTTTCTTAATATAGTTGCATAGGTTTTTCACCTTCCCAACCTGGCTGAAACCTAAAGAGATAAAAGTTTTTTGTTTTACTTGTATTATCCTATAGGATCCAAGAGAACCGAAAACATCTTCTGTTTGAATAGTCAATACTGTGATATTCTCCATAGAATGAGTTTCTGTACCTTCCTTTCAGATATAAACATCATCACTGAAAGAGAGTCTCCTTTTGTGTGAACAGTTCAACATAACATGAGGTTTGGCTATTTCTCTCTAGTGTCTTTAAAGGGAGACAGCCAGCACTGTCAACATGCTTTATTTCATACGCCTTCATATAACTGAGAAATGGGTATCAGTTTCCCCTCTGACATCACTTATGATGTTTAAATAATTTATCCTTCTAACTTTTCCATCTGGAAGTGATTTTGTTTAACTTCAAACATGTTAGGCTTTTCTTCGTCGTCTCCTCACCACTCCCTAGATTCTCCACATGTGGTGAGGCGTGGACAAAAGTTCTAGTGTGAGTCTGTGTGGTGCTCAAATAGAAAAGAGAATGGGTCGAGGTGTGGTGGCTCATGCCTGGAATCCTAGTATTTTGGGAGGCCGAGGCGGGCAGATCACTTGAGGCCAGGAGTTCAAGACCAGCCTGGGCACTATGGTGAAACCCTGTCTCTACTAAATATGCAAAAATTAACTAGGCGCGGTAAACCCGGGAGACAGAGATTGTAGTAAGCAAGATCATGCCACTGCACTCCAGCCTGAGTGACAGAGTGAGATTCTGTCTCAATAAACAAAGAAAAAGAAAAAAGGACCAGGCGTGGTGATTCACGCCTGTAATCGCAGAACTTTGGGAGGCCAAGGCAGGTGGATCACTAGATGAGGAGATCAAGACTATCCTGGCCAACATGGTGTAACCCCATCTCTACTAAAAATACAAAAATTCTGGATGTGGTGGCGTGTGCCTGTAGTCTCATCTACTCTGGAGGCTGAGGTAGGAGAATTGCTTGAACCTGGGAAGTGGAGGTTGCAGTGAGCCAAGATCACACCACTGCACTCCAGCCTGGCAATAGAGTGAGACTCTGTCTCAAAAAAAAAAAAAAAAAAAAAAGAGGGAGAGAGAGAGAGAATGGTTCCCTTTGACTATGTGCATCTCCATTACCCTATACTTTACAAAGCCTCTCCCAACCGTGTGGTGTTTCTCACTGGCCTCCACCTCACTGCCAGATCTCTTCTCTTCTCTTCTGTACTAAACATTTGTTTTTCTTGGTAGTGTTATTTGTGGAGTCTCAATATCCTCCCTCCAAGCCCTGTTAGATCCCCTGAGGGGCTTCTCTTCCCTTTCCCTGTTCTCATGGTAGCTTCCTTTTCCTAAACATGTTTTGGCCAACATTTTTGTTCTTCTGTTTTTCAAATCTGGCTCCCTGACCTGTTGGATGCATTCACCCCACCTTCCTCTGATCATGAACAGATCTTTCAATCTATATCCCTACCATAGAGGGCATGGCTCTCTCTAAAAGCATATCTCTCTCATACCCAAAAACTAGCTCTCTCTTTGCTGTCAGTGACTGCTCAATGTGCTCTAACATCCCAATTGCCCATTCAACCCACACTCAGTGGATTACTTTCTGAACACATACAAACTATATGAAAATAGAAATTTTCTTAATGCCCTTTAGACATTTAGCCTTGTCCCCAGATAATATTCTACCCACATAACCAACCCCTGCCCATTTTAATTGGTTTTCCTAATATATTTCAAGATTTCACAGTATACTGGCATAAAGGAAAGAACCTGGGCTTTGAAAGCAAACAGACTTGGGTTCAAGTCCCAGTCAAATATCAACTTCTCAGGACATCGGTCTCCTTATCTCAAATAAAAATAATAAAAACTATTTCACAAGACAGTTGGCGGGAGAAATGAGGGAACATATGTTCCTATATAAGGTACCTAGCATAGAGTTTGACAGATAGGAGGAGGTGTTTTAAACTTAGTTCTGTGACCATTCCTTTCTCTGATTTTTTTTTAAAAAACAAAATGTTGGCGTGCAGGGATATGTGTACACACACACACACACACACACACACACACACATCTAATATAAACCCAAACTCCCTAGACTGGTACTAAATTAAGTTGTCTCTCTTCTGTGCCGCAAACCCTATTTCTTATTCCTTTTCTGAATGCAAACATTAGTGATGAAATCTCTCTTCCGCTAAGCACTGCAGCCATCCCCTCTTGCAAACTCTAGATGTATACAGCCTCTCTATTCCCACTGATAAGATGCTACCATGTGTTTTGGTCACTTCTTGACTTGACAAATGTAACTGTTGTCCAGATGGCCTATCCTCCCTCTGTGCTTCTCAAGTCTAGTAAATATTAGAGACTGCTGCCAAGATTCTCTCTCCCTCTGGTCATTCTGAACCTAGTTCAAATCCCTACTGTTGCTTTGTAACAGCAATTACAAAATTCATTTTTTACAGAATTCAACATATCCTAAATCTGAAATGAAAGCAAAATTCTCCCTCAAATGTGTTTGGTTGCTTTTATTGTTCTTCTAAATTTTTACTTTGTTCATGTGTTTCTACTCCTTCCAACTTTTTTCTTTCTCATTCTTTACCCACCACTTGGATTTTTCCATTCATGCTGCAATCATTTGAAAGTCCTTTCCACAACTCAGGTTGAAATTTAATTGCCATTGTGAGAGTGTTGGAAGGTCAGACCTTTAAGGGGTGTTTAGGTAAAGGATTAATGCCCTTATTATGGGAATGGATTAGTAATCTCAGGAGTGGATTTATATATATATTTATATATATATGATGAATTCAGCTTGACTTCCTCTCTCTGTCTCCACGTGCTCGCTTGCCCTTCTGCCGTGTTACGATGCAGCATGAAGGTCCTCACCAGATGCTGGTACCATGCTCTTGACTTTCCAGCCTCCAGAATAATGAGCCAAATAAACTTCTATTGTTTAGAAATTACCCAGTCTCTGTTACTCTGTTGTAGCAGCAGAAAACAGACTAGGACACAGGCTAAAAACTTTTTTTCCTCATTCAAAAGTGTTCTTAAAACACCATCTAAAAAGCTAATCAGGCTGTGTGCAGTGGTTCACGCCTGTAATCCCAGCACTTTGGGAGGCTGAAGCAGGCAGATCGCTTGAGGTCAGGAGTTTGAAACCAGCCTGGCCAACATGGTGAAACCCCGTCTTTACTAAAAACAAAATAAATAAATAATACAACAAATTAGGCTGGTGTGGTGGTGCACGTCTGTGATTCCAGCTACTCAGGAGGCTGGGGCACGAGAATTGCTTGAACCAGGGAAACAAAGGTTGCAGTGAGCTGAGATTGCACCACTGTTCTCTGGCCTGGGTGACAGAGTGAGACTCTGTCATAAATAAATAAATAAATAAATAAATAAATAAATAAATAAATAAATAGCTAATGATACCTAAATTGATATATCTATTCAAAGGATACTGTTGGAGCCTTTAAAAGAATAAAGCAGTTATTCTAGTGTAGAGAAATTGCCCAAATATACCATTAAAGAGGACAAAAAAGTGTGAAAAAGTGTGTTTAGTTTGACCCTTTTAATGCATAAAAAGTACATCTGTGTATGTGTACATACACACACACACACACACACAAAGGAAGAGTCATATTTGCATATGTTTCTGCAAAGATACACAAGACTTTAAGTGTTTACCTTTGAGAAGAGGGACCTTTTTCTACTATTTGAATTTTCTAGCTATGTGCCTTAGTTACATTTTATTCTAATGTCATCAAGCATTATCTAGGCAGTAGGATGATGGGCAATTATTGCTTCTTTTTTATACTATTCAACGTATTAATATCTAAGAAATCTTACATTTAAAAAATAAAATTAATGATTTCCCCACTCCAGAGGCTTGAGCATGGAAAGGATTGTTAGAAGAAACCAACACAAACCCATCACAGCCCCTATGCTGAGTGCACTACTTATTTCAAAATGTCAAGTCCTATGTTATGTTCAGCACTGAGCTGGAAAAATAGAAATGCACTAGGGACAAGTGCACTGAGAACATAAAAATGAATCAAAGACAGTGCCTGCTCTCAAGGAGTTTCTGTATAAACAATGGAATAATTTCTACAATCAAAGCGAGACAAGATGCTGCAGGAAATCTCTGTGGCACAGCAAGGACAGACTCAGAGGAAGTGACTTTGAGTTGGGCCCTATTTCAGTAAGGATGAGCCAGTCTATGCAGTAATACTAAATTGGCCCTGAAATCTCAGTGCCTAGCACTATCAAAGGTTATTTCTTGCTCCTGTGAAGACTACTGCAACACAACAGGCTATGCAGCTCTCCATGTTTTCTGCCATATGAATCTCAAGACAGTTTGCCACTGGTAAAATGGTTAACTAGATAAGTTGATCTTTGGGAGTCTTTCACACTTTCTTTCTTCTTCAGTACAAATTTTTTCTTTCTCTTCACTACTGGCAAATAGTTTTCTTCACATCCCTTTTCTCCACCCAAGGAACCCAGCTCTCACACATTTGACCGATGAAGCTCCTTTCCTTATAATTGCACTTTCTCCCCCATCTTTCAGACTCATCCAGTGCACCTTCCCAGAGGCAAAACTTACCTGAGCTGTGTCTTGTTCTCAGCTATTTGAGCAGTGTGATACTACACACAAATGTAGAAACAAATGGATAAGAAATAGAGTCTCGCTGGAAAGAAGCTTACCAACATTAGGAATCAAATGCAGAAAAATTATTAATTAGAAGTGAATATTCACCCAGGGGGACTCATGCACCCTCTCTGAAACAGTTCCATGCTCCTCACTGTGACATTAGAGGCAAAGACCTGCAAACACAAAGGTGCTGTACTAAGCTAAAATGAAGCTGCTGTGAATGCATCTTGAAGACCCTGACACCCACTGTGCTAATTCTCTATTGTACCCTCCATATCCATTCTCTTCCCTTCTCTAACCTGTTCTAGGTATAGAAAAGTTCCTTGTAGATTATAGCACTGGTCTCCCTTGCTGTCTGGCTCAACCAATGGGACTAACTAGCAGGTAATCAGATGGCAGGAAAAGAGAAAGTTCACAGTATTCATTCCCTCAGGTTTCTCCTGCCTTGCTGTGGCATGAGAGTGGCTACAGTATCCTATTTAATGCCACACTCTGGTCAAGTGGTGTCTTTCCCATGGCTACAACTCTCACTAGGTTTGTTCCAGGAACAACCACTTCCTTTTACCTCCTCAAGCCTGGATGTGGTAGTGGCTTCCCATTGTTGCTGGGACCTCATCATCTTTTGTTGGTTTCTGCAACCTCGTTCTCACCTATGTTGAATTACCCCTTCATGACACTCTTCAATTACCCCTTAAATGTGCCATCTGTCTCCTGCCAGTCTCCACCCAGCTCAGCTCTTCAGCCTTCCTAAAGACAAAGGACTATACAAGAAACCCAGGGAAGCCAGGTCAGCCCTAACAAGCAGCCTCAAAATAAATTCCTCTACCGAGTGGGAATTCTTAAATGGTGTATCAACTATAGGAAATAGTATGACATTTCTTCAATAAATTAAACATAAAGCTGGGGGCAGTGGCTCATGCCTGTAATCTCAGCACTTTGGGAGGCCGAGGTGGGAAGATTACTTGAGGCCAGAAGTTCAAAACCAGTTTGGTCAACATAGCAAGACCTCATCTCTTAAAAAAATTAAACATAAAGTTACCATAATTGCCAGCAATTACACATCTTTTCAAACAGATATTTGTATACACATGTTCGTAGCAGCATTATTTGCAATAGCCAAGAGATGGAAACAACCCTAGGATTTATTTATTTTTTTTTTTAATTGTACTTTAAGTTCTAGGGTACATGTGCACAACGTGCAGGTTTGATACATAGGTATACATGTGCCATGTTGGTTTGCTGCACCCATCAACTCGTCATTTACATTAGGTATATCTCCTAATGCTATCCCTCCCCCAGCCCCCCACTCCCTGACAGAGCCCCGTGTGTGATGTTCCCTGCCCTGTGTCCAAGTGTTCTCATTGTTCATTTCTGACCCATAAGTGAGAATATGTGGTGTTTTGTTTTCTGTCCTTGTGATAGTTTGCTGAGAATGATGGTTTCCAGCTTCATCCATGTCCTTGCAAAGGACATGAACTCACCCTTTTTTATGGCTGCATAGTACTCTATGGTGTATATGGGCCACATTTGCTTAATCCAGTCTATCATTAATGGACATTTGGGTTGATTCCAAGTCTTTGCTATTGTGAATAGTGCTGCAATAAACATACATGTGCATGTGTCTTTATAGTAACATGATTAACCCTAGGATTTATTGATGGATAAGTGGATAAACAAAATGTGGTATTTATACAATGGAATATCATTCAGCCTTTCAACATGAGTTTTGGCGTACATAATTGGAGTATGTAATTTGGAGTACATAATTGACCATTTCAATCATCATTTTTAAATGGTATGGTTCAGTAATATTATGGTTTGAATTTTTGCCCTGGGACATTCAAACCATAACATTCAAACCAAAAATTCAAACCATAACATCACTGAATCATAGCATTTTAAAATGATGGTTAAAATGGTAAACTTTGTGTTATGTGTATTTTATCACAATTTAAAATAATTTTTAAAAATTCCTCTGCACCGTGTTATAAATGAGTTTTCTTTAGCTAGAACAAGTATCAAGCATGCTTAATTCAAACAATTTCACTGCATCAGCCAGGACAGGAGGTGAATACATAAGCTCTCATACAAGCTATCACCTGGACTGGGACCCAAACTGGACTAAAATGTGTCATGCCAGGGAAGCCGGAAACCAATAACATGTTGAACAGAAACCCAAGAACATACTTATTCACACACAAGGCTCTGTCCCTAGGCAACAGAAAGATCTGATTTCCATGTTCTCCTCCAGCATCCTGGCTTTGAGGTTGAGTCCCATGTTCTCAAAACAAGGCAGTCTCTTTGCTTCTTCTTGTAACTGGGTGAAATAAAAGCCAGGGACATCTGAACCGAAATGACTGGCTTTAAATTTTTTTTTTTAATGTTCCTGTACCCACCCTGGTTAATCCTTCATTTCCTGAAATATATGGTCTCCCCTGTTATACTGAAGCTCATGCTGCCATCGCTAGTAAAACTGGGACATTTGGAGCCTGACATATCTCATAACACAATATGCACAAAAGGTCCAGAGTAGAAGCAGAGTGAGCCCGCATCTGGTCTTACCTCCCAGGGTGAGGCAGGGCTATAAATGTTCAGCTCTAGCTATTGGGAGAAACTCCCATTAGGCAGAGAGTACAAAGACAAGCATTTGTCTCATGCAGTGAGTCTCAAAGTGTGGTCCCTAAGCTAGCAGCATAAGCATCACTTGAGAACTTATTAGAAATGGAACTTAATAGGCCTCACCCTAGATCTACTGAATCAGAACTTCTGGGAGTGGGTTCCAGACATCTGTGTTTTAAAAAGGTCTCCAGGTGATTCTGATGCCCCCTTTACTGTGGGTCTCAAACGTAAGTGCCAGTAGGAAGTGCGAATTCCCACACCCAATACCAGAAGGTCTGATTTAGTAAGTTAGAGGCATAGTTGAGGAACAGTGTTAGAGACCAGCAAGTTGTATATAACAAGTCCAGCAAGAGAAGGTAGCTAGTAGATAGGGAAGCTTAGCAGTGAGGAATCAAGAGCCAGACCTTATTCTATAGACATTAGGAACGCTTGTAAGTAGTAACAGGGCTCTAGTCCCCAGCATGGGGAAAACTCCCAGAAATCCCACCCCAAAGAGGTGGGATAGAGTCAGGGGGATGGGTGGAATGTTGAAGTGGAAAAATAGAAAAGATAAGGAAGACCTAGATAAGTCAAAGGGACCTAGAAAAGTTGTCAGGTCAGGCATATAACCATGGAGGACAAGATAGCGATCCAACCACCAAAACTGGAAACACAGTTCCCAAAATGTAGTGAGAAGACATATTAATTAACCCCAGAGCAGAAGAGTGAGCCAAGCCACCACAATGACAAATGCAAACTCCTCCTGAGTGAGCATGCTGGCCCTTGCCATGGGGAGGGGGCTGCCTGGCTCTACAGGTGGAATTCACCTGGAAACAGAGGTGTGGAGATGGAGAGCGAGCACATCCTGAAAGAGACGGACGCCCGGGCAACTGATAAGTAACCAAGCTCCAACTTAGCGCTGGGAGTCTCACGAGGAATGTGTAGTGGTTTCTTTGAAGCCTTAACTAAAACACAAGTCATTTATGTTCCTTTAAAACATTTCCACCAGGCAAACAACCAAGGTAGTTAATCACACCCTTAATAAACAAGGTAAGTTATCATTCCTACACAGATATCCCTACTCACACCCAAACTGAGATTTTATACAGCATTAACAAACATAAAATCTTCCAAGGGAAGTGGAGATTAGGCATGATGAGCATTTTCATTCTCTCATTTTCCCCTCAGGTCTGCCTCCTTCTCTATATTCCAAGTCACAGTGGGGAATGCCAAGGCAAAAACAGTCTTGCTTCTCAAGTAAGCTCTTTCATGCAGATCGATTCTCCTTCCTTTCCCAGTGGTTGTTCTCAACTCCCACATCCTTCCAGATACGCTGAGTCCTAAAATAACCCTTGTTACATCATCGCAAGTCAGTTATGTATATAATACAAGAAGATTTTTAGTATAATTCGATGAACTCTATTTTCACGGTTTCTTTTTAGAACTATTAAGTAATAGCAGTGTAGCAATACCTTATGTATTATATACTGCACACACACACACACACACACACACCCTGCTGACCCTCACGATACAGGAGGGGACTCCTAAAGTTGTGATGTCTTAACCTAAAGAGTCAGAGCTCCAATGGGAGGAGTTGGAAATACTTTCCCAGCCTAATTAGGTGGCGAATGGAGACACAGAGAACCTTAGATGCCTTCAAATTAAATTAAAAAGGAAGTCATTTTCTTTTTCAACTCTAAACCCCTGAATTTCAGAGCAGCTCTGTGAAAGCCTCCAGGCTCTATACCTGTCAGGAAGTCTATTTTGGGGTATTTATCCTTTGCCACACAAAATGATTCTCTCTGAGCCATCTTAGAGAGAAGAGAGGCAATTGAAAAGTGTTTTCATCAAACAGCTCTTCATCTCAAAGAAAAACAGAAAATGCTAGTCTATGACATAGAAGTTGCATCACCATAATAGACAGATCATGTTTCTGTGTTTCCAGAACTGTGGGGTTAATTTTGGTGAAAAACGCACTCCAGAAAACATCCCAAACATAGCATCCCCAAGAAAGGGTTCCCTTCTAGGCAGCTAAACTCCTGGAATGCTCAAGACGTCTAGATTGAAGAGGCAACCGATAAGAGACCTCCCATCCCTGCCATGCCCCAGGTTGTCTGTCTGGAGGAGCGGTGAGGGAGTCACATCCATCAAGCACAAATTGTTGCGCAACGTCCATGACAGCATGATCTTCACACAGCATCTGTTCCTTCCTGTCAGTGAGTGAGGATGATGAACTACCAAGGACACTAACATCTAATTGCTACTTTTAAATATCTGGGGTTGGCTTTGAGGACTCCTCCATTAAAAGTGGGAAAGGACTAACACCCAGCCAAGCCCTGGGTAGACTGTGAAACAAGGGCAGATGTCTTGGCCTTTGACTGTCCTCTTATTGCCATCTCTTCTCCATCTTTTTCCTTGCCTCTACCCATCTATACTCCACCATCACCTCCCTTATCCAGGGACCTAGGGACCTTAGCATTACTCCATCCTCAATCACTTCCAACATACACAGTACAAGTAATGGTTAAAATGGCAGAGTGGCAGTTAAGAGCAGGGACTGTGAAGCCAGAATGCCTGGGTTTAAATCCTGCTGCTCTACCCACTGGTGGTGTGACCTTAGCAATTTACTAAAATCCTCTGTGCCCCCATTGTCCCATATTAAGCTAGGGACAATCTTAGTAATAGTATCCACTAGGGTTGTTGCTAGGATTTTAAAAGCTGACATTTTTAAGCACGTGTAGTAAGCACTATGTGACTTCTTGCTAAATATATAGCAACATGTGTTATCAATCAAGAAGCACTAAGCTGGCACCTATCAGGTGCCTTATGGGGCAACAGGTGCTGTGGAAGACATACCTGAGTGAGATTCTAATGCAGCCTGGGTGTGTGCCAGTCATGGAACATTAAAATGGACACTCATTTCCTATAAAGGTGGCAAGTTTCCTTCATCACCATCAGTGTCTCATTCAAGGATATTCATGCAAATTCTGTTTCTCTGCTTTGGTCCTGAGTCTTCACTGTTATTTCTCTTCCAGGACAGACCTTGGGTTCACTCTTCCCTCAAAGCCAATGAAGAAGACATTTCATCACCTAGGACAGGTGGGGTCTAGAGTTTGCAGGGTCAAGAAAGGGCAGAGTCTGATAAAGCATCCACACTCACAGCCATTCTCTTTTCACACCTACCCTCTCCTCACCACCTCACCTCCAGTCACCTCTCCTGGCTTTTCATAACACCTCTTTTTCACAAAGGGGCATTTCATTGAAAACTAAGCTTGAAGACAGAACTAACGTCAGCATGTCAAAGCTCTGTGTGGAAGCTAGTTCCTCTATGTGCAAACCCCAAACAGTGGATGGGTCTGAACACTTGCCATGTGTCGAGGCCAGACTAGGCCTTGCGGACATGGTGGTCACCAACCATTCTTCAGAGCTCTAGAAGACAAAAGACCAGCTAAACCATGTGGAATCGCCTTGACAGGCTTGAGGACTTCAGAAGACAGAGGAATAAATAATAGTAGGGATAATCAGGACAATCTCTGTGTGAGAAATGGGCTTTAAAACTTGCTTTGGATGGAGAAAACAGAGACCACCCTAAGAGTTAGGGACAGAATCTGGGTTGCATTACGGATCATAGCTTGTTTGTGGAAGAATAAGACCAGCCTACCCGTGGTGGAGAATGAAAGTTAGGAAGGAATGAGAAGAAAAGATGAATTGAGAAGGTTGCCATCAGTTTACAAAGGGCCTTTGGAAGTTCACCTTGGGAATCTAGATTTGATTTAGTGCTAAATGAACAAGATATTTTTTTTCTACTAGCCCTCTTGGAAGCTGGATAAACACATTCCCTACCCGGGCCACTGGGGAAAGCTATTTCTTTAGTAGCTCCCATCCTTTTTATTCTGCCCTCCCTACAGTCATCCTACCAGGCCCATTGCCTCACCTGACTGTTGTAAAAAGCTCTTAACTGGCCTCTCACCTGCACCCGCTGCTTGTTCCAATCCATCCTACATAGGGATGTGAGGTTCATCTCCCTGAAGCTCAGCTCTCATCAAAAGCCTTCCGTAGCTTTGCACTGCCAATTAAGCTGCATCTCAACTCCTCATTCTTAAATTCAAGGTCATTCTGGCTCCAGTCTCAGTTTGCTTTTCCCGTCTTTTATCCTATTTCTTCATATGTAGTCAGGATAGATCAGACAGGGGCATTCTCCCATCTCAACCTACTTGACTGCGTGTGGTCCTCGCCCAGCAATGGTCTTCCTGGATGCAAAACTGAGCAGGACATAAAGCCACCTGAGATCACGGAGACAGGCACAGTCTAAGCAGACAGTGGGGCAAAAGGGAGCCTCAGGCAATAGCAAGGGCCTCTACTACCAGGTGTGTCTGTGGCCAGAAGGAGGCACTGCAGCCTAGCAGTTTTGAGTATGAATTCTGCAATCAGGCAAACTGGATTCATGCCCTAGATCCAGCATGCCATTGCTGTGAGACCTTACATAAATTACTCTAGCATTCTAGGCTACAGCTCCCCCATCGAAAAAGTTAGGCTCATAACAGCATCTTCTTTGGAGGGTTGTTTTGAGGATTAAATGAGATAATATGCATAAGCACTTAGCATAGTGCTAGGCAAATAGCAACAGCTAAGAAAGTGCTAGCATTGTTTGAAGCAGACTCACTGCAAAGTGATTGCAGACAGGCAGGCACATCTCTAATTCCAAATATCTTCATATTTATCATTCCTCCTTTCTTCCCTCTTCCCAAAGTGACGCCTCTGAGTTCTTTTAGGATCTTCTCTTCTTGCATCTTCAGTCTTTAGCTGTCCATTAGTATGCTCTTTTTTTCCCCCACAAACATCTTACCTCCTTGACCCTATCTAACCCCACACTTTCAAGGACCTTCCGTACATGTTTTGTAGCACCTGCAATGTGCTGACTGAGTGAGGGAATGAGGTTTCGAGCTGCAGTTTGAAGGCGAAGGCAGGACGGAAGGTGTAGATGTGGAAGATGTTAGCAGAAAACTGACACCATTAAAACAGACGAAGTTTCTGAAGAGAGAAAACACAGAAAGAGGAGCAGAAACTTGAGAAATGTGCACCAGGAACCAAGATGCCTGCAAGGAAAGACAGGTTTTTCCCACCTTTGGTCTTCTTGGTTCCTCTTAGTGCCCTCCACTCCCTTACATGTATTTGGCTGCTACCAAGCTGCTGTTCTTGGCGCTCCTGTCCTCTCTCACTGTGCTCTTCTGGTCATCTCTCCCTCTGATATTTATCCAAATGTACAGCTTCATCCTGAAGTACCTGGCCCAGAAGTCTAACAGATGCATGGAACACACCCTCCAATATTGTGCCTTGAAATGCAGTGAAAAAAAAGAGAGAGGCAGTGAGTAGTGTCAAACTCAAAATGGTCTTTTAAAGCAACCTACAGAGCAAATCTATTTTTTTGTAAAGTTGCTCTATCTTCAAATGTCATGAAGATCCAACACAACTTCGAATACAGTATTTGGGTGGTGGATTGGATTAGATATTGCGTATTTCTTCTATTTGTAAAATGAGCTCCATGCAACCCCAAAAGAAGAAGAGAGTCAGCAATAACTTATTGTGGCTGGATTGCATGGGCAAAAGAGCAAAGCCAAATATGGCAATCTCACCAATGTGCCCAACCCTCAGATCTCTTACAGCCCAATTCTTTGTGATATCTACTTTTTAAAACTGAGGCTATGTATGCATATTTACAGTAAAGTATATTGATCTAAAGAATACCAACTGATAATTTTTTTTATATGAATACTTCTGTGTGGCCACCATACAAATTAAGACACAGAATAATTTTAGCCCCTCAGGAAGTCCCAACATGTCCTTTCCCAGTCAATACTGCTCTCCTCTCTGCCAAGTAACCACACTTCTGACTTTTATTGTCATTGATTACTTTTGCCTACTCATGATCATTCTGACTTTTATTATCATTGATTACTTTTGCCTACTCATGATCATTTAAATTGAACCATGCAGTATGAACTCATTTGTTTCCAGCTTTTTTTCACTCAAAATAATATCAATTCATCTGTATTTTTGTGTGTGTCAAGAGTTTGTTCTTTTTATTGCTGTGTAGTATTTTGTTGTATGAATACCACCATTTCTTCATCCATTCTCCTGTAGATGGACATGTGGATTGCTTCCAGTCATTTGTCATTGTGAGTAAAGCTACTAAGAACATTCTTATCCATGTTATGTGTTGTTATGCATGCACTTGTTTCTCTGGTATGTATATCCAGGAGTGAAATTGCTGGATCATAGGGTAGGCATATATTTGTTGTTATTAGATATTGCCAAATGTAGTCCAAAGCAGCCACACTATTTTATATTCCCACCAGTAGTGTCTGAAAATTCCAGTCATTCCACACGTCCATTATGGCCAAATATTACTCCAACTAGCTCCATTTGCAGCAAAAAATTTTATGGCTTTTTTGTCCTGTGAATTTCAGAATAAGTTTTTCTTTCAAATGTCAGCTCTGTTCTAAAAGGAGGGCATTATTACACAAACATCTCATTTCATCCATCAAACAGAAAGAAGTTATTTTTTTCCCACTGTTTCAATTCTACTAAGATCACTTACCAACAGGCATGTACCTATACAGAAAAATAAAGAGAAATATAAATTGGTAAAGTAAAAACCTGACTTACAAAACTCCCAGCTTAGGAAACGATTTTAATTTGGTACACATCACTGGGGCCATCCACTTACCTTTCTTAGTTAAATAACACCATTTGGCAAATAGCAATTATCTCAGAAGACGTCATCACTCATGTAAGAGCAGACATCTAGCCAATGTGTCAGAGGAAAGACTGGCAAGGCTGGTTCTCAAACTGCCCTGTAAGACACCCTCATGTGGATTTCGGCATAAGTGGGCTTTCTGTTGTCATTAGGAGTTTTCCTCCCCCTGGCTGTTCAGAAGTTTCAGATGAAATTTTTGTGATGTTTCTAATGAAGGATGGTATTTGCTTACCCATCATAGAAGATATTTCCTCAGCAGGAATGCTGTCGAACATGTTGCATTCACAACATGACACAAAGTCTAAAAATCACAGAGAGACTAATTACTGGAAGAAAATTACACCAAAAGACCTATTTCCTCATGATAAAAATGACAGCCTGGTGCCCCGTTACCTGGCCTTTTCGGGCAACTAGCCTGTGCAACGTGGTTCTAGTGCTTTGCATTACAAGCCATGGTAGAGGAAGGAGGTACTTCGGTCCTGTAAGCAGCTCAGTGAGAAATCAAGGTGAACTGTCAGTTAAGTGAGGTCTAATTATAAGTCTCATTTACAGTATTTATGAATGTGACAGACAGTAACCAGGGCTTACAAGCGGCTATACATGGGACCGCTTGAGTAAGTCCTTCTCTCTTTATACCAACATCTGAATTATCAACTTGAAGCCTTGACATTTACGGCCGACAGCCAGGGCCTGGCCCAGCTAAAACTGTGAAGTGAGGCCCACCCGTCTTTGCTCACTCTGCTTGGGCTGTTCTCATCACCCACCTCGTACTAAAAGATTCTCTTCCTCCCCCTATCAAAAACCTGTTTAAAGAGATAGAAAGTAGTCTTTTTCCTCCTTAAGATCTTAAATCACTTCAAATCACTTCTCTTCCAATCAAAGGTCACATGTTGTATTATTCTATTTATATGAAATGTCCAGAATAGGAAAATCTACAGACAGAAAGTAGATTAGTGTTTGCCCAGGGTGGGAAGGGTCTAAGGGAAAAGGGGTGACTGTTAATGGGAATGAGATTTCTCTTTAGATGGTGAAAGTATTCTAAAAAGTATTGTGGTAATGGTCACACACATCTGCAAATATACCAAAAACTACTGGATTGCACATTTAAAGTGGGTAAATTGCATGGCATATGAAGTAAATATCAATAATGCTGATTTAAAAAAAAAAAAAAACCACTTAAAAAAACTCTGTGGGTTTTTTCCCAATGCAAAAAATTGCAAGCATCCAAGAATAGGTGAGAAATTTGGGAAGTAGAGAGTGAGCAGGGAAGAAGAGAAACCCTTCCTGTTCCCCTGAAATCACCTCTATAGGTCGATATTGCTAATTATGTTAGAAGAGGGGAGTCCTGCTTGATATTAATCAGTGCCGTTCATACTTTTAAACCCATGACTGTTTTGATAAATTTAAATGTCTTATGACTTCTTTTGAGAAATTGGAAAGTCCAGAATAAGTTAAATGTTATGATTACAGGTGAGTCAAAGAACTTATAGCACAGCCTCTCAGAGACAATGCTGTACTCTCTTTACTCATTAAGAATCACGAGACAGAGTTAGCATTGCACTGTGTTCCTGAAACATGTAACTTTCTGTTTACACCATACCATGTCAGAGCTGGAAGACACTGTAGGATGCTCCCTTTATCTTTAAAGATACTAATCTGCCAGACGTGCATACGAACTTAGGGTTCAGACTAAACAAGAGGAGGAAAGGGGCCTTGAACATGGTTGGGAAGGGCCAGAGGGAAAAATGGATACTGGCAGTTGTCAAAGGGAAATAATAGGAACTGCTGGGTATTACTTGCTAGTAGAAGAGCAAATTTGAAAAGAAAGAAGTCTGTAAGTAGAGGCAGAGATTCAAGCTTGGATACGACCATTCCCTGCGATATCATTCATTGAGGATATATCACTCAAGCATATCCTACCCCTCTGGGAGAACATGGAATTTTACGTTGTCTGTAACTGATGGTGTTAAGAAATTGTTATTTATTTTTACAGGTATGATATTTCTGGTGTGGTTGTGCTTTTTAAAAGAGCTCTTACCTTTTGAAAATGCATACAAAAATATTTATAAATGAGATATTAAATATATGGGATTTGTTCAAATAAATCCAAATAACTTCCCCTATAAGAAGCAGAAGGGTATATAGATTAAAGAAGTTTGGGTATGAGCTAATAATTGTGGATTCTGGGTGGTGGGTACAAGGGATCCATTATATCATTCTGTATACTTAGATATATGTTTGAAATTGTCATAATAAAAAGAGTTTTCAACCACATGGAGTATCTGAGACAGGATTTCTTCTCCTGCCTTAGAAAACCAGAAAAAGTACATCTATGAAACAATTATTTTCAGACATTCAGTAACAAGCAGTGTATGGAGGAAAACGAAGTGAGGCCTACAACTGCCCCAGCTCATTGCTGGGAGACAGTGTCCACGGGGTAGTACAGAACGGGGGAACCCAAATGAAGCTCAGCATTCTCACTACAAAGTGGAGACAAAGATTGGAGCTGAGGGAGGCCAAGGTCTGTAGAATGCACAGGATGGAGTATTGCAGAAGAGAGAGCCTCACAGACAGTGACAGCATGCTCCAGAAATCTGAAAAGCTGTCCCTTGGCTGTGCATCCATGAGGGGAAACTATAGAAGGTCAGTGAAAGAAACGCTGGAAAACAGGAGGTTGAAGAACTCCTGAAGCTCACATGGGGCTAGGTATCATTTGTGCTTCCATCAACCAGACTGTGGAATACACAGAACATAAGGCAGGGTTTTCAGAAAGATTTTGCCTTAGTAAGGAGGCTAAATTAACCCTCAACTAAAGGCAAATTCAAATCTAACCAGTCCTTGAAAGGATCAGATGGATTTTAAGTATTCCCTTTAGGCCCAGTGTTCCATTATTGGAATGCTAAGCACGTGGGAATTATTTATATTCTACTGCTCAAGGTCATCACCAAGGTCTGATTGCAAAAATTCAAAAAATTGCAACCTCAGGCATAAGTGGGTTAACTAGGTGCGACAACAAATCCAACACATTTTTTAAAAATACAACAAAACCCAGGAGCCAGCAAGATAAAATTCACAATGTCCATCACCTAATCAAAAATTACCAGAGATGCAAGGAACCAGGAAAATATGACCATATCCAGGAGAAAAGTCAGTCACTAGAAACAGAGCAAGAAATGACAAAGATTATGTAATTAATGGACAAACATACTAAAACAGGTATTGTAACTATGCTCCAAATGTTTAGGAAGGTAGAAGAAAATATGAATAGGATGAGGAGAGAAAGAGAAGATGTAAAAAGAATCAAAGGAACTTCTTGAGATGAAAGCTACATATCTGAAAATTTTAAATCATACACTAGATTGGAAAATTACTGAAGAAATTATCAGTAAACTGGAGACATAACAAGAGAAACTATCCAAAATGAAGCACAGAGGGAAAAAAAAGACTGAAAAAATTGAACAGCGTATCATTGACCTATGGGGAAATTTCAAACAGTCCAACATAACCGGAGTTCCAGAAAAAAAGGGAGGGTGAAGAATAAAAAATATTTAAAGAAATAATGGCACAAATTTTTCCAAATTTGATGAAAATAATAAACTCACAAATCCAAGAAGCTCAACAAACCCCAAGGTGAGTGCACACGAAGAAAACCACACCAAAATCTCATCAAAATAAATCGCAGAAATCCAGGGGTAAAAAAGAAAATCTTAAAAGAAGCCAAATTAAAAAGACACATTACATACACAGGAATAAAAATAAGAGTTACAGCAGATTCCCGCCAAAATCCATGCCAGCCAGAAGGCAATCTAGCAACATATTTAAAATACTATACTGAAAGAAAAAAAAAAAACCTGTCAATACCCCAAAAATATATTTCAAAAATGAAGGTGAAATGAAGACTTTTTCAGACTAACCAAAACTGAGAGAATTTATCACAAGCATCCCTGCCTTACATGAATGTTAAAGAAAGTTCTTTAGGCAGAAGAAAAATGATACCAGATAAATACCAGATGGAAATTTGGATTGACGCAAATAAACAAAAAGCGCCACAAGTGCTGTTACTCCCCCTCAGATTCACTCCTGCCTCTTGGTCTCTGATATCTACTCCCTCTATCTACAAGGCCACTCTTCCCTCCGCAAAACTCCTGCTCATGACCTCCAAATGGCTTAAATGATAGTTTCTCAGCAAAGCCTCCATTACGTTGGTGGCAGGATTCCATGTTACTTATCACTGGCAGTAGCACAATTGCTGTTGAATGAATTAAGTTTGGATGGGTGGGATCCTGAGCGGAACATGTGCAAGAGCAAGTCTCTGTCCATAGTCGCGCTTCATTCATTTCTCCACCTACCCGTGTAATATTTTATGCAACGACCTATAATTCACCAAGAAAAGGGAAAGACAATCTGTATTCCAGACATGAAAAGCAACCTGGCATTTTCAGCAGTTCTCCAGTGATACAAACCATAAACTCATTGAGTGCATCCTTTGTACTATTTAATACAGAACTGCACAGCAATGAGACTCACTGAGAAGTGGATGAGGTTAATGGAGAAAATGGAGTCAAAGTAAGCAAAAATCTGCTCCTTTGTTATAGTCAAGTTGAATAAAACACACGTTTTCATATGAAGTTAAATGCTCTCTTTTAACTCTCTATTTTATCTACAATTGGGGGTTTAGTTTGCATGCTTCAACCAACTATTTTATTCCTTTATTTTAAAATAACAGAAATATTATGAGGTTAAAAAAAGCATGAAGTTCAAATCATATCTCTACACTATTTATAAACTTGCTTCTCATTTCCTTTGCTCTATTTTTCACTTAAAATATTTGTTCAAGTAATTAACACCCTATTTATTTAAATATATAATGACTACAATTAATTTTGACCAGTTCATGAGAATCTCAGAAATTCCTAGTTAACATTTAAAAGAATTTTAATTTCCATGTTTAAAAAATGGAGATTATAGCCTACTTAAGAGTTTGGTGCTAGTTATTGGAAATAGCTTTTTCTATTTTTGTTTTTTTTAGGAAGAATTTCTTACATACAAACCCTATCTATTCTAAGTCAGTTCCTTTTTGAAAGCAGAAAGCCAATATTTATTTTTAAATCTTTTTCTCTTTATAGATTAAGCAGTATTGCTATCACATATAAATATTCAAATGAAATGCTTTGTTATTTTGAATAGCTTTTTTGATTGTTAACTATTTTAATAATAATATATTTGGTTTGTAGCAATGAAAGCTTCAATGGGGAAGGAACTTTTGTCTGCTTTTATTGTTCTTTTATTGTTGATTACTGAATCCCTAGAGCCTACACAAGGATTTGGCACAGAGTGAAAGTTCCATAAAGGCTGGCAGATGAATGAATGAATGAATGAATGAATGAATGAATGAATGAATGGTGTCCAGCCTGTGGCAGCCTCAGAATCTTTCCTGGGGCCCCTCTTAGGCCACCAGTCTTTGGAGTTGCACTTGGAAGCAATCTCTGGCCATCTGTTCTCCCTCATTCTATCCACCTGATCTTTCTGTGTACAATATGTTAATTTATTTGATGATATTATCCACCTTTGTGTAATCATTTACAAATAGACCCCAAAGGTTTTTGAGAGGGGAAAATATTGCAGTCTCTCACATATTGCTAAGAGATTTGACTTACTCATTGGGCGCTCCTATTTCCCCACGACTTTCGAAACAGTCACATTTCACTCCACCATTGATTCTGCACTCGAATCCCATCCCAGGTTTGGGGCACTGCTTTTCATTTGTTCTTGGAGGGCTTACCTCGAGAGTAACCCACAGCCAGATTATGGTCCAAACTGAAGCTTCCCAAGCCAAACCTGAACCCAGTCTAAACTCTAGAAATGCAGGTTGGGGGTATCTAGCTACCCAAATCCAATGCTTTTTTATAAAGTCTGGCTGGCTCGCTGATCTGCCAGGATCAGAGAAGTTCCACAGATAGTCAGGGAAATTTCCCTGAGTCAGGATAAATGCCTCATAACCTCAAAATACACTAATCTCAATCCCAAATTTTCTGATGCAGGAACTTGCTAGACATTGAACCACAGTGAGATTTGTCAGAGACTCTCTTATGGGAAATGGCCACAGGATTTCTCACATTGTGGCTTATATCTGTAAGCATCCAGAAACCCTGAACATAGAAAGGATGTGTGAATAGCCTATTATGGCAAGAATCTAGAAGATACAAATGGGTAGGAGTGAAGCAGTGTCTTCTTAACTGTCTGTAAAGCAGAATACCAACATTGTTTGACACACTTTTCAAAGCTGCCTTTGATGTCACTTCACTAAATGGTTGTTTCAAACACCATTCTTTTTTTAGTGGGATCACGCAACAGAAAGTAAACTCATCTCAACAAGGCTATTTGGTTCAGGGGAGTCAAAGACTTCGGGTCAAAGAAGATCCCTTTTTGCTGTAGTTGCTAAAATTCAGCCATTTTATCAGAAAATATTTCCAAACTGTAAATAAAATAAACTTTTGAATAAGACACTTAAAGCATCTATATTTTTAAAAAGTATCCTCCCATCTTTTAAATGCATTGCTCAGAGGAAATGTGAACATGCATCTTTTAGGGTCTGCAAAGCATTGGCCACAGAGCCCTGTAGCATTTTAAGGGGAAATAACTCTTTTTATTACTCTGTTATAAACACTTTTTATCATGTTTCCAAATCAACTGAATGCCATATTTTTAAAAACTTCCCTTAAAAGACAAAAAAACTGGGTGTGTTACATATTTATAGTGTGTATTTCACGTTATACATTTTTTATATTTTTATGCAATCTACAATGAATTTCAGCTAAATGAATATAAGGTGAAAGTCACAGAAAGTTATCAAAAATAATGACTACTATTTTATTCCAAAATTTACTTGCCTAAATGCTTAAGAAATATGCCTTTTTATTGATAAAATTCTCACAAAAAAAGTGCATAGAATGAGAGTCTAAATCCACTTTCCAGACTTGCTTCCCCTGTAATATCTGTAATAGAACAATCCTGAATTAGCTGCTACTTTCCATAATTCTTGTCAGCAAAATCTATCAGTAGTTCTAACTCTGATTATACATGCTGGTAATGTAATTAAACATGTTTTAAGCCTATCTCTGATGTCACAGTTTCAAATATAGCCACATAAATTTTAGCTATGAGTGTTTCATACATAATTTATATATACAAATGTGTTTGCATGTGTACCTGGATTAAGTATAATAAATGTAAATTATATAATTTATATCTATATATGTTTAACTGTGTTTAGTTTCAATCAGACAATGGTTTGATATATATTTTTAATGAGGGAAAATCCTACTGCAATATTAAGATTTTGTGTTTTGCAGACTTCGTTTCTTAGTATTTTTTTAATTAAAAAGACAAATACATTTCAATGTTCTTTTTAGTAAATGTTATGCTTCCTGTTCCAAAACAACCTTAAGTTTATAAATAAGAGTTAATGAATCCAAGAACCATGTTATTTCATAAGCTTGTGAACAAACAATTTAAAGTCAAACTAGAATTCTTTCCAAGTTGGATTTTCACATGATACAGTTTATAAACAAGTTTTGGGGGGTAGAGAGACTGCTTTTGTCTTGTTTTGTTTTTCTTTATTTTTAAAAATCAAAATTCAAATCCTGCCTTTGAAATGACTTAACCAACTGAATTTCTAATCCATCACATAAATGGATGTGTGCTAAACTTGAGGGTTGCTCACGCCATCGAATCCTCACCCTGCACTTGTTTGGCTGTCTGAGAGTGTTCTAGATGGGCACATAAAGGGTTTCCAGCATCACATGATGCTCCCTTCATTGAAGGAGGAGGGAGCCTGCATGGCATCCACTCCGGACACCTCCATCAGAAATCGAGCGTGAGAGAAGTCACACTAACCTTGGACTCCACCACGCTGTAAATTGTCTCTTTTGTGATTGTGACAGACACTCCCCCAGATTCTCTCTTCCATACGATCACTTTATCCTTTCTTTCTCCGCTGCCAAACAGAGTGGAGTTCCCGGAGTTTTGACACCTTGTAAAGACATTCCAGTGGATTCTAGCACACCCAAACAGATGGTGTGAAAGGAATACAGGGGAAGAAAATGGAGACCTCTGCCAGATTCTCATGTATTCTAGGTAACATGGTGTTCCAGGAGAAGAAAAAATATATAAAAAGGAACTGATATCATTGTTACTGCCTGCTTTCTGAGCCAAACCACCATGCTTCTGCCAAAGATAACAACGTCTTTAAGATAGCTACAAAAACTCCTAACATTATGTGAGGTAAAAGAGCTAGACCTATGAGGGGATATAAAACAATAATCTTTATTATTGTTATACTGTGTTACACTGACGTTTACATAAAACAGAATTTTTTTCTATTTTAACAAGGAATGACATCCAGCTCAAAATAACATCTCTACTTCTTTTCCTTGTCCACTGTGTTGGAAATCTCTGCTTAGCTTCCTCTATGCAGCTAGCACCAACTTCCACAGATGAAGGCTAGAAACATAGGAAGTAAGTATATGAAATAAACATTAAAGAGCAATTAAATGTTTTTCTTCCCAGATACAACCAAATGTTTAAAATATATATATGCACAGATAAGCACATGAAAAGATGTTTAACGTCATTAGCCATTAGAGAAATGCAAATTAAATCTGCAGTGCCATAGCGCTACACACCTCTCAGAATGTCTAAAATAGAAAATGTGACAACAACAAATGCTAGCGAAGATATGAAGAAACTGGACCTCTCTTACATGGCCAGTGGGATGTAAAATGGAAACAGTTTAAAACTTTGGAAAACAGTTTGGCAGTTTCTTTGAAAACTAATTATGTAACATGTATACAAAGCAGCAATTATGCTCCTAGGCATTTATCCCAGGGAAATTAAAGCTTATGTTCACATAAAAATGTGTACACAAATGTTTATAACAGCTTTATTAATAATAACTAAATCCTGGAAACAACCAGATGTCTGGTCAATGGGAGGTGCAAACTATAGTTAAACAAATCATAGTACATCCACACCATGGAAGGGAATTGGGTGTGGCTATAAAAAGGCAACAGGAGGAATCCTCCTGGTGATGGATGTGTCCTGCATCTTGACTGTATCAATGTCAATATCCTGGCTGTGATATTGTACCATAGTTTTGCAAGATGTTACCACTGGGGGAGACTGGTTAAAAAGTATATCAAATATTTCTATATTACTTCTTACAACTACATATGAATCTATTTAAGTATCTAAAAATTAAGTTTAATTCAAATGTAACTTCTGTTAAAATTTAGATTTTTTTTAATCTATGCCAAGATGCTGTTATGGACTGAGTTGTGTCCCTCCAAAATTGATATGTTGAAGCCCTAACTCTCGATGAGACTGTGTCCAGAGATAGGGTCTTTAGGATGTAATTCAAGTTAAATGAGGTTATAAAGGGGCAGCTTTAATCCAATAGAATGGTGTCCTTGTTGCCAGGGTGAGAACCCTCACCAAAAACCAACGCTGCTCGACTTTGATCTTTGATCTGGTACTTTTAGTTATACAACTGTGAGAAAACAAATTTCTGTTGTTTAAGCCACCCAGTCTGTGGTATTTTGTTATGGTAGCCCAAGATAAAACAGACACAAAGGAAAATATGGACATTTTGAAAAGATAAATTTGAAGACCGTGGTGATCCAAACAGGTTTTTTTAAGCATTCACATCAAAATAGATTATACAGTGTGTGTGGTGGGGGGTGGGGTTGTGTGTGTGTGTACATACATATATATTACATATAGACTATTTACATTCAATGAAGAAAGTAGCTGCATCTCGCCATGTCTTCATCAACCTACTCAAAAGCTCTAGATCAGAGAAAGGAAATTATGGGTGCTCTACCAAGGACGTATAATGAAAAGATGATATAGATAGCATTAAAGCAGTGATATGCAACTGGGCTGTGCGAAGATGCAATTATTAAAGTGCCATTCCATGGTCATAAATGTGGCTTTTCTAGGGGTTTTTCACTCTCTCATCCAATGTCCCTTGGGTACAGAGACATAAATTATTGTATGGCTAACCAAAATCAAGGTATGGAACATAATTTAGAGCTGGTGTATGATCCGCATAGATAGAAAACCCATGCCCTTCACCTCATTGCCTTTCTGTTTGTCAGACATGCACATTTCATATCGAGAGACTTGACAGACATATGATGAACCACATTCCTGCAAGTCCTTTGGTTCTTAAAATCTTCATGCAGGTATTCACGCCCATATCCGATTTGCCATTCCTCACCTTTTCCCTAACTCTGGCTCTTCCTGATCTGCCCCTTTCCTTCTCCTACGTTCTTTTCCTCAGCTTCTCGTTCACCCCAAAGTTCTCCACTGACTTGTTCTCATTCCTTATCTTCTATGCACAGGTCCTGCCTCCTATCCCGCTCAATTGCCCCTGCTCTGCCATGTTTTCTCTTCCTTGCATTTGTATCTCCTTACTCCATAGTTACATAATCCAGATTTCAGCCATACACAGGCTTAGAGAGACAGGAAATTATCTATTTCTGAAATAAACTCTACAAAATTTCAGTAGCAGGACTGGTTTTTTCTTTCTTTTGAATGGCACATGACATTCCCCTCAATTCTCTAGAACACTTTTTACTCTGGGACTTTGGCCCAGAAAGGGTGGATGAGGACACACATCCAACAGCCTCCTGCCTTACGTCTGTCTCCCTTCTCCTTTCTATGCATCCCTCTACCTCTTTCTGTTTTGCTTAGACCTCTCTTATGTAAAACGTCATGGTTTTAAGCTTCCAACATAAGCATTATACCACACATTTTGGTTAGAAATACACAATACACACACACACACACACACCAGCAGTTGCAGCATACTTATTTTCAGATAAAATCCATCAGTGATGATCATCTTGTACTACAACTGCTCAGAACTTCTTCTCTCTGCCCCAAAACACATTCCACGTATTCTGGGGTATGAAAAACCTATAGAATGTGGGGAGGTGGGGTGTGTCATGTAGGAGCTACAGTCAAATCAGTCACACCATTTCCACTAGAAAAAAGCCACTCCTGTGTGATTACTCCCCTCACCATGAGCTTCAGGCCTTTGGTCTAGTCTTCGGTGGACAGAACCAGGCCAAAGGAAAGGAAAAATAATAATCTGGCAATTAGTACAATCTCTTTGGCACTACAATGCCCACTACATCACTGATTTTATGTATTTATTTTCTGTTTTTCATTCAAATCCATTTTATAGCCTTCATGACAAAACACTCCAAACAGGATTCTTTTAGGAAACAAAATAACTGATAAATCACTGAAAATATTAAAATTAGAAAACTAGACCACCTCTGCAACTAAACAATTTGTGTTTTTCACCCTGAGTCACTTTCCCTGGAAAAGTAACTTGCACTATTCACCCGAGGTCAAAGAAGAGCGATGCATTCATGACTTACAGGATGCATCGTAAAGTTGGAAATCAATGACAAAATCTTTCCAGCCCTGAGCTCTCCTAAAAAGAAAATCAGTCCCTGAGTGCTTAGACCACAGGCAGCCCTCACTAGTCAACTGTGAAATATGTTTTCTGCGTGGTTCTGAGAACCCAGTGTAGGAGTAATAAACTACTAAACAAGAGAAGTACATATAAATATCTAAACAATAAGAAATGATGTTGGCCGGGCATAGTGGCTCATGCCTGTAGCCCTAGCCCTTTGGGAGGTTGATGCAGGAGGACCACTTTAGTCCAGGAGTTCAAGAGCAGCCTGGGCAACATAGTGAGATACTATCTCTACAAAAAAATTAAAAACTAGCCGGGCATGGTGGTGCACCCCTTTATTCCCTGCACTTAGGAAGCAGAAGTGGGAGGATGACTCATTTGTGCCCAGGAGGTCAAGGCAGCAGTCAAACAGGATCACACCACTGCACTTCAGCCTGGGCAACAAAGCAACAAAGAGAGACCCTGCCAAAAAAAAAAAAAAAAAAAGTGATGTCAGGATTTACAGTTGCATGTGGGAAATCTAAGAAATTTGTTTGCCTATAAATGCCTGAAGGTTAATGTTTTAGTACTGTATTGTTGTTTAATAAATCTAGTGGCTTAAAATAACAATTCATTACTCTCAAAACTTTGTGGGTTGGCTGAGTTCAGCTGAGCAGTTCTTCTGATCCACGATGCATAGGCTGAGGTCACCCATGTGACCTCATGTGGTGGCATTCGGCTGGGAGCTGAGCTAAGGTTGGAGAGTCCAAGATGACTCCTCATCTTCCAGGATCTCTTTCCTTTGACCTCTCATAATTTCATAATTGAGCACAGTTTCTTTATCTGGCAACTGAAATGAGAGAGAGAGGCTGGAGTCAAGGTAAAAATTGACAGGACCATAACTGGCCACGTGTCACTTTTGCTGCAGTCTGTTGATCAAAGCAAGTCAAGGCCAGATTAGATTAGAGTGAGGCAGAAGAATAGGATCTGGAGGCAGGGAAACTAAGACCAATTCATGCTGACTTCCTAGAACTAAATCAAAAGGAAAACCCTAACTCTCCTTGCCCACATGACAAAAGGACCAGAGGCTACTCCCTTTGCACCTCCCCTCTTTTTTGCCTGGGAGATGAAAAATTGAAAGTTTCTCTGATTGGTTCCCTCCTGCAACCAGTCAGGCTGTTTGCAGGACAAGTCTTCATTTGCATAGGAGTGTAACTTTGTAACTTCACTTCAGCATCTGACTGGTCACTTTCTGCAAGCAATCAGACATTTGCATAGGATGTAACTTTATAACGTCACTTCAGGCTCTGATTGACCGCTTTCTGCAACCAATCAGACTGATCATGGGCCACTACTTCATTTACATAGGATGTACACCAAGTAACCAATGGGAAACCTCTAGAGGGTATTTAAATCCCAGAAAATTCTGTAACCAGCAGTGAGCTGCTTGCTTGGCCCACTCCCACCCTGTGGAGTGTGCTTTCATTTTCAATAAATCTCTGCTTTTGTTGCTTTGTTCTTTCTTTGCTTTGTTTGTGCGTTTTGTCCAATTCTTTGTTTAAGATGCCAAGAACCTGGACACCTTCCACTGGTAACAAGAGGGGAGAGGAAATAGACTCCACTTCTTGAAGGGAGGAGCAGCACACATGTTCATAGAACAGAGAAACTATTGGCTACCATGTTTGGAGACAATCTGTCCCAAATAGGCAGGAGGAATACAGACAACTTCTGCAATAAGTGTACCATATTTTTTAAAAAATGGGTGATTTGAAATGATCTTGAAGTCTGAGCAACACAGAAATAACCCATCTCTACCAAAAAAAAAAAAAAAATTATTTTAATTAGCCAGGCATGGTGTTACATACCTGTAGTCCCAGCTACTCAGGAGGCTAGGTGGGAGGATCACTTAAGCCCAGGAATTTGAGGCTGCAGTGAGCTAGGATCATATCACTGCACTCCAGCCTGGGCAACAGAGCAAGATTCTGTCTCTAAAAACTAAAAATAAATAATCTTGAAAATGTTCAGAAGCCAATAAAAGTAACAATGCTTGTTTTTTGCAAGCAATACTACTATATATTTTTCCTAAGACTGTTAATAAGACTCACTTATTAACTTACCAGTGAGTCCCAAAATTTCTAGGATTTGAGGCATTCCTTTGGGTTATTTCACCTTCACGACTCCTGTCTGAAAATACAAATGCCTCTGGTATTGATCTGGTACCAACCACTAAGGCCCTTGGGAGAATTTGACATCAGAAGCTAAGTCCGTGAGAGGTCTTTAAGGCAGTGCTTTTAGTCCATGATCCATGGTTGGGCTTGGGCATCTGAAAATCCTTGAAATCACTTTCAAAATGTTGTGGTTCAATGTGCATTTTTCATCAGTTTCTCAAATGGTACCAAAAAGGTTAAGACTCACTATTCTAAGGGAATATATACTAATAAATCTCACTAGAGAAAAGACAAAGCTAACAACATTCTCTTTAGTAGAACTGCATTGTAGAACTTTAGTGTTCCTTAACTGTTTAATATTTGTTACCTTTGTCTCTCTCCTATTAGATCTCAGTACGTGGAAGGAAAAACCTTCTCTTTATATTTGCATCCCACAGTAGGGAGAATCATTCCGAATCCTCAACATACATCCCATCTTGGTCTCCAATCACATTCCTTAGAACCCTTCTGGGGCTAATGGGGTTGAGGATGGAGCATAAAATGAAGGAGAGCCCCAGGAGTTGAGTGGAGTTAAGACTTGTCCCATTCAAACAGAGCAACACCACTTTGACTCTTGATCTTACTATTCTTATGTATAAGTTTTCCTTTAAAGAATGAATCATGAGGCTAAAACTAAAGTTTGAGAACTACTAACAAGTTAGACTCCCTTATTTTTCCAAGTGATAAAATGGATTTAAATGTTTTGCTCGAAGTCTGGAGTCAGGGCTAGACTGGAACTATGGTTTCTGTTTTCAGATGCTTCATTACACAGTTTTGCAGTTGACTCACTCTTTCCCCCTGCCACCTTCTGCTAAAGGCCTGATATGGTTTGGCTGTTTTGCCACCGAAATCACATCTTGAACTGTAGTTCCCATTATCCACATGTATCACAGGATGGACCCAGTGGGAGGTAATTGAATCATGGGGGTGGTTACCTCTATGCTATTCTTGTGATAGTGAGTGAGTTCTCATGAGATCTGGTTGTTTTATAAGGGACCTTTTCCCTTTTGCTTGGCACTTCTCCTTTCTGCCATCATGTGAAGAAGGATGTGTTTGCTTCCCTTTACACCATGATTGTAAGTTTCCTGAGGCCTCCCCAGCCATGCTAAACTGTGAGTCAATTAAACCTCTCTCCTCTATAAATTATCCAGTCTCGGGTATGTCTTTATTAGCAGCTTGAAAACAAACTAATACAAGGCCTGAGTGTTCTCTCCCTGACCTTCATTATGTATTTTCCTATCAAACCAAAATGTCCTGCAATCATGAAACAGCCAGTTGACAAATCAGGAACTTGGGGAATTCCAGGGTGGACCTCTGCCTGGACCCAGCACCACAGTGGGACTTGGGAATGGGGGGAAGGAGAGCTCTGAGGAATCCACCGAAGAGAGTATCTTTAACCTGATCTCATTATTAGGCCGTGAACTGGTCTTGATTCTTCCTACAGCTTGCTTTTTCCACCAAAGAAGAAAAATATAAGGTAGCAACAAACTGCATTCTTTTTTATCTTGTATAATGCAAAAACACATTGTCCCTGATCACTTAATTCCTGACAACTAGAAAGTGCATTTTAAAGTCATACACCATGTTCCAAGTCTTCCGAAATGCCTAAAGGAGAGAAAAACTAGACAAACCCCAAAGAAAGATATGTGTATAGATTTCTATACTTGCAATGTTAATGGGCCTTGACCAAGACCACTGTGATTTTAATACATTGTATTGTTTTATTCCTACTGTATTTTAAAATAGAACATCTCAAAACAATTAGATTAATTAAATATCCACGGGGATGCAGAAAATGTTTTCTTATCACACTTGGGGACTTGACCAGCGCAGTTTCTTAGCTTTTTCAGAACTTCTTAATGACAGAGTCTCACCCCATCAGAGCCTTGACAACTACTTTAATCTGTCATTAAGAAGAACATTTCAGTACCTGGAAAATTTTAAGGCTTCTTGAGACTTAAATTTGCCAAATGTAGCTGTTGAGTTTAGGGGAAACTGTCCTTCACCATGAGTGGCACACTTTCAAGCTCTCTAGCTTGTTGTCTGAGAATGTAAAGTGGCTCTTGGTCTTGGGGAGTAAAATATAGGTTAGAAAGGTTAGAAAAAGTCACTGAGCAATTTTCATTGTCTATGTTTCATCAAGATACTGAAAGTTGAAAATTTCACCCCGTGCTAATAACACAGTATTAGTTACACTTCACTGCTTTGTTGGAGCCAAACCAATCTCACTTCTGTTCTCTCAAGCCTAAATTCCAAGAGCGGCCAGGTTTTTAAGAAAACAAAAGCTGCCATAATCTCTAGTATAGGCCGGTGTCAAGCCACAGGAGTTCTAGCAAAGACCACATATTATCATGAGCTTGAAACATTAAAGAATTCTGCAGCATGACAAGCTCTAGGAAAGAAACTCTTAAAAGAGACTCATTTTTCTCCACAGTGTGAGCTGCAGGAATAAACTAGCAATGAGTGAGAAGCTGGGAGTTGAAAACGAAGAGCCCATGGCTTCCTCGGTTTCAAGGGCAAGTCATTTTATAACCTTGAATCAGGCATTTCATTCCTCTAAATGCCTCTACACTAGGAGACTTGCTGTTTGGTCCGTTTGTGGATGTTGAGTTTGCATAGTTGGATGGGAGATTGTTTTTACATTTATAAAATGACAGGGTTGTCAGTATCCTGTACCAGGCAATGTGGCCCCACACTCTGGCTTTCTCCCTTACAACTTTGGAACCTTGGGCAAGATATTCTCACTTCCTGTGTCTTGGTTTTTCCAACAGCAAATTGGTGGTGGTAACAACAGCCCTACTGCATAGAGCATAGGGAATAAATGCATTCACGGTTTAAACCATTTAGAACAGTGCCTGGCATATACAAAGTGCAATAAAATAGACTTCAATATTCATATTCTACAGCCTGTGTCATGCTTAACTATTTCTCCCCTCAACCCGCCTCTACTCTAGTATTTAATGATCCTCATTGAGGGAATTCGGTTTTTATTTTTATTTTTTGAGACAGACTCTTGCTCTGTTTCCCAGGCTGGAGTACAGGGGTGTGATCACAGCTCCCTGCAGCTTCAACCTCCTGGGCTCAAGTGCTCCTCCTTCCTCAGCCTCCAGAGCAGCTGGGACTACAGGCACAAGCCATCACGCCTGGCTAATTTTTGTAAGTTTTGTAGAGACAGTGTCTCACTATGTTGCCCAGGCTAGTCTTGAACTCTCACCTCAGAACTGCAAAGTCCTGGGATTACAGGTGTGAGTCACCACGCCTGGTGGAATTGATTTTTCTAAATGCATATAAACTTACACTCTTTTTAAAGGCTCTGGTAACTACATTACATGATAAAAATAGTTTTCATTCAAGATTTCAGATTGGAGGTGAATGATGAGGAGATGCAGAGATCAACCCTTCAATTTCTTCACTGCTTAGCTACCTGGAAACTCTGAAGCCAAGTTATGTAATTGTACTAACAAAGCAGAACCCGGTAATAACCAAAGGGCTCACAGGATTAAAAAGCTAAAGAATATTCACAATCATCTAGCCCAACCCCTTGGTTTTACAAATAAGGACTAAGGAACATAGAGGTAAATAGCACTGGTTCCTTTAATATACCAGAAATTATACTTAATAATTCATGGTTTCAGAAAAAAAATCAGTGGTGCCCTCTCAATATGTTTGCCCAGGGGGCTATAACTTATTCAATATAATTGCCACTGCTTGGATTGTGCTTTCAATTTTTTTTTTTTTTTTTTTTTTTTGCTTTTCCCAGTTTGGTTATATGCCATACAAAAAAATCATCATCTATACTTTAAAACCAGGGCTTTTACCCAAAATGGCAATATACCCTGCCCACTCACCTCTTTACCATATCTGCCTCTTTATGATTTTTATTATTTCCAGAAGCCAAATTTATGCTCATATGACCAAAAATATAATTCCAACTTCACCAAAATGCATCAGACAATTAGGAAGATGATTTTATTCAGGCTATTGCAATAGGGAGAATATTTATTAAAAGGAATATCTTGAAGAAAAGGAACAGCATCCCAAAGAAAAGGGTTTTACAGAGGCAGGTAGACAGTGGAGTCATCTGAGAGTATTTTATGGGTCAAGAAAAAGGGTAAAAAACGTCTTATCTCAGAATCTACAGGGCATGGTCATCCTTCGTGGTTAGTCATTCCCTAGAACTCAAAACCATTGGGAGATTTCTTTCTCTCTTTTTATTTGTTTGTTTGTTTGCTTGCTTGCTTCAAGATGGGGTTTTGCTATGTTGCCCAGGCTGGTCTTGAGCTCCTGGGCTCAAGGGATCCTCCCAACTCAGCCTCCCAAAGTGCTGGGATTACAGGCATCAGCCACTGTGCCCGGCCGACTGGGGAATTTCTTAACCACACTTTTTCGGAAAGCACAGGACTCAGGTAAAGTTCAACCTTGTCATATCTTTGAGGATAATCAAAAAATGTACTCAAGCTCTTAAGGCCACTAACTGTTCAATGCCCCAACAAGATTCCCTTGAAAAGACAGCTGTCATGTAGGCATTGTGTGATCTAGATGGGGTTTTCCTGCTCAATTAGTTTCATTATCTCTTACCTACCAATGACATCATTGGTGACTCCTTTCCTGTATGATTTATCTGAAACAAAAAAATGAAGAAGTGTGCCAAATCAGTGCTGAAGTTCAGCCCTCCACGGAACACATGCACCTGAGAAGGTTGACTGGCCTTTCCATCCTCTATGTCATCATCTTACTCATCTTGAAAATAAAGCTGGTGCTCTCGGACATAATATTCACCACATTGTTAGGATTTGGGAGTAGAAAGTGAGGTGAATTGAATTGCTGAAATCTACTTGAGTTATGAACATAGAAGTGGTTGGTTTAATATCAACAGATAGGATGCTATGTCTAACATAGCATCACTATAACTTCCCTGTGATATGGCTCAATGTGTGGGGGGTGGTGTGTGAGTAAGGAGAAGCTGGAAAAGGTTTTAAATTTGGCAGTATTCCTAACTGTTTCATCCATTCTGTTTTTCTCTGCCTTTTATTCTCCTTGACTAAGCTATTTGACAACTTTGAAAAGATGTAAGTTAACTTGTAGAAGTCTGGTAATAATGCAAATAATTCCTGTCCATAAAAAGGCAAAATCTGTCCAGGGGAGGTTCTATTGGCTTGCCTCTCCCACTGTGAAAGAAGTCCATTTTGCATCTACCTAAACATATTCATTTTGGCATTCTTAATAACCTGTAAATACATCTGGTCTTTGAATTCTTCTTGGAACCAGTTGTAACACTGTTCTAGTTCCCTTATTAGTTAATGAGTTAAATAAAATCATTAGCATGTGTTCATTTTAAATTTATCATGGTTTTACCCTTTTAAAAATTATTCTTTAAAATATGTACATAGATACATGTAAAGTGACATTAAGTAGACTCATTTTAGAAGAAAAAGTCTTTTTATTAGAGCATGTTCAAAGGAATAGTTGCATTACTTTCAAGTTTATACTAAGAGGTATTAGCCAGTAGAGATCAATACTTTAATACCATGATTTATAATGAGTATTTTCCTAAATAAATTGATGCTTCTAGAGCATTTAAACACAGAAGCATATTTCAAGTGTTTTAAAAATCTTCCTCTAATCTTATTTATACTCTTTTTAAAAAGAAAAAATGTGTACTACATAATGAAAGATTTCAGCTCAATTATTCCAAATTAGAAATTGATGAAATCCTACTTTAATGAAATTTTACATATGTAAATTAATAGAACACTGACTTTTTAAATGCTTGCAGTGGATTGAGCCCTAAGATATCAGTTAATACAGGCCGGGCGCAGTGGCTCACGCCTGTAATCCCAGCATTTTGGGAAGCCAAGGCAGGTGGATCACCTGAGGTCAAGAGTTCGAGACCAGCCTGGCCAAAGTGGAGAAACCCCATCTCTACTAAAGATACAGAAAATTAGCTGGGCATGGTGGTAGGTGCCTGTAATCCCAGCTACTCAGGAGGCTGAGGTAGGAGAATCACTTGAACCTGGAAGGCAGAGATTGCTACGAGCCGAAATTACACCACTGCACTTCAGTCTAGGTGACAGAGTGAGACTCTGTCTCAAAAAAAATAAATAAATAAATAAATAAATAAAGAAGATATCAGTTCATACAATGCAAAAAATCCCTTCAAAATTACTCTTGGGTAATCAACCCGTCTGAACACATCTATTAACAGGGGCTTACTCTCTTTCCAAGAGGCCATTTTATGGTTAAAAGCTTCTATGGTTGGAAAGTTTTCCTTTTAGTTCATCAAAGTCTCCCTCCTTGAAATATTCACCCACTCGTCCTAGTTGCGGTTTTAATATAAATAGACATGTAAAATCTGTCTTTTATCTTCCTTCTCCTGTAATGGTGTAGCTGACTTGCCATTGCAGATTCTTTCGGGAACAAAACAGGTCAAAAAAATTATCATAGGCTATGTCTGCTATATCATTTCAAACAAAGTCAAGAGTTAACAATTTTAAACACAGACACCATGATTGCTGCCATAAACTATCCAGATCAACCCCTCATAAACAGAATCTAAGTCACACAGAGGTTGCAATGTTATTCCTAGGTTTTCGTGGATATTTTTGTAGATATTCCTTTAAAGTCTGAACCTCTAATTGAAAAAATAAAAAAGGTAAACTCCACAACCCAAACACATGATTCTTTCAAAACCAAGACAATACAGTAGTAAAATAAGGTGTGGTCCTATTCTAGTCCACTACCCTATAATTCCAAGAATGTCATTGTATCTACTTTTCTGCAGGTATTGGAACTCTTCTGTAGTCTGTCAAAGAAATGGCCACAGCTTCACAGTTATGACACCAAAATAATCCACAAGACTCTTATGTTGTAGCACCCTTTGTCTAATAACAGGCATTTTAAAAAATAATTTACAGTTTAAGCATTAAGATATCTTATGGTTTTTAACATGACTTTCTCCTTTCCTTAAAAGGAAAGACAATATACAGACAATGTGTCTCAAAATAAATTCTCTAGCAGAGGGGACAAGCTGTGGAATGCAGAATCTCCCTCTTCGTTGGTGAAGAAGAGAGAAGTTTCTGTGGCTTTTACAGATTCGTTTGCTAGGGAATAAAGAAAATCTTGCCATTTTCTCTATGTCAGATGTAAAAATAAAAAGCATAGAGGAGAAGAATGGGGCCATAAACTTGATACAACGTATTGCAATCGAGTTTCATCAGATAAACTATGGAGACAGTTTCGATGATGCTCTTGTCAGAAAACACATGGTACGATACACTGTATATGTGCCAGATAGCTTCTGCACTTTCAGAAATGTCATTTCTAAAAATGTCTATCCATTTGGAAAATAAGTATGCAATAAATCTGTAAATATTTATTATAAAAGCAATAAGAAAACAGTAAAGAATGAATGCAGCTTTTGACAACACTGCATAAACTGTTAACAACAGACCTTTGGAGCCGACAGTTCTGTTTCTAGATCAGGGGCCAGGGCCCAAATGTTGCAATAACTAGGGCCATATCAATACATTCCACACCCTCTTTCCCGCCACAGGAGTCCACCTAATTGAGATGCCAAATGATGCGATGTGAGGCAGAAGTAAAACATACAGATCTTGTATTTCTGAATCCATATGTCTTGCTTGATCAATGAACCAAAATAGCTACTCGTTGGAATTGAAAAGCTGCAGAACCTGCTGCTGTTCTTTTCTGTTCTCGATCCTATAGAAAAGAGCTAAAAGGCAAGGAATAGGGAGAGAATCTCCTACAGAAGGAAGAATATGTACACTTCTGCAGGTCTCGCATCACCCCAAGGCTGTCCTTAGAAAGCACCCCTTTCTCTTTGGTAACGACCTTTCTGTTTTATTTGGCAGCCCGATTCCCCTCAGCTGACTGAGAGAGGATGGTTACGGGCTAGGGGAGGAAGGCATGGATTATGAATGACCTCCCTGTCTTTCTGTTTAAGAAACTCAAGTTCATATTAGTTCACCTTTTCTAAATAACTGTCTTGTGGACAGCTTAGCTCAACACTTCCTGACTTAATCCACAGAATTAGAACATCTGCTCTAAGTGTAAGATTTACAGAGGGAATCATACCTACTCCATCTAGAGACTGTTTGCCTCTGATGTCATTCTTGATTAGATGATTTTGGAATTTTGATTGCTTCACATGAGATATTTATGATTTCAAAATGCAGCTTGTAAATGTATTCAGTTCATCAAGGACTATAAATATAAATCTCCACCAACAGACTTCTCCTTGCTTCGGTCTTCTTAGATGCTCTTAGGTTACTAGGAGGACAAAAGAAATATCTTTAAGAAAAGGTGAGAAACTCCTACATTAGAAAATAATTTTCAAAACATCTGGCCCCGTATTCAGGAATTTGAAGATAATCATGAGCCTTTTCATTAAATTAATGAACACAGGGTAATGAAGTCTATTTGGAAAAAAAAAAAAACAGATGTTAGAAATTTAAGGACCAGTCATGCTCTATTCAGTAAAACAATGACATGATTAAGTAATAAAACTCCTCCAGATTTTTCTACATGCCTTTGGGTTCCATCTTCAACTTTCTCTTTCAAAGAAAACTACCTACTTTCTATTCACAATTCCTCACACTGTAGTGGGATTTGGATCTAACATGGTGAGACAGGAAAAAAAAAGAAGTATCTCTTTATAGAAAAAAAAGAGATTACAAAGTTCCTAAATTAAAATTAGATGGAATGTATTTTAAAACTGAGGTTCCCTGAAAATTTGATTTGCTTCTTTCTTTATTTTAACCAACTCCAAGGGACTTTTGCAATTGAGATTAGCTCTCAAATATACTCTAAAAATTTAAGATTTTATGATTCCACAAGTTTTATGTGAGTTCTTCATGAAATCGTGCCACTGCTGCTATTTCCGTTGAAGAACTAGGATAAGAAAGAGGAACAATAAGATGTGTATTAGAAATCTACTGGGTCAGTTTGCAGGAGAAAGAGAAATAAGCATCATTTATTTCCAAAAGGCTGCAGTTCAGCACGAAGACTAGCCTATCTGACATGCAATTATGTGTCATGAGTTACAGTGGTAATTAAGTCTCTAGAACAGCAAGCTACCTTGAGAGCCCCCCAGGACTTCAGGTGGCTGGCTCCCAACTCGGAGTCATCTAGTGCTTCACCGTGGCTCATCCATCTACTTCATTCCTTTATTTATCACCATTGTAAGCCAGGGGACTATGTTTGGCTCTAAAAAGCATATTTTCCCCCTTGCATGCCTACTGGCCTATCTCTCCACTTCCTAAACACTTTCTTTAAAAAGGAAGCCCATGATCTCAGATGGCATAAAACCAAGTGTCTTCATTTTCTCTGTTCTTTACCAATACTCCCGTTCACCTCACCAAGGGGCTGAGCGAGGTCCCCCCACCTTAGGTCACTGCCTAAGTAAGGGTCAGTTTCATCTGTTCTCTCTGTGGTCGCCCTTACACATCCTGATACACATTGGCAATAGTTCTTCTCGTTCATTCATTCAGAAAATATTTACTGATGCACCAGCAGCTGAGACATGTGGTCCAATTGTCTGAGAAGGGAGGAAACAAATAAAATGAGAGCCATACATCCAAAGGGAGATAGGTTTTCACAGGAACAGCCATAAAGTCAGGCTGTTTTCAAGCTCCTGGGTCTTCTGTGTGGCCCCTCTTTGAATCTGGCAGCTCTACCCAGTCTCCCTCATGGAACCATATGTAAAGAGTTAAGCATCAAAGAGGTATCATGTTATAGAATGTATGAACCTTTTATGTAGTGGCCCAGTGGGGATATTAAAGAAAAATGAAGGAAAAATTCCCACCCCATATCCAGTAGAGTCACCTCTCCATGCTTGATAAGAAGGAGCCGATCAGGCCAGGTTGTGGCTGATGTGCCTGCTATTTGTACTCTAGGCCCCATTAACTTATACTAGCAATTTTGGAGAAGTAATTTCTGCTGCCAGATGGCAGCCCAGAAGTAACTTTCTTGATGAGTGAGAGAAGTTGCTCCCCATTTCCTTCCTTGACATCACAGTGCAGCCCCCTCAACCTCAGCCCTGCAGGCTGGGGACTGGCTGGTGGGGTCCACGCAGACTGTGATTAAATGACTCATCTCCTCAGCATGACTTGTTTGTAAAGGTTATTCACAACAAAAAGAGCAGCAGGGTCCCAACCCCGGAGTGGGTATTTGTCAAAAATGAGTCAAGATAATAAGGGGCCATTGAAGGAACACCTACCTACAGTTGGGTGGGAAAAGAGCAGCATTTGTGACCTGAGGATGATATTCAGTTGAACACTTCCATCTGCCTTTTGGAAAAATTTGACCCTAGCAACAAAATCAATTCTTGGTTTGCCGCTAGTTACTCAGTTGAGACCACAGACTCATATCTTCCCATGACTTTGCCAGTTGTAACAATGCCCGCATCTTCAGTCAAGTCAATAGTGCCCTCAGCTCTGCTTCTCCCAAGTCCCCTTGGTGCTACCAATTATGATAGACAGTGAGACAGACGCAGCCTGAAACCATAAAACCCAACTAGTCCTCATCCATCCGGAATTTCAGAATCAGCAAGAAGAAATGAAATAAAATAAAAATCAGTGATGCTCATAAGTGGTAATTTTCATTTAAGGAAGCATATCATAAAATAAAATAAAAGCAAGCTGTCACTATCTTTTGCTGCAAAGGAGACTTGGAGTCATTTAAATAGACACACACAAAAGACTCAAAGGGAATTGTCATTAGAGATTTCCATTAAAGTTACTATGCCCAGATAAGAAGCTCTAAAGGGTTATGGGGAACAATCTTCCTGATAAAGGATTAAGGAACTAACAGTAGGAGAGAAGGGCTCACATTTGTTAAGTGCTCATTTATGCCAGGCAGTATGGGACTGCACATATCACCTTATTTAATCTTTAAAGCAACTTTGCTTGATAAATATTATTATTTTCAGTTCAAACATAAGAAAACTGGGACTCAGAGATTTTCAATGTCCTGGCCAGGTGCAGTGGCTCACACCTGTAATCTCAGCAGTTTGAGAGGCCAAGGCGGGCAGATCACTTGAGGCCAGGAGTGCAAGACCAGCTGGCAAACTTGATGAAACTCCTTCTCTACTTAAAATAAACAAACAAAAAATAGCCAGGCACGGTGGCATGCACCTGTAATTCCAGCTACTCAGGAGGCTGAGGCATGAGAATCGTTTGAACCCAGGAGGTGGAGGTTGCAGTGAGCTGAGATGGTGCCACTGCACTTCATCCTGGGTAACAGAGTGAGATTCTGTCTCAAGAAAGAGAGAAAGTGAAGAAAGAAAGAAAGAAA
>NC_045451.1:23004422-23070189 GCF_002776525.5 Piliocolobus tephrosceles | reverse complement strand
AGAAAGAAAGAAAGAAAGAAAGAAAGAAAGAAAGAAAGAAAGAAAGAGAAAGAAAGAAAGAAATTTTCACTGTCCTATGTAAGTATGGTGAACATTTAGTGGCATTTGTCCTGTTTGGCTCCCTAGCAACCAAACACCCTCATTACTGGAGAAAGCCTTACCCAGGCGATTCCCAGTGCTCCCCAAAGGCATCCTTACCTGTACTTTTAAAGACACCAGACGTTCTTTCTTCTTCCCACTGGCACACAGACTACAGGAATGTAGTGGGTCCGTCTGAAAACTCCAGCCCAGGGCTTGCCTCCTGAGTGTTAGACACAACTGTGCAAAGACAGCTAGAACATTATTCTCAGCAGTAGTGGCAGGTTGGAAGGTATAGTTATATTGAGGATCCGATCGTAGAAAGATTAACTAACAGTACACAGCAGTATTAAGTGCCAAGTAGCCAGTATAGGCAATCAACAGTGGGAATTCTTAAACAGAACTCTCCTTACGGGTTGGAATAATCAAGGGAGACTTAGCTGATGGAGAAGCTGGGGCTATGATCATACCTGGAAGTATACAAAGAAATTGGAGAGGGAAAATGATTCCTGATTGCAGGAAGACCCTAAGAAGATGAACATGGGGGCTTCAGAACAGATTTAAAAGCCAAAGTGTTGCTACTGAAGATGTTCAGCCAGCAGGGTGCAAGGGAAATAGGGCTTTCAAAAATGGACCTGGCAGTGTTGGGCAAGATGAATTTGACAAGAGAGAGCACAGTGACAAGGTTTGTACATCTTTATTGAAGGAGTGCTCCTGACCCAGACTCTTTTGGGAACAAGCAGCCCAGTTCCAGATGTTCATGATTTGGTGAAGACATGATGAAGAAGCTGTTCTCAGCAGGGATAGCTTGAGGGAGTGGGCTGCAGGGATGAGACTGAGACAGAGGCAGGAGCAGAAGACCCCGCTCTCCTTTACTCCTTTCACGGCTGTGCCCTAGGACGCTGTTACTGGTTCTTTTTTTTTTTTTTTTTTTTTGAGAGGGAGTCTCGCTCTGTCGCCCAGGCTGGAGTGCAGTGGCCGGATCTCAGCTCACTGCAAACTCCGCCTCCCGGGTTTAGGCCATTCTCCTGCCTCAGCCTCCCGAGTAGCTGGGACTACAGGCGCCCGCCACCTCGCCCGGCTAGTTTTTTGTATTTTTTTAGTAGAGACGGAGTTTCACCGTGTTGGCCAGGATGGTCTCAATCTCCTGACCTCGTGATCCACCCATCTCGGCCTCCCAAAGTGCTGGGATTACAGGCTTGAGCCACCGCGCCCGGCCGACTCTGTTACTGGTTCTATTCAATGGTACAAAGGCCTCACTCAGTACCACCCTCGCCAGGGGACTAAAGCCAAATCAAATCTTGGCTCCCAAATCTAAGGATACATTCAGTCTTCTCTAAATATGGCAGCCATGGTTTAGTATTTTCAGGATAATCCTGCCTACACCTGTATTTTCCTTTAGAATTTGCTAAGACAATTGTATCATAATTTCCCCTCCCCTCACTGAGAGTAGGGACCTTTGGATCTAGGCTAAATTGCTCTCATGTTACAGGTATGAGATGTTTGTCTGAGAAAGGTCTTGAGCCCTATGCTAGGTAGACCAATGATGCTGAAGGAGAGGGATGTGGAAGGGGGTGGAATTTAAGGTTTTTAAAACAGGCAGGCAATTGTACAAAGTTACATAAGATGTAACCATCGGGGTAGCTGAGTGAAGGGTACATGGGGCCTGTTTATGCTATTTTTAAAACATTCTGTGAATAAACAATTATTCCAAAATTAAACGCATTTTTTAAAAAGATTGTTTGTTTGTTTGTTTTTGAGATGGAGTCTAGTTCTGTGGCCCAGGCTAGAGTGCAGCAGCACAATCCTGGCTCACTGAAATCTCTGCCTCCTGGATTCAAGTGATTTTCCTGCCTCAGTCTCCCAAGCAGCTGGGATTACAGGCACGCACCACCACACTCGGCTAATTTTTGTATTTTTAGTAGAGATTGGGTTTCACCAGGTTGGCCAGGCTTGCCTCAAACTCCTGACTCTAGTGATCCACCTACCTCGGCCTCCCAAAGTGCTGGAATTATAGGAGTGAGCCACTGCACCCAGCCAAAAAAAAAAGATTTTAACCAGTAAGAAGGAGAAAGGGTGAAAGGAAAGAAAGGAGGCTGGCCAAAAAAGAAGGTTTAGAGGAGCAGACCCACTGGTCAGAGGACCAGGAAAATCTTTGCCCAGTGTTTCTGCAAGGCAGCACCTTTCCCCCATATCCCCAGCTTCTCACCTGATCCCCACGCTGCAATCCCTCCCTAGGCCCTATGGGACTGTCTTCTCCTTTTAGGGAGGCAGCCACAGAGCTGAGAGCCTAGGGTGTTTCCCGTCCCTCTGCATGCGTGGATTCAAATGAAGACCACAGGAGCACTACCAAGGACTCTTCAGCCTCTCCCTGCGTTCAGGAACAAGGTGGCCGGCTCAGCCTCTGAGCCACATGGAGCCTGGCTTTTGTGGGCACAGGGGATGGTGAATGAACAGTTGGGAGATCTGAGGTCTGCTTTCAGCTCAGCAGGGCTACCTGAGTTGAGAAACCTCATCTCTTGGGGCCTCCATTTTTTTGTTTGTAAAATGAGCATGTTAAATTACTATGGAAGGTTCTGCTTCTCCTGGGAGTCCAGGATGCTATGAGTTCTATGAATCTAGATACTGCCTAATGTGCCCCTTCCTAACACTAAAGAACTGATGTGAATATCATCATAGTTTTTATTAAATATGGCCCCGGAGGAATTCATTTGTTCCTTGGTGGAGTCTCCAACTTTACTGGAAAGCAAAGGGCCTTTTCTACCCCATTCACGTTCCAACTCAATACACACTCTCCACGATGCCCTCGCTGGTGATCAAAGCCAGGGCACTTTATCTGGCCTCCTCCTGGTATGGTCAGTATCTACTGCAAAGGTCATGTTCACATGTGCTCTTCTCCCCAGCTCAAATGGCAAACTCCTTGAAAATAAACATTATTATTATTCATAGATGTGTGCCCATGTATGGCAGCAGTATATGGTCGTGAAATGAATGAATGAATGATGTCAAAGAATTCAAACCAAAAGGAGATGAAGAGTGGCTTCTGTACCTTGTCTGAAAATTCCCTTTTTCTTAATTCAGGAAATAAACAATCATATCAAAGGAAGACAAGTTTGGGGGCAAGAAAACACTCAGAGATGCATATTACATGCCACATGAATCACTGGCAAAATGAAGGATGAAAGCTATATGAAATAAACAATTACAGTAAAACTGAGACTCTGTACTGAGATGAAGCTAAAGGAGCAGTTGACAATCCTTACAAATGAGTTTGCTCAGGTCTAGCTTGGAAGCAAGGTCTTAGGGGCTGTGCTCAGGTTCAACTGATCCGCTTTGGGAATAAATGTGGTGTAAAAGAATCCTGGTTTTCTACTTTTGGAAGTATTAACAGATCACAAGAGCCAGATTCTGCCTCTACTCAGCACATCTCTGATCTATGTGTTTATGGAAGTTAAATAAAACCAGGAAAAAAACATACCTATAAGACTGTTGGAAAATGAATTTAAAAATCCAAAATTGTTCCAAAGTTATCCATGCTACCACATTCCCTTCCCGTTGGACAGAAAACTGAATGATGACCGGGCAGTAAAAAGAAAATGAAGACAAAGTATTACATTGTCTGTTGCTACTTTCTGTAAGGCCTAGTGGTCTAAGAAATCTAAAAGGAGCTTCCTTCCTTCTTCTGTCCTCCCTTCCTCTCTTCCTTTCTTCCTTACTCAAGAGGCAGAGTTATAAATGCAAAGTGTGACTCTGAACTGGATCCTCTTACTAGAAAGGACAGTATTGGGATAATTGGTGGAAGTCAAATGAGCTCTGAGGATCAGACATTAGCAATCGATCAGTGTTGGTTTTCTGACATTGGTGGTTGTCTTGTGTTATATAGGAGAAAGTCCTGGTTTGCAGGAATTACTCCTGGTTGCATCTGGAAGTGATGGAACATCAAGTTAGCAATGTACTCTCAAATAGTTTAGAATTTTTAAAATGCTTTGTACTAGTAATGCAAGTTTAGTTCAAGTTTGAAATTATTTTAAGATAAAATGGAAAAAAATCTGAATGTAATAATATTTTTTAAAAAGAAGCAGTAGCAACGGCCAACCTTGGAGAGTTTCTGGGTCTGCCTATCCCTCTGACATTTCTATAAATATTGGTGTTGACCTCCCTAGGGCGTCACAGCAAACCTCTCTAGGGTGGTCCACAATAGTCCAGTTCTACAAAGGGGTCACAGAAGTCCCTCCTGCCATAGACAGTGCACCCCTATTCCCTCTTACTCAGCCCAGTTCCTCCTCTAAACTTGAGGAACCATAACTGACTCAGGGTGTTAACTGAGGCCTGGCCCTCATGGGAAGCCAAACCACCTTCCCCAGTGAGCGCTGGCACTTCCAGCTTCCTGCTGCACAACCATTTCATACCTGCGCTTTCTCCAGCCTCCACTTTTTGTGCACCAAAGGCTCCCCATGGTACTACCTCAACTAGTATCTCTCTTCTCCTGGCTTCCCCTCCCTTAATCTCCTCCACAAACCCTGAGTGTCAGCTGAATTGCTTCTCTCCTGCCTTCCAGATAAACCCTGGGTACTTCTGCTTTCTCCTATCTGAAATATTCTGCTTTCATTCCTGTCCCTCTGAGCCCCACTTCTTCCCACATTCTATAAAGCCCATTTCAAGGGTCACCTCCTCCTCTGTGAAGCCTCCCCTAACCAGCCCAGTCTACCTCTGAATTCCAAAGTGTTTATTGTATCTAGTATGGCTCTAAACACACAGGCCTCCAATTGCAAAGTTACCTTTCTCTCTGGACATCTGGTCTCACCCACTAAATGAAAGATTTTCAGGGAGCAGGCATAATTTCTTACATCCCTTCATAGTCCTCACCATACCTGTTAGTGCCAGCTCACTGAGAATGGGCTGATTCAAAGAGTCTCCCACACTTTCTCAACATCGCCTCCCTCAGATCACTAATACCAATTGCTGTCACTTGTGGGATGAACGCGAGCGCCACACACACACACGCACACACACGCACACTCACACACTTTAGCCAAAATGGAAATAAACAAGTATGCCCTTCTTCCTGCTTTACTCTCACACCAAGCCAATTTGACCTTCCTATACTTAGAAGTCAAAGCAAAGCATGTAATTAATCCTTCTTCGTGGTTCAGTCTGGAACCCTAGGAAAACTGTGAAGGAGAGATTTTGGACTCTTCCTGCTACCCACATCATGGCCTGTTTTCTTAAAGAAGAGCCATTCCCATCCAGTTTCCCTTAGATGCTTATCCCCACTTGCAGGTCCCACCGCCCTATCAGCACCTGCCCAAGATCTTGGTAAGATGAACAGCTCCCAGAGAAGTTTGCAAGATAACGAAAACCATAGAGTGGAAAATTTGCAAAGCCCCATAGAATGAATCCCTAAATGGGGGATGTCATGCAAAGGAGCAGGTGGCAACTTAAGGCAAGTATTTATCCCACCTTCTCATTCCTATCCACACATTACATGCCAGAGAGGGAAGCATTCAAGGCCCAACCAACCAACAGAAAGACTGGAGAAAGGGAAGATGGTTTGCAGAAAGCAGCCGAGTAAATTGCCAAACTAGGGAGAAAACTTTATGAATGCTTATCACATGGAATTCTTACATTTTGAGAGAGCCTTTAAAGAAAAGAATGACTTCATGAGTGATGGCAGAGACAGGGTGGTGCCTATAATGAACATGGACAAAAGTCCAGAAGGTACATGATTGGGAGAAACAACAGACAAGAGAGGCAAAAATGAACTATGAGAGCCCAGCCACAATGTGGGGGTCCCCAGGTGTGTGTGAGAAGCTCATGTGGACACAGCTGTCCCTCTTGGCAGAGGGCAACATTAGCTTATGCCATCTTCAATATCTATGATGCTGATTCAGGATTGCTCAAGGAAAATAGCCCTGTTCGTGCCCATCTGTTCTCTACATCCCAATGGCTATATTCTTAGCAGATTTAAACACAATTTCCAATACAAATACCTTTTTCTGGGTGTGGCGAATCCATAAAACAGACTCTTAGCTATAACCTAACTTTATTAAATAACATTTGATATGCCAGTGTCCAAATGGCAAATGTGATGATCTGGGAAATTATATGGTCAGATTCTGACATAAATCCCTTTGGCGTTTGGGGTAGGGCATGAACTCTTGAGCCGTCTATTATAGTCCAAAATGCTTCATAAAACTAGTGACCGGGTAACTGAGAAGAAACATTTTATTTTACTTTATTATCACTATTATTTTAGAGACAGATCCCACTCTGTCACCCAGGCTGGAGTATGGTGGCGAAATCATGGCTCACTGTGGCCTCAACCTCCTGGGCTCAAGTGATCTTCTCGCCTCACCCTCTGGGGTAACTAGGACTATAAGTGTACATCACCAAACTTGGCTATTTAAAAAAACTTTTTATAGAAAATTAATTCAAGATGGATTAAAGACTTAAATATCAGACCTAAAACCATAAAAACCCTAGAAGAAAACCTAGGCAATACCACTCAGGACATAGGCATGGGCAAGGACTTCATGTCTAAAACACCAAAAGCAATGGCAACAAAAGCCAAAATTGAGAAATGGGATCTAATTAAACTAAAGAGCTTCTGCACAGCAAAAGAAACTACCATCAGAGTGAACAGGCAACCTACAGAATGGGAGAAAATTTTTACAATCTACCCATCTGACAAAGGGCTAATATCCAGAATCTACGAAGAACTTAAGCAAATTTACAAGAAAAAATCAAACAATCCCATCAAAAAGTGGGCAAAGGATATAAACAGACACTTCTCAAAAGAAGACATTTATGCAGCCAACAGACACATGAAAAAATGCTCATCATCACTGGCCATCAGAGAAATGCAAATCAAAACAACAATGAGATACCATCTCACACCAGTTAGAATGGCAATCATTAAAAAGTCAGGAAACAACAGGTGCTGGAGAGGATGTGGAGAAGTAGGAACACTTTTACATTGTTGGTGGGACTGTAAACTAGTTCAACCATTGTGGAAGACAGTGTGGCGATTCCTCAAGGATCTGGAACTAGAAATACCATTTGACCCAGCCCAAAGAATTATAAATCATGCTGCTATAAAGAAAGAAGCACATGTATGTTTATTGCAGCACTTTTCACAATAGCAAAGACTTGGAACCACCCAAATGTCCATCAATGATAGACTGGATTAAGAAAATGTGGCACATATACACCATGGAATACTATGCAGCCATAAAAAAGGATGAGTTCATGTGCTTTGTAGGGACATGGATGAAGCTGGAAACCATCATTCTCAGTAAACTATCTCAAGGACAGAAAACCAAATACCACATGTTCTCACTCATAGGTGGGAATTGAACAATGAGAACACTTGGACACAAGAAGGGGAACACCACACACCGGAGCCTATTGTGGGGTGGGGGGAGGGGAGAGGGATAGCATTAGGAGAGATACCTAATATAAATGATGAGTTAATGAGTGCAGCACACCAACATGGCACAGGTATACATATGTAACAAACCTGCATGTTGTGCACATGTACCCTAGAACTTAAAGTATAATTTAAAAAATTTTTTTTAAATAAAAACTGTTTGTAGAAATGGGGTCTTGCTATATTGCCCAGGCTGGTCTCAAACTCCTGGCCTCAAGCAACCTTCCCACCTCAGCTTCCCAAAGTGCTGGGATTACAGGTGTGAGCCACTATGCCCACTACAGCATAAAAACATTTTCAGGGCTGGGTGCAGTGGCTCACGCCTGTAATCCCAGCACTTTGGGAGGCGGAGGAAGGTGGATCACGAGGTCAGGAGTTCAAGACCTGCCTGGCCAACATGGTGAAGCCCCATCTCTACTAAAAATACAAAAATTAGCTGGTCGTGGTGGTGGGCGCCTGTAATCCCAGCTACTCGGGAGGCTGAGGCAGGAGAATCGTTTGAACCCAAGAGGCAGAGCTTGCGGTGAGCTGAGATCACGCCACTGCATTCCAGTCTGGGCGACAGAGTGAGACTATGTCTCAAAAAAAAAAAAAAAAAATCAAAATTCACTCTGACCACCAGTTTTTCAAGCCTGCACAAGTGACACTGAGCACATTCACAGTCTCCAGCACATCCATGTTCCCCTTTGGATATTGTTACCCCTTTCTCTCACCCAAGAGAAAAATGAGAATCCATTGATTTCAGGCCCACATGGTCAGGAATGAGTCAATGTCAAACCACATCACAGTTGCAACTGGCACAGAGATGACTGTACACAGACTACAAAGTGCTTCCATCTACATTATCTCATTTGAGCCCTGCACTTGCTCTCCCAGGAGAAAGAAAAATAAATATTTAATAAGTCATATGCCAAAGACTGTGCTGGGTAAACATGCATTTTAATTTGTTTAATCCTCACAAGAACCCACAAGGCTAGTGTTTAAATCCCCTTTATTACAGATGAGGAAACTGAGACTCAAAGAGGTGACAGATCTGGCCCCGGGTTGCATGATTAGTTGTGGTCAAGCTAAGATTCACAGCTAGATCATCAGCCTCCAAAGTCCATGCCTGCTTCACTGTGCACTCTAAGAGCAGCAGATTATGACACGTCTTTCTGCATAGCCCCAGGCAGTCTTGCTCAGGTGCAGTCTTGTTCAGGCCCTTCGGAGCTTCCTCTAGAACTTAGATATAGATGCCAGGAGTCATTTGGTGAGGAGATCAGCAACCTTGGATGAGCTGCATACTATGTTTCTACCTCCCATTTTTCTGGCCTGGAAATAGGTTGAAGTGCTAGTCTCATAACACAATGCTGAACTTCGTGAGCAAGAAGAATGCAACTCTCCATGGCAGGGGAGAGGTGAAGGAGTAGGCTGTTACTTTTTGCCCAAATGCTGTAGGTTTCTGAGCACTTGTATACTTAAACCATTTCATTGTTCCCATCCAGTGCCTTTGTTATAAGGAACTATTTCAAACTTCTAAACAAATCATATACCAATAAAATACTATATGTATATTTTATAGATAAAAGAATTGTATTTAGTTTTGGAGAAAAAAAGGCATCTGCTGCTTTAAAAAAAGTAAGTTTGAGGCTGGGCATGGTGGCTCACACCTCTAATCTCAGCAATTTGGGAGGCTGAGGTGAGTGGATAACCTGAGGTCAGGAGTTCAAGATCAGCCTGTGCAATATGGTTAAACCCCATCTCTACTAAAAATACAAAAATTAGCCAGGTGTGGTGGTGGATGGCTGTAATTCCAGCTGCTCGAGAGGCTGAGGCGGGAGAATTGCTTGAACCCGGGAGGCAGAGGTTGCAGTGAGCCGAGATTGTACCATTGCACTACAGCCTGGGTGACAAGAGCAAAACTCTGACTCAAAAAATAAAATAAAACAAAAATAAATTTGAAAACATGGTCCAGAGAAGTAGAACCTTCAAAGGCACCTCTCAAAATACATTTCATGTGCTGAAACCTTGAATAAATATATTAGTTTGCAAGGGCTGCCATAACAAATAGCACAGACTGGATGGCTTAAACAACAGAAATGTAGTGACTGTTGTCAATTTATGATTGGAGAGTCATGGTCTGAGATCAAGGTGTTGGCAGCAGGTGGGTTTTTCTGAGACTTCTCTCCTTGGCTTGTAGATGGGTGTCTTCTCCCTGTGTCTTTCTCATGGTTTCTCTTCTGTGTGTGTCTATGTTCAAATGTTCTCTGATTATAAGGTGAATTGTATTGGATTAGAGCCCACTGTAAAGGCCTCCTTTTAACTTAATTTTCACTTGAAAGACCCTATCTCCAAATGCAGTCACATTCTGAGATACTGGGGGTTAGGACTTCAACATATGAATTTTAGGGGACAGAATGCAGCCCTTACAATAACTATTGGGCAGCCCTCATCTGGTGCTTAAAGCTGCCAGCCACTATCTAAGAATGGGATATTCTCTGCAACCAGTTAAAAGAAATATGATTCCAAACAGACTATTAACTGAGCTGGACATGGGACTAACAACTCATAAAAATCAAAGGGTTAGACAGGGACAAGGGCCTGAATACAAAGCTGTCCAGCGCCTGTTTGGATGCAAATGAAGGACAATCCCAGTCAGTGCAAGGTACCTTCACTGTGCAAATTTTTCTCTAACTAGTGTATATTTGTGCTCATACCTGAAAATAATTATAAAAATACATCTATCTAAAATTGCAGCTAATAGCATCTTCCAAAGATAACAACAATGATGTATTCCATCCTACATGGCTTTACTTACAACATGATTTTAACCCTCCTCCCATTGAGAGGCAGGGTCTACATTCCCTCCCCTTGAATCTCTGTAAGCTGATAACTACAGTGAAAGTGATATAATGCGATCTCAGGTGAGGATATAGAAAGCAATTCCGCTCCCACCTGATTCTTTTAGGACACATGCTTTTGAAGAGTTGCACCCTCATGCAGCAGTTTGACTTCCTTGAGGCTACTAGTTCATGTACAAATTACAGGGAAGGACCCTAAGACTTCAAGAAGAAAAAGAGTGAGCCCACCAGCCCCCCATGCATTGGCTTCAGCCACATGTAACTATGATGACATATAAGACCCAGAACCAAAACCACTCAGCCAGGCATCCCCCAAATTGCTGACCCACAGAATCTATGAGGATAGTAAAATGAGTGTTGTTGTTTTAAGCCACAAAGTTTTGAGGTAAATTGTTGCACAGCAATAAATGACTTGGATGAAAATATTCTGATTAAATCTTTCTGATGCTAATTTGACTTTGCTTCTTCCAAAAATTAGTCCAAATGAGTAAAATGATCAGTTCCTCTTGGCATGTCTATAGATTTTCTACTTGGCATCTTCTCCATCTGCAAATGACAATATGCCTTTGGTTTTCTGGTATTCCATAGAAGCTGCATGTGTCAAGAAGTCAATACTGCATGAGTTACACAAATAAACCATCCCACTCACCATTACTGTTCATGCATTTCCTAGAACAGCCTATATCTAGTTCATCCATGTCTGCTTCTATCTTTTCTCTCCCAGGTTTCTGCAGTAATCATACTCTTATTTCTTTCTAAGGGCTCTAACTTCTGTTTCTCTGCTTGTGGGCTTATGTCCTTCTCTTCTGTTAATGACATTGGGCTTTATGCACCTGCAGTCAAGGTGGGAAACAAAAAGATTTGAAACTATTTTGATTCAGACCTAGGAACTTGTGATGTCACCATAAGATGAGATTCCTGTATTCAATGTACTAGTTCCCTGATATGATCTGGCTGTGTCTCCAGCCAAATCTCATCCTGAATTGTAACAATCCCCATGTGTCAAGGGCAGGACCAGCTAGAGATAATTGAATTTTAGGGGTGGTTTCCCCCATACTGTTCTCGTGGTAGTGAATAAGTCTCACAAGATCTGATGGTTCTATAAATGGGAGTTCCTCTGCACGAGTACTCTTGCCTGCTGCCGTGTAAGACATGCCTTTGCTTCTCCTTTACCTTCTGCCATGACTGTAAGGCCTCCCCAGTCATGTGGAATTGTAAGTCCATTAAGCCTCCTTTTTATATATATAAATTACCCAGTCTTGGATATGCCTTTATTAACAGTGTGAGAACAGACTAATACATTTGCCTTCCAGGAAGCTGGGGAGGCTGCACCTACAACCTGATCCTGAAAATCCTTGTGCTTGCCTCATCTTGCCTCTCCTCTCCCCGCTCTGCCTCTGATTAGAGTGAGGAATGCTTCTGGGGTAACTACTCATTGAAAGTAGGTTAGTCTCTTCTACATAGTGAGAGCTAATCACCCATGATCCAGAATTCCAGGAGCATGAACATATATCCCTCCCACCAACCTGATGCCTGAAATTCAAATTCGAGAGATTCATTCCTTGAAATCAGATATTGGCTCTAAAGATTCTTTTAAAGTGGGAGGTGGCCAGAATGAGATGATTGCTATAGTCAGTTTTAACAATCAACTGAAGTACCCCAGAATCTGAAAAGGTTACCCTCTAAGAAGGAAAACTGGTAAGTGAATTCTATCAACATGCAAAATTAATCAACATACGTTGAATCACACTAGCTGCTTTGGTAAACATCTTATCCTACAGTTTTAACAGTGTTCTAAGAAGTTGTCCATTAAGGTGTGCCTTAGGCTGGGCACAATGGCTCCTGCTTGTAATCCCAGCAATTTGGGAGGCCAAGGAAGGTGGATAACTTGAGGCCAGGTGTTTGAAACCAGCCTGGGCAACAGGATAAAGCCCCATCTCTACTGAAAAATAGAAAAATTAGCAGGGTGTTGTGGTGCACACCTGTAGTCCCAGCTACTTGGGAGGCTGAGGCACAAGAATGGCTTAAGGCTGGGAGATAGAGGTTACAGTGAACCAAGATCACACCACTGACCTCCATCCTGGGCGACAGAGTGAGACTGCCTCAAAAATAAATAAATAAATAAATAAATGTGTGGCTGAGGAAACACAAGAATGCCTAATGATAAATGAGGCAATTGAGAGGTCAGTTTAAATAAGGTAGAAGACAATCATGACTTTTTCTATGAAAGCTGAAACCTAATGAGTGAATTATAGAGTTAAACATTATATAATGGACCACATATACCACAGTAGTCCAATAAAACTGTAATACTGTAATTTTATTGTATCTTTTCTATGTTTAGATACACAAATATTCACCACTATGGTCAGTTGTCTATGGCATTCAGTGCAGTCACATGCCTTACAGGTTTGTAGTCTAGGATCAATAGGCTGGACCTTATAGCCTAAGTGTGTAGCAGGCTACGCCATCTAGGTTTACGTAAGTATGCTCTACGATGTTCACAGAATGAAGAAATTGCCTAACAATGCATTTCTCAAAATGTAACCCCATCACTAGGTGATGCATTACAATACTGTTTATTGGCATTGCCAAATTTAATATGTCACTTAACAATCCTGATGGTCTATGACTTCTGTTAACCTATTATTCTGCCAAGGCCTGAATTTGAACTAGACCCACAGTGAGACCAGTCTGTGGCTCTGAGTCTTTGACTAAAGAAGATTAATCAAGCACCCAGCATCCATCCATCAACCAGGCTCCACTGTACTCACTCACCATCACACCAAAATTCATCCTTGCCAAGTGGCTAAAGGCTTGCTTAAAAGTTTAATCTGCTCTTCACCACATTTTATGGGGAAAATTATATACAATAATGACGTATACAGAGTTCATGATCCCTGAGATCTTGAGTACATCCCTCTCAAGATTATGTCACTTTAGTGGAATAATAGAGTTCTAAAAGAAAAGATAGCTGCATGAAGCAGATGAAAGGGAGGCCCAGAATCCTCCTGGTTAAGACTTGGGCTCGAGGTTAGACAGCCTTGGGTCTAGCCTGGTTCTACCACTTAGGAAGAGCGAAAGACACTGCATGTGGTCGTCAACAAGATGCCCCAAGTTATAAAGCAGGCAGAATTTGCCAGGCTTTCAATGGGCTGGAAAAATATCTCTCAAGCCTATCATCCTCAGCTGTGACTCCACACTCACCATCTCACTTGCACTAACTAATGTTGATCCCCAGGAACTCTGATGCTGGCCAAAGTGAATAGAGAACCAAGAATGTTGGGTTTAAGAAAAAAGGGCAACTCTCACTCCTAGGTTCAGGTTTTTCCTTCCATCTCTAGTTAGTTTAGTTATTGTGAGTCTCCAAGAATCTGATCAGCTCTGGCTGTACTGATGGAATCAAGTACCTGGGTTTTTTAATTTGATTGGAACATGAGCCAAAGACATGATGATCGTAGTAAGTGCTCCCCTGTGGCCTCTATAAGATCTGTTCGGAACTGAATTATGTCCAACATCCCTGCAAAATTCATCTGTTGAAGTCCTAATCCCCAATGTGGCTAAATTTGGAGATAAAACCTTTAAAAAGGTTACTAAGGTTAAATGAGGTCATAGGTGGGACCCTAATCCAACAGGATTGGTATCCTCATAAGAAGAGACACCATAAGTGCATGTGCACAGGGAAAAGCCACGCAAGAACATAGCAATAAGGCAGCCATCTACAAGCCAGAAAGAGAGCCCTCACCAGAAACCACCCTTGCCAGCACTTTGATCTTGGACTACTAGCCCTTAGACTTGTGAGAAAATACAATTCTTGTTGCTTAAGCCACCCAATCTCCAGGATTTTGTTATGGCAGCCCTTGCAGGCTAATACATTATGTCTTCACATTTTCTAACTCTAGTTCTTTTTCGGTTATGCTGCTTAAAATGCAAATAAACCATTATCAGTCATGAGTAACTTTTTATGCATCAGTCTGTCTAAACTTTTCCAGTGGGGGTGGTATTCAGAACAGATTTTGTTTGGGTAAAGGAAGAGGGAAGGTGGGTACGAGAGAGAGCCAAAACACGGAATAAGCTAAAGAAACCTGATCAGGCACAGGTGGCAGGTGGGGAAGAGGCAGGTGGAACATCAAAGTCAGTGCAGGAGCTCTGGGTGCTGGGAAAGTCATACTAAGCTAACGTTTATTGAACTCTAAGTGCCAGGCACAAAGCTCATGTGTTATCTATTTATTCCTTTCTAACAGGCTATTACAGGCAGTATAATATCCTCACTTGACAGATGGGCAAACTAAGGTACAGAAAAATTAAATAGTTTTAGAATCAGAATTTGACCCAAAGCTGTCTGTCTTTAGAGCCTAAATCTTTTTTTTTTGTTAACAGCTTTACAGGAATATAATTTTATACCATAAAATTCACCTGTTTTAACTGTACAGTCCAATGATTTTTTAGTAAATTTACAGAGTTGTGTAACCATCACCATAATCCAATTTAAGAAAATATTTATCTTCCCCAAAGATTCCCTATGCAGGGCCCAAATCTGAACCACTAAACCACACTGTCTCCTACACCATAGCAGAAGACACCACAGGGTGGAAGACATTCATAAAAAGCAACTAGGAGTTCTTTTTCTTTTTTTTTTTTAAGAGACAGGGTCTTTTGCTCTGTCACCCAGACTGGAGAGCAGTGGTGCTTTCATGGCCCACTGTAGCCTCCAACTCCTGGGACTAGAGGCATATCCACCATGTCCAGCTAGTTTTTGTTTTTCTGGGTCTTGCTATCTTACCCAGGCTGATCTTGAACCCTTGGCCTAAGCCATCCTCTCACCTCAGCCTCCCGAGTCTCTGGGATTACAGGCAACATATCCAATGACCCAGCAATTTCTCTTCTGGACAAATGTCCCAGGGATTCTCTCCCATCTTCATAGGAAATCACATACAGAAATATTCACTACGGCAAATCCATTGTAAAGTGGCACTTTGGAAACAACTGAAATATCTTATCAATGTGAATGAACAAGCTGTAGTATATTTATGCAACATGATATACTTAAACCACCAATGAATTGAATAAACTATAAGAATCTATCAGAGTAAATCTCAAAAACATAACACTAAGTAAAAAAAGGAAGTTTCCAAATAATATGTATAGTAAAACACCATTTATATCAAATGTTAAAACCATCAACAGCTCAGGCTAGCATAGGTCTATGTTTCACTTTTACTCCTTTGGAAAAAAAGAATGTGAAGCAAATATGGCCTACAGCTGAGGTGCTGATAAAGCATAAAGTTAACATTCTGTACTTCTCTTTATAATGACAATAATATTTTAAGAAATAAAAGGAAAATGTCTCTTAAAATTACACACAAAACAAAACAAAACAAAAACACACAAGTCAAACGTCATTGAGTCCACTAGCTCATAACTGATTTTTTAAATGTTAAGAGTTGTTCTATACCGAGCAGGTGCCACACTAGGTGCATTCAGTATTTACTTCATTTCATCCACAGGCCAGCTCCTCTAGACTTCTGGGTTTTGGGGTACACTTTTACCTAAGACTGCACACTGCACACCTCTACCCCTGCTGCTGTTTAAACAAACTCATCCTCCCCCCCAATTCAACGGCTGAAGTGTCTGAGGAAGGCAGATGATGTCTTTGTGTTTGAGCAACAGAAAACTAGGACTGTTGGTCTCATATAAAGCTAATTGAGTCTTCAGCCATTATTGAATGTGGCAGTGGGGAAAAAACGCACAACAGTTACCCAGCCTTCTCCAAGGCCACCCTCGGAGGATGAATAATTCTAGGAAATCTTAGACCAGACAGGATAGATTTAGGCATCTTTATCTCTATGGTATTTGTGATGGACTGTTTGTGTCCCCCAAAAATTCATATTGAAACCCTAATCCCATGACGGAGGCATTAGGAGGCGGGGCCTTTGGGAGGTGATTAGTTCATGAAGGTGGGGCCCTTAAAAAGAGACACCAGAGGCTGGGCATGGTGGCTCATGCCTGGAATCCCAGCATGAGCTTCCCACTTCAGGAGGCCAATGAGGGCAGAGCATGAGGTCAGGAGATCGAGACCAGCCTGGCTAACACGGTGAAACCCTGTCTCTACTAAAAATACAAAAAAAAATTAGCCGGGTGTGGTGGCAGGTGCCTGTAGTCCCAGCTACTTGGGAGGCTGAGGCAGGAGAATGGCATGAACCCAGGAGGCAGAGCTTGCAGTGAGCTGAGATCGTGCCACTGCAATTCAGCCTGGGCGACAGAGGGAGATGCCATCTCAAAAAAAAAAAAAAGAGAGAGAGATACACCAAAAGCCGGGTGCAGTGGCTCATGCCTATAATCCCAGCACTTTGGGAGGCTGAGGCAGGCCAATCACCTGAGGTCAGGAGTTTGAGACCATCCTGGCCAATATGGTGAAACCCCATCTGTACTAGAAATACAAAAATTAGCTGGAAATGGCAGTGGGTGCCTGTAATCCCAGCTACTCAGGAGGCTGAGGCAGGAGAATAGCTTGAACCCGGGAGGCAGAGATTGCAGTGAACTGAAATCGCACCACTGCCCTCCAGTCTGGGTGACAGAGTGAGACTCGGTCTCAAAATGAATGAATAAACAAGTAAATAAATAAAAATAAAAATAAAAATAAGAGACACCAGAGAGCTTGTTTGCCCTCGCTTTGCCGTGTGGGGACACAGCAGAAAGTGGACAGTCTGCAGCCTGGACGCTGGCCCTCATCAGCACCTGACCATGCTGGCACCCAGGTCTCAGACTTCCAGCCTCCAGAACTGTAAGAAATAACTTTCTGTTGTTTATAAGCCATCCAGTCTGTGGTACTTTGTTATAATAGCCAAACTAAGACAGTCTTCTATCTAGATAAAACATTTTCCATCGACACATTTTTTTACATCAACATATTCCCAAATTTTCCAAAGGCAAAGTGTCTCTAACAATGACCCCTTTATACACCTGACACAAAATGTAGCATCCTTGTCTCCTTGCACCAAAATTCAAGACCTGTATTATCTAACCCTTTGCTCCATACAGGCCAGGAATATGTGGACCACACCAAAACTTCTTGCTTTCCATCTACTCCCCATGTCTTCCCTTTCCCAGCCCTGTTTCCACCAGTGTTAACACCCTTCCAGTTTCTCTTCTTCCAGCCTTTGCCCATACCTCACATGGTGCAATTCTTCCCAATCATCCTGAGAAGCTCAAATGTCCCTTCGTCCTCAAAGCCTTCCCCCAAAAAAGTATTAATAAACTCTGGTTGCATTTCACCTGGACAGCTCTTGTGAATCAAAACAGATTTTGCTATATATTATTGTTATTCATTTTATATTTTTTATCTTTTCAATGATGCTATGAAAAGAAGAGAGATTGTGTCTTGTTAATTGTTAAGTCATTCTTACTGCCTAAGACAGAGTCTACAGTAGATGCTTAATAACCATTTGTTAAATGAGTACATATTTTGATCTTGACACATCAGCACTTGTCTGTTTCATTTTCACTTTAGTGGTTGGCATATATTGACAAATTTGCTGTGTAGGGAATCAAAATAAGTCTTTTGCTTTCCAGTGACCTAAGTCAACCTGTTTGTATAAATCAGAGGACCCATATGATTAAACAATTAATAGTCTCCTGACCAGTAGTTCTCAGTCCTGGTTGCATGTTATAATAACTTAGGGAGCTTTGAAAAAAAACACCGATACCCAGACCCCTTCTCTGATGCAGCCAATCTGGGATAAGGCCTGGGAATCTGGAATTCTGAAAGTTCTGCAGGGAATTCAGGGCTGAGACCAGAACCTTCGTACCAGGGCTCTGCACAGCCCTTTGAACACACTGGGCCGAGGTTGGAGTACACCAGCTTTGAAAGGAAGCATGAACAATGTAGTAACCAAAGGGAATGTCAACCCTATTTGCATCAAAGCCCACAAACTGCTTAAGCAACACCTTCCCAGCAGTTTTTATTCAAACAATGGGTGAGTTTATTTGAAGCACATCTTATCTGTTAAAGCACTTACAGGAGACTCTTAAATGCATACACAACTTCAACTTTTCCACTTTCCCTTTTCCTGTCAGCAGTTACTGCATGAATTTGAAAACATAAAACTCCTTTCCTCATATTAAAAAAAAAAATTCTATAAACTATGTATCTACTAAAAGAATATGAGTACTGGACCATGTAGCAACAAGCAAATACGGATACAAAATCATGTCCAGTGAAAAGAGCAGAATATAGAATAGTACTAAATGCGACCACATACAAAGTGACGCGAATATTGAGTTCTTTTTAATGGAATACTTTTCAGCAATAAGTTGCAACATAAAATGGAGGTTCAAAATTATTTTTAAAGTGCTGCATAACTCAGATATATTCTATAAGGTTAATTTGCCACCTAATTATGACATATGATCATCGGTGTTTTTACAATATTCTCCAAACAAGAGTTGCTCTGTGTTTCTGTCTTAGATGAGTTTCTTCCTCAATTGTTCCATTTAGGTATCTCCTGACTGTAGGTTCTTTAGGTTTTAGTTCTGGGATTGTTTTTTATTGTCCCCTTGAAAGCTCCCCTTCTCCCTTTAGTGATACCATGTAATTGATCAACCCTGGAACTACATTCTTGCTGATCTGTCAGCTTTGTGAGTTAATTCCTTGCAAACTGAGCAATTTTGTCGACTCACCAGGGTGAGGTGACAGGGACTTTGCCTTAAGAATAAGTTATTTAAGCTTGAACACAATTTTATTTTTACTTTGTCTTTGAAGGAAACAAAATGGCAACCTGCACTCTTTACAAAATGTATCTTTTTGGAAAAGTAGATATCCATCAAGTTGCATTTTAAAATCTTTAAGCAGCCTAGCTGGGAACCCTAAGATTATTCCACTGGTAAGGGAATAAATCTTTCCTGACTAAAATAACTGCCCTTAATTAACATTTAATGAATTGTTTGTTTGTTTGTTTGTTTTTGAGACAGGGTCTCACTCTGTGGCCCAGGCTGGAATGTAGTGACACGATCATAGCTCACTGCAGCCTCAAACTCCTGGGCTCAAGAGATCCTCCCACCTCAGCCTCCAGAGTGGCTGAGACCACAGGTGCACACCCCCAGGCCTAGCTAATCAAAAAAAAAAAACTGCAGAGATGAGGTCTCCTTATGTTGCCCTGGTTGGTCTCAAACTCCAATAAATGTTATTTTTATTTGTTTTATCTTTAAACTGGTCGGTAAATTAAGAATAATGTTCTCAAATGGTCAGTTAAGTGGAATAAATCTAGTTCCATTCAAGTAGAAAATGTCACTATTTCCAAGTTGACCTTCTTAACATGAGGCCTCTTCAAAGAAGTCAGACAGCAATAGAAATGTCAAGTTTTCTTCATTCTTTCCTTTGCCAATGTGGAAATCATGGTCAACATTCTCATGGCTACACAGGATTAATGAAAGGAAGTCCAGATGCTCTTGTTTGAGTCCTTGAGAGTTCCCTCAACTTCCAGAGCTGCCCTGCACCTGGTAAGACTGGATGAATTAAGCATCTACCTCATACGTTTGTGACTAGATCAGTGGCTATTGGTGTGCTGGCATCATTGCTAATGATGTGAATTCGTTTATTTAAAGAGCATAGAATGAACAGTTATCATGTGCAAGGTTCGTAAAGAAGACTGTTGAGGGTCGGGCGCGGTAGTTCATGCCTGTAAAGTTCACGCCTGTAATCCCAGCACTTTGGGAGGCCGAGGCGGGCGGATCACGAGGTCAGGAGACCGAGACCATCTTGGCTAACACGGTGAAACCCCATCTCTACTAAAAATACAAAAAATTAGCCGGGAGTGGTGGCGGCCACCTGTAGTCCCAGTTACTCGGGAGACTGAGGCAGGAGAATGGCGCAAACCCGGGAGGCAGAGCTTGCAGTGAGTCGAGATGGTGCCACTGCATTCCAGCCTGGGCAACAGAACACGACTCTGTCTCAGAAAAAAAAGACTACTGAGATAGAGTTCCTCTGCCTAAAAGGTGCACAAATTGCTGGGGGCAAAAGAGGAGGAATACATTTGGAGGCTTCAGGAATTTGGTCACTCATTCTGCGCATTTTGAGACAAGTATTCTGCTGGTTGCTAAAGACAAATTAATAAATGACATAGGTATACTGTCTGCTCTTCTGGAACTTGAAGTCTATCAGGAGAAACGAGTATCGCCAGGCACCGTGGCTCACGTCTGTAATTCCAGCACTTAGAGAGACAGTGGCAGGAGGATTGCTTGAGCCCAGCAGTTCAAGACCTGCCTGAGAAGCATAGTGAGACCCAGTTCTCCACAAAAAGTTAAAAAAAAGAAAAGAAACAAGTAGCAAAGTATGAATTATATAACCAACAAATTAATTGTGATTAGCAACAGGGAGAAAGGCTTAATTTTCCCAGATTTTTGTGTAAGAAAAGGCTATGCAAGTGGCCCAACCATTCTTTCCAAAACTCATATTCTATGTTTTTTACATGTAGTGGCTAATTATAAAAGAGACTACACAGGATCCAGATTAAGAGATGCATACAGCTCAGTATGGGGAAAGGGACACGGAGCTTCCACACCCTCCCCGGAGCGCCATCCTCCAGGAACCTCACATGTCCAGCTATCCAGAAGCCCCCAAACACTATCCTCTTGAACCTCTATTCAAGATTCCTGCTGACACAATAAACTTCCTCTCCCTTAAAATCCCAGCCCAGGGATGGATAAAATCTCTACTTTTTTTTTTCCATCTTAGCAGAACAGGTTATTTTTAAAAATTTACTGTGAACTAAAGTGGATGAGAGGAAGACTATTCACCAAAATTGATTTGCAAATGCATTTTAAAAGCAAGCTTCTGTAGTACAGGTTTCTGATCTTAAAAATTCCCACACATCAGGGGAAAAAATTGGAAGACTGTTTAATAGAATCTAGAGGAAAGTAAAGTTGGATTCTTACCTGACACCTTGGAACAAAATAAATTCCGTGTGTATGAAGTTTTCAAGCATTAAAAAATCATAAAATTATGTGAAGAAAACATGGAAAATTTTGTTATAACCTTGAAGCAAAAAGGTCCTTTCTGAAGAATGTATGAAACAATACAGAAGTCATAAACAGTATATAGATAAATTTGACTACAACAAAATGAAACCCGTCTAGTGAAAAACAAAATTACTATAATCAAATATCAAAACACAATGACAAAGTGGAAAATAATATTTGCATTTCATATTACAGAAATCAGGCTTGTTTATTTAATATAGAGAGACTCTACAAATGAAAATGCTAACTCAATAGAAAAATGGACAAAGAATATCATCACCATTTACAGTAAAGGAAATACGCAAGGCTTATTAATAGAGCAAAATGTGATTGAGCTCTCTTACAAAAAGAGAAATGCAGAGGGAGAGAGATGTCAAGTAACGTTAAACTGTTTTTGTCTCTCAATTTGGCAAAAATCAAAATGTCAGGTCATGTATTACAGTTGACAGAAGTGTTGGAGAACAGGCACTCTCATTCTAAGACAGTGTGCACTGTTGGTGAGAATGTAAAATGTTATAGCCACTGTGGAAAACAATATGGAAGCTCCTTAAAAAATTAAAAATAGAATTACTGTATAATCCAACAGTTCCATTTCTAAGTACACACCCAAAAGGTTTAAAAGCAGAATCTCATTTCCATACCTATGTTTATGGCCACATTATTCACAATAACCAAGAGGTGGAAGTTCCCAAATGTTGCTTAACAACAGATAAATGGTAAACAGAATATGGTGTATCCACACAGTGGACTATTAAATGGTAAACAGAATGTGGTATATCCACACAATGGAATATTAGCCTTAAAAAGAAAGGAAATTCTGACACATATTACAGCACAGATGAACCTTGAGGACATTATGAAATAAGCCAGTCACAAAAGGAAAAATACTGTATGATTCCACTTATATGAAGTATCTGGAGTGGTCAAATTCACAGAGACAGAAAGTACAATGTTGGTTACCAGGGGTATGGAGGGAAAGGAAATGGGGAATTATTGTTTAGTGGGTATAGAGTTTCAATTCTGCAAGACACCAAAGTTCTAAAGATTGCACAATGTGAATACACTTAAAGCTACTGAACTGTACAATTAAAATGATTAAGGTGGTAAATTTTAGATTATGCAATTTTTACCTCAACGAAAAAATTAATATTTTAAAAGAGTAGGGGCCAGGTGCAGTGGCTCACACCTGTAATCCCAACACTTTGGGAGGCCGAGGCAGGTGGATCACCTGAGGTCAGCAGTTCAAGACCAGCCTGGCCAACATGGTGAAACCCCATCTCTAGTAAAAATACAAAAAATTAGCCAGATTTGGTGACAGGCTCCTGTGATACCAGCTACTTGGGAGGTTGGGACAGGAGAATTGCTTGAATTCAGGAGGCAGAGGTTGCAGTGAGCCAAGATGGTGCCATTGCACCCCAGCCTGGGTGACAGAGTAAGACTCTGTCTCAAAAAAAAAAAGAGGAGTAATGTAAATTGATAAAATTCCCATGAATAAAAATTTAGCAAATACCTATTCATAGATATATAACATAGATATCTATTTACAAACATATAGTATGTGAAAAATTTTAAACTAGCATACTTTCGACTCAGTAATTCCACTTATAGAAATTTAAACTACAAATATACTCACATATGTACAAAATTAGATACTTAAATAGATAGTCACTGCAACACGGTTTAAAACAGCAAAAGATGGGAAACTACTTAAGAAAACCATCCATGGGGCCCGTAAATAATAAATTTAAAGAATTTATTTAAATAACATGTTTTTGAAACCATTCCAATATAACTTACATAAATTATGATGCATTCATAAAATGGTAAAAAAAAAAAAAAGGCAACTCTATGTGAATTTTTATCAAATGATCCTAATTATACTGTTAAAGGGAAAAAAGCAAGGACAAGTATGTGTTTACAGAACGCTACAGTATGTGGAGGAAAATGAGCATACGTTTATAATTGTGTATATGCACACCACTATCAGAGGAAACTGATAACTGAATGCCTGGAGTCCAGGGCTGAGAGGAAGATATACTTTTCATTACATATTTTTTGTGCCACTGTAATTTTGTAACATGTATTTTGCATTTGCATCATAACAAAACCACTGAGCCCCCAAATATTCTAATCCTAAGAAAATTGTTGCTATCAAACGTAGTTGCTTTTGCCTGCCTTCCTTCCCTCCTATCTTTCAGCCCCATCTCTCGCAGATACAACCTTTTTCTTTTTTTTTTTTTTTTGAGATGGAGTTTTGGTCTTGTTGCCTAGGCTGGAGTGCAATGGTGCAATCTTGGCTCGCTGCAACCTCCACCTCCCGGGTTCAAGTGATTCTCCTGCCTCAGCCTCCCAAGTAGCTGGGATTACAGACATGTACCACCATGCCCAGCTAATTTTTTGTATTTAGTAGAGGCGGGGTTTCACCATGTTGGTCAGGCTGGTCTCAAACTCCTGACCTCAGGTGATCCACAGGCCTCAGCCTCCCAAAGTTCTGGCATTACAGGAGTGAGCCACTATGCCCGATTGCAATCTTGTCTTACCAAGTCTCAGCAGTTTACCCACCCACTTTGTTCTTCTCCTAAACAAGTACATCCTTTTCAATGGCGATTGACTTAAATTAAGCACACAATAGTAAGGGGTCATGTGAACCCTAGCCTTTCAGTTTAACAATATTATATAATAATACCTTACCTATGTACAATAGGATAAAAGGAATATACATTCAGTTATAGATGTGTGTGATAAAAAAAAATGTATGTTTTTAACACTTTCACAAGAAACTGTAGTATATATTTTAATGGTTTTCCAATTAAAGCAGTTGAAATTGGTATAGGATCAATATTCTTGGAATGCCACATAATGTGAGACGGGACTTTGGGGGAGCCAGGGTTTATATGGGCTGTATACGCATAACCATTACATTCTCTGCTACACTCATAACATCATGAAAGGGCATTGTTAATAGTTAGACGAAGTTGGGCACAGTGGCTCATGTCCGCAATCCCAGAACTTCGGGAAGCTGAGGCGGGCGCATTGCTTGAGGTCAGGCGTTCGAGACCAGCCTGGGCAATATGGTGAAATCCCATCTCTACTAAAAATACAAAAATTAGCTGGGCTAATTTAAAATTTAAGTTCTAATTTTATATTTCATATATTAAATTAATGGGACAGGAAATAGAGGATTAAGTATAATATTCAAAATTATAAGGATAACCAAAAGGATAAAATATCGAACACTGGTTAGAAGGAATTAGTAAAAATGAGGTAAATTCTCAACTTTCACAAAGGAGAGTCAACGTATATTATCTAATTATAAATCAGGAAATAGCTGTGTAAACAGACTGTCTAGATAGAGTTATAGAGAGAACCACTGATAGAACTAAAGTCTGAAACTGTTTTCTGTTTGTTCTTGAGAGAGGGTCTCACTCTGTCACCCAGGCTGGAGTGCAGTGGCACAATCATGGCTCTCTGCAGCCTTAACCTCCTGGGCTCAAGTGATCCACCCATCTCAGGCTTCCAGAGTGCGGGGATTATAGAGACAAGCCACCACGCCCTGCTAATTTTGTGTGTGTGTGTGTGTTTGGTAGAGACAGGGTCCTGCCATGTTGCCCAGGCTGGTCTTGAACTCCTGAGCTCAAGAGATCGGCCCACCTCGCCTCCCAGAGTGCTGGGATTACAAGCGTGAGCTACTACACCCGGCCTAAAGTCTGAAACTGTTGATGAGAAGTAGAGCAGGAGACTGTTGCTTTCTAGCATAAGCTCTTCTTTATTATTAGATGTATTATCACATGCACGTTTCTGATACATTTTTTGAAGCAGTCAACAATTTTCTATTGACAAAGAGTATATTACAAGCCTACAACTGGGCCAAGCACGATAAGGATACCCCCAAAATCGATAAATAAATAAAATTAATTTAAAAATTTTAAGTTGGAAACAGGAATTCTATCCTCAAGGAGTACATGCTCTCATAGGAACATTTGAAATACATGTGAACACACTCAGGTATGAATGTATATATACATGTATATGCATATGTGTGTATTCATGAAGAAGTGTGTATGTGTGTGTGTTTCTGTATACACAAATGAAAATGGAATGTTGTCTAGGGGACGAGGAGACCGGGGGTGGGACTGTGCAGGGGGACTTCATTGAACATCTGGGCCTGAAGGTTCTGGACAGGAGGAGCGGGTGGAGGATGGTTATTCTAGGCAGGGAGTTGTGGTACAAAGAAGGGAATGAGCCTAGCAGGTTTGTGTGACAGTGAGGAAACAACCCTGACTAGAGTCGAGTTGGAGACTAGCAAATAAGATTGGCAGAGTGGCCTAGGGAGGGGGATAAGGAACCAGATTACAGAGATCTGTGACATCCAAACAGAGGACCTGGGTTTGGTGGAATAGGATATGGTGTTTTCAGATACCAGGCAATGGAGTGAGGTTGGTTTGACAACGTGAAGGTTGCCCCTGGTAGAGGAGAGCCCAGGTGCCGGGTAGAAGTAGGTATGGAGTGACGATGTGATCTAAGGAAGGGGGAAGAGAAATGAAGAGAGATACCCCTCTACTCTATGACCCTGGTAGTCAGTAGACCCCAGGTGGCAACTCAGCCTTCCCTATTTCTGTAGTGCTAAATGGTGGGGGTCTGATGTCAAAGGAGATACCCTCACCGTTCCTATAGACAGACACCTCAGTGTCATCCAGGACAGAACTAAACAGCCACACATCGCTTAATGATGGGAATATTTTCTGAGAAATGCATCCTTAGGCAATTTCGCAGTTGTAAGGACATCAGAGTGTACTGACACAAACCTAGACTGTGTCGCCTACCACACACTTAGGCTATATGGTGTAGCCTATTAGACTACAAGCTTGTACAGCGTGCTACTGTGCTGAATACTGTAAGCAATTGTAACACAGTGGTAAGTATTTGTGTGTCTAAACATATCCAAACATGGAAAAGCTACAGTAAAATTACAGTATTATAATCTATGGGACCACTACTCCTTACTGACAATTTCATTGTGCAGCGCATGGCTGTACTTGTAAAACAAAAAGAAGAAGGATTTGGTTAGATGATCAGTAGGTGATCCATTTGTATTTTATTTTATTTAGAGATGGGGTCACTCTCTATCACCCAGACTGATCTTAGCCCACTGCAGTCTTGAACTCCTGGGGTCACGTGATCCTCCCACCTCAGCCTCCCAAGTAAATGGGACTATAGGCACACATCACCATGCCCTGTTCTTTTTATTCTTCTTCTTCTTCTTTGTAGAGATGGTGTTTCACTTTGTTTCCCAGGCTGGTCTTGAACTTCTGGCCTCAAGCCACCCTCCCACCTCGGCCTCCTAAAGTGTTGGGATTACAAGCGTGAGTCACTGTGCTTGGCCAGAAAACTGGTCTTGGATGTTGGTTAGGTGCATGGAGGATACTAGCAGAGTTGAGAAGGCATAGGTTCAAACCCCAGCTCTGCCACTTACTAGTGTGCATCATTGGGAGCATTACTTCACCTCTCTGAGTCACAGTTCACTCATCACAAACATGGCGGGAATCAGGACCTCCTCCAAGGAAGAGTGGGAACTTTGCATGAGAAAAGCTGAACAAACCAAGCACTTTGTAGGTGGCGCTCAACACATTTGAGGTTCCCTTCTCTAGTGCCCATTGCTGTGTTTTGGTGGCCCGGCGTCCATTCCTGTCTATGCATTGGCCCTGTGCTTTACTGCATTTGGCTCCACCTCCAACTCTAGGACTGCTGTGTAACCTAGACCTAAGCAATCAGCACATTCCATTCTCCTGGCTCAAGGTTAAGTACATGACCCAATTCAAACCCAGGAAAATTAGGCCCAAGATTTTTTTTTGTTCAAACTGTTGGAAGAAAATAAGCTATTTTTGTAGCAGGCAGGAATCTGGAATGCTGTTGGCCTGAAGGTCCTGTCAGTCATCACACCACCACATTCAATTCAAGAATGAAGCTATCATGGAGGCGAACAGAATGGAAAGATGCAAAGATCCACTTATTAATGACACCCTGGATACAGCTCTCCCAGTAGGCAGAACTGCCCCTAGACTTCTATAATGGATCCAATAAATTCCTTTTTTAAAGTAAGCTTCAGCTGGGTTTTTGTGGCACTTGCAACTCGGTGAGCCTTAACTGATATATCTTCTTTCCCATCCACTGCCTTAGAGCACTGCAATTTAAGTTCTCCATGGAAAAAGACAAGGAGTTTTTCTGTGTCCTCCCTCTTGCCAGCAATAGAGCAACACATAGAACAGCTTGAAGGATTGCTCTGACTTACCTTCTTAAATGAACACCTCTAGATCACACTGGAAGCAAGTCCACCTAGAGTCAAAAATAACCACCTGCTTTTCTCTTTATCATGTTGGAAGGGGTAGGCAATTTCTCATGCTTTTCTCATCACGTTTCTTTGTTGCCTCTCTCCCCCACTGGTTTCCCCATCAGGGAAGGTCCCCATATGGACAGACGGATTCTAGCATCATCCTTTCCCTTTGCAGTCTTTTCGTACTGCCATCTATGGCCTCAGTTGCAACTGCCATACGTTTCCTCTCCTCCTCCATATTTCAGGGCCGGAAGACGCTTGTTAAACATTTGCTCCCAACACCTACCAGTGGATCTTCTTTTATTAAGGAGGGAGCTCTGTGTGGTGGTGAGATGGTTTAAGTCAACCTTGAATTTATAAATAGCTAACACTCCAATTGGTTGTGAGCCTGGCAGAACGGGTAACATATGCGTGCCCCCATTTGAGTGGGCCCAGCTTATGTTATGTTGAGCAATTTTTTTTCTAGAAAGGAATAAAAATTAAATTATGACAAAATGCCTTAATTCCCTATTATTCATCTCAGGTTCCAATTTTTAATCAGACACTCCATAACTTTAATCCAAATCCCCATGATTTGAAGACAAATAGCAATTCTCCATTGAAAGGAGCTGCAAAACACACATGTATGCCCTAAAATTTGTTACAATATATTAAAATTGTAGTTTGGGCTTGCATTTTCCCTAAAACCCTGAAATAAAAATAAAATGACAACACATAAAGCAAAATGAACCCTCAAGAACTGAAAAAATTTTAACCAAATTTATTTTCCCTTTACCTTCTTTAAAAATATTACAAATCCTTTTGAAAGTCCAGCCAAGCTTACTCTAATCTCTGATAATTAGAACAGAAAGACTGAACAAATAAGATTCACCAATCCACCTCACCTTATCTGTTAAGTTTAACCTCCTCTTACACACACAAAAAATGTGTAACTCCTAGAAGTAGCCAAATTGACTGACATTGGGTTTGTTCGCTTGTTTGTTTTTTGAGACACGGTCTTGCTCTGTTGCCCAGGCTGGAGTACACTGGCGTGATCTCGGCTCACTGCAACCTCTGCCTCCCAGGTTCAAGCAATTCTCATGCCTCAGCCTCTGAGTAGCTGCTACCCCACCCAGCTGATTTTTTGTATTTTTAGTAGAGATGGGGTTGTGCCATGTTGGCCAGGCTGGTCTCCAACTCCTGACCTCGAGTGATCCACCCACCTCGGCCTCCCAAAGTGTGACTGACATTGTTTCCCCGCCTCCCTCCACTCTCAGCCCTTTCAGATCACAAGAAAGCAGTGGCATGAGAGAAGCAAAGAAAGAATGAAGGCTCTGTGGTCACAGGCCTGGATAACTTGCTGAGTCTCCAAGCTGAAAAATTGGTTCCTGGACAGGTGACCTAGCTGAGTGGAACATTGGTAAACTCAAAGAAGAATATACAAACAGACCCAAAGGAAGCCACCAGCAAGCCAAAAGCTTCTATGCCAACAGGAGGGAAATTCACCACTGAAAAGAGAAATTTCCTCTTTTTAATTTCTTTTAATAGTTGCTCTACCTCACACTCGCAGAACCCTTTATACTTATCAAAGTTCTTTTATAACTACCTGAAAGTTAGCTATTCCTGCGATCATGAAATGCTCAATGCCAGGAGTACCCAGAGAGTTAGTGGCTAAGCTGAGCCAAGTGCCTGACCGCCCAAGACAGTTCCAGTGGATGCTCTCCACGATCCTGCTGTCCCTATAACACGTTCTCAGGATTCTGTCTTGTGCAGCTATTCAAATATGTCTCTTTCACAACAATCCTCAAATCTGATGAGAATGACAAAAGGGAGGAACAGCTCCTGGACAGAACACTGGCTCCGGAGTCAGGGTGCCCAGGTCAGTCACGGTGCTGCAGGACTAGCGAGCATCCTCACCTTCTCTTTGCTTTTCTTTGCTCAGCCTTCAAATCAGGATTCTACTGTCTCTTCACTAATCTCATTAGAATGACCTAAGGACAAAGGACACAACATCAGAAGCATTCCTAAGGCCATTCTTTGATGATGATTACATTTATGGTTTAGCAGCTGAAGATTCAAACCGAAGTGCAGTCTTTATATGCAAGAGCATAAAAATAAAGTTCAAATATAGGCTCATAGTATTACCACTAACGAAAAAAAAAAAAACCCGTGGGTGCTTCAGTTCTCAAGACAAAGCCATATTTTTGGTTCATACATTTTAATGCTAAAATCTATCAATGTTCCAGCAGAGGATATATCATCTAATTATTCTTAACCGGACTTATATTTACTTCTGTTCTCATTACTAATAATTTGCTTAATTAAGGTTCCTACTTCAGAGGTTCTCAGCACAAATGCAAAATTTGTGAAATTGAGATAGATTCAGGAGCTATAATCACTCTTCAATGTATATGGCCAAGTGAATGACCAAGTAATGAAACAGATCCTCAAAAAATTAGGGTTAAATGTAGTCATATGTTTTTAAAAAGTCATATGTACTGGGATGCAAATTGTGTGTATGCCGGGTTGTAAACTTTAGAGATATCCATTCTTTAGCCATAGGAAAAAAATTTAAAAATTAAGATATCAAATCGAAGCTACTTTAAATTCATTTGAGAAATAGGCTATACATAAATAATAGAATATACATAATATAACAAAACTAATTCCCTCCTAGACTTGCCTATTTATGTCAGTTCTTTATTTACAACTGTTTCTGACTCTGAAATCTGCTCATCTCTCCCTCGGCCTCCACCTCCAGGATTTTGTGCCTTCACCTCCGTGGGTGTGCCACAGTGCCTCATAGCATGGATTCTGGAAACAAATTGCGTGAATTCGGATTTCAGTTCTCCTACTATGGTGTAACCTCAATCAAGTTACAAAACCTTTCCTAGTCTCCATTTCTTGATCATCAATTAGACACAACAGCAGTATCTATCCTATAGGATCTTTGTAAACGAATGTAGTCTGCATTACAGTACCTGATACAGAGATGGTTCCATAAACTATAATTATGATTATGGTGGTTCATATTTGGACTCCTGCCTGGTCTTTGTCTCTTCAGTCTGTCTCTTCCAAACCCTATGGGGCATTTTTGCCAGACTCTCCCCCTTAAAAAATCCATGTGTGTTTTTCTGTTTCGTTTTTTTTTGTTTGTTTGTTTTGAGATGGAGTCTCACTCTGTTGCCTAAGCTGGAGTGCAGTGGTGTGATATCGGCTCACTGGAACCTCTGCCCCCTGGGTTCAAGCAATTCTCCTGCCTCAGCCTCCCAAGTAGCTGGGATTACAGGCACCCGCCACCACACTCAGTTAATCTTTATATTTTTAGTAGAGATGAGGTTTCACCATGTTGGCCAGGCTGGTCTCGAACTCCTGACCTCAAATGATCCACCTGCCTTGGCCTCCCAAAGTGCTGGGATTGCAGACGTGAGCCACATGTGCAGCCCAAAATCCATGTTTCTGAACCCACTGAGCAGTTGGCAGCAGAGACAAGAGTGCACATGGACCATCCCATCTCCCCAGAGACATAGGCAATGAATAATCAAGGACCTCAGGCTGCCAAAGAACACTGGAGCCTTGGCAGTCAAGGCAGAGCTGACCCCAGCCCTCTCATCCCCAAGCTCACCTCTGCCCTGTGCTTTCCCGGCCCCAGCTCAGGTCTTTAAAAGGGAGCTAACTCTCTTAATTGGCTTCACAGCAATCAGCCTAGCCTGTCACACAACTGTATTAACTTGTTCTTAATAGAAATTAGCCCCTAAATAGTCATTTTAGAATTGGATTAGAACATCGGCCACTCTAATAAGAACTCTAAACCCAGTGCATATTACAATGCCTTCCTGCATCAGGTGTCTTTTATTTAACTCTATCTATGCTTCTAAAACAAGCCATTTCTCCCAAAAGACAATATCATAGATCAAAAGAGCCAAATGCATGCCAGAGATCTCCTCTGGCCCTCTGTTTTTAGAGATGAGGTTGTCTGGGCTACAATAAGTTCATAATTCTCTTGGGGTCATGGTAACTGGGCCAGTTTATTAGTCCATTTTCACACTGCTGATGAAGACATACCCAAGACTGGTTAATAGACTCACCGTTCTATGTGGCTGGAGGTTAATGAATTCAAACAGTTAATGGACTCACAGAGGTTAACAGAGTCACAGTTCCATGTTGCTGGAGAGGCCTCACAATCACGGTGGAAGGTGAAAGGCATGTCTTACATGGCGGCAGGCAAGAGAGAGAACAACTATGAAGTAAAAGGGGTTTCCCTTTATAAAACCATCAGATCTCATGAGACTTACTACCACGAGAACAGTATGGGGGAAACTGCTGCCATGATTCGATTATCTCCTATCAGTTCCCTCCCACAACATGTGAAAATTATAGGAGCTACAATTCAAGAAGAGATTTGGGTAGGGACATGGCCAAACGGTACCAGCAAGGAAAAGTCCATCTTGATTGTCGTACACACACAGACAGGTATTTTCCATGTTGGTTAAGCCCAGGAAAGGGTGTCTTACATGAAAATTCGCATTACTTTTATTTTATTTTATTTTATTTTATTTTATTTTATTTTATTTTATTTGAGACAAGATCTTGCTCTTTTGCCCAGGCTTGAGTGCAGTAAAATGATCATGGAGCACTGCGGCCTCGACCTCCCAGGTTCAGGTGTCACCTCAGCCTCCCAAGCAGCTGGGACCACAGATGCATATCACCATGCCTGGTTAATTTTTTTTTTATTTCTATTTTTTAGAGATAAGGTCTCCCTATGTTGCAGGCTGGTCTTCAACTCCTGGGCTCAAGTGATTCTCCCACCTCGGCTTCCCAAAGTGCTGGGATTACAAGCATGAACCACCACATCTGGCCTCATTACTTTTATAGAAGAGTAATTATAGGCTGAGGTTCCATGTATGTCTCTTAGTCCTCTCTTCTGTTTTGTTGCTGTTTTTAAATAGGTTTACAGGGTCTAGCAAAGATTCCAAAGATATATTCACTGGTTATTGTAGTATATTTTCTATCATTGCTACTTTTTTATTCTTAAAGTTATAATAATTATTTTGCCTTATAAATATATATTTTTGACACAGAAAGATATTGACACTCTAGTGCTGAGTGAAAAGAGTTTACAGAATAATTTATAGTTTGATCTCATATTCATTTTTTGCATATTTACAAAATCTAGGAGCTTAGTAATCAGAATTTCAACAGTAGTTATTTCTAGGAGGGTAACGATTACAGGGATTTTTTTTTCTTTTCTTCTAATAAGTTTACATTTTTTCAATTAGCTATATAACTAGATATATTTACTTATATTTTAAACTTTCAGTAAACATGAAAAGAATGTATCTAAAGCATGTTTTATACCACTCATTAATCTTGTTAATCTTTTTATGTATTTATTTTTTAATTGACAAAGGAAAAATTGTAAATATTTATGGTCTACAACATGATGTTTTTATATATGTATACATTGCATGATGATTAAATCAAGTTAATTAACATATCCATCACCTCACATACGTATCACTTTTTGTAATGAGAACATTTAAAATCTACTCTCTGGGCAATTTTCAAGTATACAATACATTAATCTCTTTTTGAAGTCAGTTTTAAAGTATGAGTTTCACCAACTACACAGAAGACCTCTGGAAGCCCAGTGATGTTAAAGGTAATAAAACCCTGTCGCTGAGAACAACACCTTATTTCGAGTTCTTTAAAATGGAACTTGGTGATGCATTTGTCTGACTTAATTACTTCATGCTTTCTGCCTGTAGGCAGTTACCTGCAATTCTTTTCTCTGAAGAAGAAAACTATTTTCTAACTATAATTGGGAGTGATTACTCACTCACTCGGCAAGCTTTGGTCTCCCCTACTCTCTGCTACTGCACTTGGCCCCAGCAGAATTGATCTCTTTCCTGTAGCCCTGGCTTCAAAACTCTAGTAACATATTTGACACAACTTGCCTGTTTGTCTTTCCCCATGTGAAAATAGCCCCTTGGGCTGGGCACAGTGACTTCTGCCTATAATTCCAGCACTTTGGGAGGCCAAGATGGGTGGATCACCTGAGGTCAGAAGTTTGAGATCAGCCTGGCCAACATGGTGAAACCGCATCTCTACTAAAAATACAAAAAGTAGCTGGACGTGGTGGCACACACCTGTGATCCCAGCTACTCAGGAGGCTGAGACAGGAGAATCACTTGAACCCAGGAGGCAGAGGTGGCAGTGAGCTGAGATCATGCCACTGCACTCCAGCCTGGGCAACAGAGCAAGACCATGTCTTAAAATAAATAAGAAAAATAAAAATAAGCCCCTTGAAGACAAGGCCTGGTCACTTGGGTGGATTCTCTTTGCATCCTCCCATCCAAAAGAATATGTGGCCACGGCATGGGCTCCATATCTGTTGGCTAAATGAATGACCTGGATTAATGAGTCATTCCAGCAGACCTTTCTCAGCCACCCAGAGCAACCCCAGGTACAGGTGAGTGGCATTTAAGGGCGGGGAGGCTTAGACTCAAAGGACTAGAATCAAAAATAATTAAAATTGCTCTTCAAAATCCCCAAATCTCCCATGAGGTTTAGTAAACACGAGTTTGTGAATAAAACCCAACTTTATAATACAAGGGTATAAATTTATAAGCTATATAATAACATAGACTATATGATAGGAAACATATGAAAATATAGTTCCCCAGCATATGTAAGAGAGAACACAGACCATGCATGGGTTGACTTGCGAAAATGCAATCTGACTCCACGGCTTGAATCCCTGTACCCTTTCAGCACACTGAGCCAGCTTCTATTACGGCACATGTCACACCGCTTCATAACTGTTTGTCTGCAGGTCTGTCACCCCCATGTGATTCAGTGAAAGAACCTCATTTTCCTTTTTGTCCTCAAGAGCTTAGCACAGTGCCTACCACAGCCCTATCACAAAACCTAAAGTTTATCGAGTGCTTAATGTGTGTCAGACACTGTACTAGGTGTTTCTATGTCCTTTATTTCACGCTGTACTTCAATAAGCCCAAGAGGATTATTATCTTAATTTTACAGAGATTTTAATTAACTTGTTTAAAGCAACCCAAGTAATCTAGGAAAAGCCAGGATTCAAACACAGGTTTCATTGAATCTCCAAATCCTACTCATGACCATTGCACTATTCTGTCTCTCCATTATAAAGAATTTGATTGAATGAGCATTTACTGATTCATAATTACTTAACAGAGAAGCTAGGAGTGGGGATATAGCTAGGAAAATTAATAACAAAGGTGATCAATTTGACTAGAGTAAGAAGACATTATTAAGTCCAATCATAAATAGGAATAATGGCAGAAAACATAACTCGGTGAAAAGACAAGACAACTTTAAAACACTGATTGCTCACAATCCTTCGGTAACACATCCACTACTTGAAGTGGGTGTTGTTAATATAGGAACAGCAGTTATTGTATGAAAAGCACAAAGTTAAATGTATAAAAATTACTAAGGTATATTGGGAGTGGCTGAGTGGTATAAACACATTTGTTGTCACACCATGATAGGAAAATGGTAGGTAGCATCAATCAAGATAGAGAAGAAAGGATCAAGAAATGTTATTTACGCATTTCCTTTTCAGGCGGGGAAGGACCCAGCCAGGAATTGGAAGTCAGAACCCTAGGGCCCTTTCTGCCTTGAACAAAGCTAGCTCTATAACCTTGAGAACATCCCTGAAGTTCAGGTTACCCATCTGTGGAGTTGGGATAAATTAAAAGGTGCAGGGTTGTTTGTAGACAGTCATATGCTTCCTTTCTCATGTGCATCTCAAATGGTCCTGTCACAGAAAGCATGGTCCACAGCAAGCACGGTGGAAGGCCGCCAAGCTCCCATGGCCACAGCTCACCTGCATGAAATAGATGCAGGTGTAATTGAGTTTCCTTGAAACAGAGCATTGTCTAGCTGGCTGGCTGGCCTGCTTGCCATGATGACTCAGATGCAGAGCATGGTGTGTTGCATGGGCGAGCCAAGGTGAGGACCCTTTAAAACAAGCATTTATAGGCTGCATGTGCATTTTCCCCATTTGTTCATATTAATTTATATAATATATATATACACACACACACATACACACACACACACACAAACACACACAATACCCCTCAGTGCTCTGGCGTAAGCAAAATTTGCAGCTTCATGTATTTCATGCTTTGTGCTTAGGTGAATTTGCTAACCATAGAAAATGTTCAAAAATAACTTCTGGATCCACTTGAAAGACACTAGAGGTTTGTACTTGGACAGCCAGGACAGTGACTAGAATATAGAAACCTGCTAAGGGAATCAGGTTGAGGAGCAGCCACAAGAGGGAAGAAACTCCTCAATTCTGGGGTCAGACCAAGGCTGGAAATCCATTGTATGGGTGTCTCTTTATTTCTGTCCTTCTCCCACCCGCAGCCTCTGTATTTGACTACTGGACTCCTTCTCAGCATGGCAGGAAGAAGGAAAAGAAAGAAATTGAAAACCACATTGATCAGTGTTGCTTCTCATCGGCAGTTGTGAGAAAACATTTTAGAGGAAAAAACAAGAAGCTGAAAGCTATAAATATGTACGGATTTGCAGATGAGTGAAGAATTTCATTACCTATGCTGGGTTCTCGACCCTATCAGCCCAGTCTTGCAGAATGGTAATGGAGACATCAAGATGCACATCCTCCAACATCAGTGGAGTTTGCTACATGTGTGTTTAATGGTGGTTTAGTGGTTTAATGCCACTTCTTTAAAGCAGCCTATAAGACGGTTCTGAAAAATGGCAGGTATTTGAAAACATATGAACAGTCTAGAATGTTTGTGGATCAGAGGCACAGTGGAGTGAACTGATTTAAACTAGGAATTCTAGAGACATTCTCCTGGCTGGCAACTAGACTCAATTCCAGGTCTATGGATTTGTCAATCATTCATCTATTCAGCCCTATCATTTTTTTTATCAAGCAAGGACATTGTGCCAGGCAGCATGCTGGCGCCACAACTTGCCTTCTGTACCCATCTAGTCAGAGTCATACCTCACCCGCTAGAGAAGAGCAGAGCAGCATGAAATGATGAGTCTTCCTCTAAACGCAAGCAGGGGCAGGTAACTTTGTTTGCCAAAACCAAAAGATAAGACAAGAAAACTGGATGCCAGCATCTGGGATTCAAAGGGGTGTCTGGATTAGTGGAATGAGCGCTAACCTGAGAAGAGCTCTTCACCACCAACTCGCTGTAGCTTTGAGTAAGTTAGCTCACTTTTCTGTCTTAGCTTCTTCATCTGTAAAATCAGAAGTTTCCTTTTACGTATTTCATTTTTACTGAATATTTACCTAGCGTGTACTAAGAACAAAGTTCTGTGTTAGTTGGTGGCAGATTCTAGAAAACGTATGTGAAAGCTCTCAGAAGAGTATGCAAAGGCACTATCATTGTTGTTAACTATTTTGAGAGTTAATGTTTCCAGAATGTTCTATGGAATCTGAAGACATTAAGAATAGACTCCGGGAAATGGCAGGGAGAAACGTATTACCCGAGCAGAGAATCGGGAAAAAACATGGGGAATTTTACTGGTGATGAGCACAGAGGACATGCTGGATAAGTTGTCTCAGTTCAGACACACAGATCAAAGAAAGGGAGAAGAAGATAAAGTTTAGAGGCTGGTAAAGGGAAGAAAAAGAGAACCTCAGTTCTCTTTCAACAAAAGAGCTTCAGGCAGTTCAACATGGCTCTGCAATTTCACAGAACCTGCTTAGAGCTGTGGAACTTGAGTTATCAAATAGTCCAACTCCCTCACTTACTAGGTGAGGAAACTGAGGACCAGAAAAAGGAAGTGCTGCCCCAGGGGACCAGTGGCAGAGCCCAGCCTAGGAGTCAATCACATCTCCTGACTCACAGGCATCTTCTCCCCAGCCTACAATAAAAGCTTTTGGAGAGTTGGTTATACTTCTATTATACATTGCTGAGCTAGGATCATTGCGTAACCTAAGGAGGCAGTTATCTTTAAGTTTAAAAGAGAGACACAGAGAGAAGAAATTCTAAAAACTATGAGCACAGCCACACAAATCGTATAGGAGATGACTAAAGAAAATTTTAAATCATTGGGGCCTCTAAAAAAAAAATCATTGAGATGAAAAACAGGAGGTTCATAGAAAGCTTTTTGGCAGCAGGAAAGAAAAACTGGTATTCTTTCTGCTTATATGTCACTGTTGCAATTAAAAAAAAAACAAATTAGGATGATGCTAAAAGACTGGAATTTGGATTTTCTCATCACCCATCAATTATTCATAATGCACCTTGAATAAATTCCGGTAACAAAAATAGAAACTGGAGAAAGAGGGAAGATGCTCAAATGCTCCAAGGTAAACTGAAAGATAACTCCAGTACCATTGTGAAAATAAGGTGATGGCATGCCAACCTTGGTAATCACTCTCCTGCCCTCCTGCCTGCTGGCCTGATTACTAGGAAGAGGGCAGACCCTTGCCCTCTTCTTTGAGCATCCCAGGAAGGACTGTGAGGTCCACAGGGTTCTCCTGTGAGAGGGAGCTCAGGGCATGGGCCCTCATGTCCACATCCCATCTCTGCCATTTCAGCTGTGTGACTTTAGGCAAATGTCCCTAGTTTGCTCAACTGTGGAATAAGGGTAATAATTGTTCCTGCCTCATACACTTCTGATGAGGATTTTTTCAGTTAATATGCATGAGGTACTTAGAATACGGCATGGCATATAGAAAGTTAACTGCCCGGGCGCGGTGGCTAAAACCTGTAATCCCAGCACTTTGGGAGGTGGACTACAAGGTCAGGAGTTTGAGACCAGCCTGGCCAACATGGTGAAACCCTGTCTCTACTAAAAATACAAAACTTAGCCAGGCATGGTGGTACCTACCTATAATCCCAGCTACTCCGGAGGCTGAGGCAGGGGCAGGAAAATCACTTGAATCCGGGAGGCAGACGTTGCAGTTAGCTAAGATTGCGCCACTGCACTCTACCCTGGGCAACAGAGTGAGACTCCTTCTAAAAAAAAAAGAAGAAGAAGAAATTGACCAATGGTAGCTATGATTATTGGCTATTACCCAGTTCTTAGCATTTCCGCTCCACAAAATAACCAGTTACACTTCTGAAATTGGACTTTAATTAAATTACACAATAAGGATATGTCCCTAGCTAAACTGTACTTAGCAGTGAAATTGATCATAGACAATGAATTACAGGATTTTCTACGTAAAACTATCTACAGTATTTATGGGATGAATTGTGAGTCGCGATTTCTCCATCTCATGCCATTCCTCCCAGCGTGCATGGCTGGTCCTCCCCTGCAGTCACTCAGCCGGCTGCTGGGGATGTCTTCGTCACTGAGGCTCTGTACTCTGGGAGGAACTAACACAAAACTCTCAATGCCCGACCACCAGGACCAATTGCCTTTCCTGCAAACGTTTACAGTCTCACACTTGCTGCTTTCTACTGCTATACCCCCTTTTCTCATGCTGCTGCTGTAGCCACATAACAACCTCCTCAGAAAACAGTAGATTGTTTCCAAGCCTCTCAATCCCGCTGGCTCGTCCAAGGGAAGAGAAGCTTGGAGGGAGAGAGGAGGTTTCAGAGATTCCCCGTAGACTGCAAGGTTTTGTGAGATGGGGAAGAATACGAACCCACTCCACACAATGCCCCGGGCAGAATCCCAAGGAGAAAAGGCTTTGTGGTGCACCCGGGGGCACATGGACCAACAGGACCAGCCTGGGAGCCCCAGCTCCTGAGATTCCTAGACCTGGGCTCATAGGGAAAATCTAGTGAAACTGCCTCGCCTCGAGGGACTGGGAGGACAAAGCTGGGAAGGCCTTTCCCCACGTGTTTATACCGCATTCCAGCCACCTTGGACTCCAATGTCTGGGGTCATTTGTCCGTATTGAGTACAGGGTCCTGGGATTCAGCAAGACAGAAACAATCCTTGCCCTCTTGGAGCTTACAATCTAGTCTGGGGTAGAGACAAGGGAGCAGACAATTACAGTAAGTCCTAAAGATGGCAGAGACTCAGGGACTCAGGAAAGTCTCTCAGAAGGAGATGGTTGCTAAGCTGAAATTGAAAATAATAAATGGAGTTGGCCAGCCGACAAATTTCTGTTCATCTCTTGCATAGCCCCGCCCCCTTGCGTGATATTTGGGCAGAAAAGAGTTGGCAGGGGACAGTACTGCCAAGAGGAAATTTTGCCATGGGAAGGGGGCCTGGGGACGTTCCCCTATCCCTTCACTGTTCAATTGCTTTTCCTTCCCCTCCTAAAAGCTAAGCAGCGGAATCTTATAGGCTAAAACCAGAGAGTGCACACAGTGCTTATTTCTAACCCTTGACTATCCCCTGCGTGTGGATTAGAGAAGCAGGGTAACTTGACAACAGGCAATTTGACTCCGTTGGGAACACCCACAGATCAGGCCCAGTTGCCCTGCTGGCCGCCATGTGGCTGCCTGTGCGTCTTGCAGCCAGCCGGCCCCCTGGTGGCCGTCACCAGACTGTCCCATACCCCTGACTCAGGGCTGCAGATGTTGCTGTTCTATTTTAGACCTCCACAAGGAGGTGGAGGGGACAAATGTGCCTCACACCTCATGGACAGTACCAGGACCTTGGCCACCTCTGCTCCTTGTTTCAGGACTTGAGGTGGAGTCCTTGAAACACTTCACACAGCACTTTACACTCTATAAGGCATGGGTGGCTCTTGCCATCTACCAAAATGAAAAGGCAGCAGCATTGAGGCCTTGAAGTGAACTGCCACAGATCACACCACTGATAAGGGACAATCTGGACTTGCATACAGCTCTCTCTGACTTTGGCCCACTGCAGTGATCCATTTTAAAGGAAGAAACTTTAGGCTGGGCACGGTGGCTCACACCTATAATCCCAACACTTTGAAAGGCCAAGGCAGGAGGATCACTTGAGGCCAGGAGTTGGAGACCAGTCTGGGGAAAACAGTGAGAACCTGTCTCTACAAAAAAAAATTTCAAAAATTAGCTGGGCATGGTGGCACGCACCTGTAGTCTCAGCTACTTGGGAGGCTGAGGCGGGAGGATCCCTTGAGCACAGGAGTTCGAGGCTCCAGTGAACTATGATCATGCCACAGCACCCCATCCTGGGTGACGGACCAAGACCCTGACTCAAGAAACAGAGAGAGACTTAAGAATTACCAACTCATGAGGCAACTACTCCTACTTCTGGTTTTATAGTTCAGTTCCAAAAACAGTATACTTATATTTCCCTCTATACTTTCATCTAATATAGTTCAAATTTGAAAGTGCCAGTTTTGCTGGACCACCTAGTTGAAATATATGACCCAAGAAACCAAATATTCTTATCCATTACAAATGTGTTTTTACATGTTAACTGCCACTTTTGGTCTGTAATCAATTCAGAACTTGTTAGATAAACAAAAAGTCATCTCCTTTGTTTGAGGGTTGCTTCTAAGTTAATAAACGTATTATTCATTTTCCGGTGCTGTCAGCATTTGGTCTTTAGCTCTGATGTATATTAAAAACTACTGCGTGAATGGTACGTATGTGTAAGAACATATACAGCTCATATATTCATTACAGAGATACATGCAAAAGCACAGAGCATATTTTTAAATCCTGGGATCAATATAGTACCGTATTCTTAAGTAGCTGTTGAGATGAAACACACATACCCTAAAATTTGTACAGCTTCTCAGTAGGAGAAAGCTCCAGAAACAGCCTGAAAAGTCACACCAGCTGCTGAAGAGGAAGCTTCCTGGGCCTTGAAACATGATGCAACTGGGCTAATGTCTCCCCATATTATGTCATTAATAAAAATCTATCATCTCAAACTTAAGCATCTGAATCTCATTTTTTAAATGTGCTCTTTATTTTTGTCCTCAGACTACTCTGCAGCTCCTAGATCTTGTTTCGTTCTGGGTGGAAAGGAGAGAAGAGATGGGTACTCCCCGACTAGCCCACAGGCCTGGAGCTCTTAGCCATTTTGTCTGGTGATGAATGCAGGAATGAGAAATACCTAAGGAAAAAACTGCAGTGATCCAGATCATAATAAATGACAACACTTTGTTGGTTTAAAAAAAATACAAAGAAACAGAAAAGCCAAAAAGATCTAATCAGACCAGGTTTTGATGTGTGCAGTTTACTTTTATTTTATTGGCAGTTAAAACTCATCTTGCATTTAGAAACCTTTTGAAATTTGTCCCTGTAATGTTTTCAATTAGAAGCTTTCTTGCATGTGATGCATCAAGGGAAAAACAACACTTAGAGTTAGAACTAAGGTACTCCCAGAGACAAATATGATTAATGGGATAATCTTGTAGATTACAATAGTTAGAGGCAGTTCCTGCCATTCCCTGCTCTCCAAGGACTGGGACTACTCACTCCAATACTAACAGCTGCACATTCCTCAATACCATTATTATCCAATGCAAGGCTGCATTCAGTATGATAAAATTCCTATAATATCCACATTTGGCAATTTCCTATTGTGCAACTTCAGTTTCAGAAGTTAAAGCTTCAAGTTCCATGTGATTACTTGATAGAGTTTACAAATGGAATTGATTTTCTCAAGCGCCATTAAAGGTTGCTCTGTGAGAAACCAAACAAAGACTTCCCCAACAAGCAAAACAGCTTTTATGTGGCACATTGAAAATACAAAGGGCAGTCCTGTCATCTACCAGTCAGTCCCCCAGAGTCCCCCTGAGGGGCAGGTGAATGTTTTTATTCCTGGTTTACAGGGAAGAAACAATCACAGAGAAGTTAAGAGACTTGTGCAGGGCTTGGCTGAACTGATGGTGGAGAAAGGATTAAGAAAGCCAGTTTCTCTGTCTCTGGGTCCCATGTTCAGTCCACCAGGCAAGCCAGCTGCTTCTAAGACAATTTCTCAGTTCCACCCCGCGGAAAATATAAATTCCCCTCTATCTCCACAAACGATACATGCTATAGTGGTAGTGGGTTTAATCTGATTGTGACCTTTTTCTTTTTTCTTTCTATAGTAGAGATGAAAAAAAACCTTTGAAGAGGCCAGGTACCTTGGCTCATGCCTGTAATCCTAGCACTTTGAGAGGCTGAGGGTGGTGCATCACCTGAGGTCAGCAGTTCAAGACCAGCCTGGCCAACATGGTGAAACCCCGTCTCTACTAAAAATACAAAAATTAGCCGGGTGTGGTGGTACGCACCTGTAATCCCAACTACTCTAGAGGCTGAGGCAGGAGAATCGCTTGAACCCGGGAGGCGGAGCTTACAGTGAGCCAAGATCACACCACTGCACTCCAGCCTGGGTGATAGAGTGAGACTCCATCTCAAAAAAAAAAAAAAAAAAAAAAGTCTTTGAAGAACCCCTAGTAAATGTCTGGGCAAAATTTCCTCTTAGCTGTGTCCCACTCAATTTCCCAAATTAGCTTCTTTTCTTCCTTACCATGTTGGGGATACACTGACTAATCTGCACTTTCTCAACTCTAAGCAAAGACTCCTCCTTGAATAATATGTTGGATCCTTCAATAGTTTTTCTATTTGCCCAGGAGTTTTTAGCCTCCTGACATTCCTCTGCAAATTGGCTCCAACGACAAGACATAAAGCTAGTTCTAAGGAAAACTGTAACCCAGAGGAACGTTTTCCTCTGTACCCTGCTTCCTCCTGGTGGCACCATTTTCCTCCAAAAGCTGGAGAGAATCTTCCCAAGAAAATCAGCATTTTAGGTCAGTTTTTCTCGTAAAGCCAGCAAAATACAAAACTGTTCATATTAAGATATAAATAGCTGATGCCAGCTTAAAGTGCTCCTAGGCATTTGCATATTGCAGGACCCAAAGCTTGAAACTGCAGAGAAGCTCTGGTGTGTAACAGGTGGAGGGAGACCTTGTAGTCCCTGAAATCATCCCATATGCCAGGGGCTCCTAAACTTTAGAGTGTATTAGCATCACCTGGAGGGCTCCTTAAAGCACAGATTGCTGGTCCCACCCTTAGAGTTTCTGATTCAGTAGGTGTGGGATGAGGCCCAAGAATTTGCATATTTAACAAACTCCCAAGTGATGCCACTGGTTGGTGGGTCACGCTTTGAGCAGCGCTGATTTCAATACTGCATGTTCCATGGACACAGGAAGACAGTCCCGGCAAGAACTGTTCACAATGCCCAGAATCAAATAAAGCCATAGCCCCAACCTGGGGGTGGGGCGTGGCATGGGGGATGACCTAAGAGAACCTGAGTGGGTAGAATGGAGATTTTGGCTAAGTGGTCTTGCTTTGCAATTCTTTTCGACCCAGGCCAACCAGAAAAGGAGACTCTTGAGCCTGGGGCACTTTATAAAGGACACCTTTTCAGAGTGTTTAGATTTGAGGATGGTTAACCAGCACTCTAATTGACCTCAGCTGTCACACTGGTACACAAAGATGTTGCTCAGTACCCAGGGGCCAACCATCCGGGGTTTATAGATCAATATCCACATCTTGAACTGCACTTGAAAGCAAATTAAAACCCATACAAACTGCACAGTGTACAAGACAAGGTGTGAGCAATGATTTGCAAAAACTCTTCAATTAGAGTCCGTCGGAAATGTCTCTTGCTTTTTTTCTTCCATTCCACCTAGAATGCTAGTGATTTTATTTTTCTTTCAGACATCACAGATGTTGTTTAGGGGAATTGTACAACACTGACAATCTAAAAACCTGAACTTTGGAGAGTGTATACAAATTGGAACCTATTATCAAATAGAAAATTTGTGAGTCAATTTATGTACCCACAAAACCTAGGGAAAACAGTCACTAAAATCCAACTTGTCTTCAACATAGATGTTAGTGATGTCACTCAGCATCCATATTATAAGGGGGTGTGAGAGAGAGAAATTGAAAGGCAATATACAAACTGCCTCCTTACTTCTCCACCTATAAAAAAAAAAAAAAGAATAGGCCGGGCATGGTGGCTCATACCTATAATCCCAGCACTTTGGGAGGCCAAGGCGGGTTGATTATGAGGTCAGGAGTTCAAGATCAGCCTGGCCAAGATCTTGGTGAAACCCTGTCTCTACTAAAAATACAAAAGAAAAATTAGCCTGGCGTGGTGGTGGGTGCCTGTAATCCCAGCTACTCAGGAGGCTGAGGCAGAGAATTGCTTAAACCTGGGAGGCAGAGGATGTAGTGAGCCAAGATTGCACCACTGCACTCCAGTTTGGGTGACAGAGTGAAACTCTGTCTCAAAAAAAAGAAAAAGAATATATTGTTTGAATTTCATACAGTCAAAAAATAAAAAGGAAATGTGAGGGGGTTGCCGTGGGGGCAGGGACAGAGAGCATCAGGATAAATAGCTAATGCATGCTGAACTTAATACCTAGGGGATGGGTTGATGGGTGCAGCAAACCACCATGGCACATGTTTACCTATGTAACAAACCTGCACATTCTGCACATGTATCTGGGAACTTAAAATACAATGAAATTTTTTTTAATGTGAGACATACTTTCAATGTCTCAAGTATCTCTTTTGGTATAAAATACATCTAACTTAATTTCTTGTCTCCATGGAATTGCAGGGCACACTATATAGGTTTTTCAGACTTGGAAAAGCATAGCTTCTCTCTGCTACTCTCTCTTCAGCAGAAAACTTCCTAAGGAACTTTTGAAAGTCAAACTTGGCTGTAACTTCTACTTAAACACACATGTAGACTTTTGAATGAACATAAACATCTTCACTATATTCTGTTTTCCTCTTTTACTCTAGTGATTTCCGCTGTGGTTTCAGGCTGCTCAATGCCAAGCTGTGGGCAATCATTTGCTAAATCAGTTAAAAGGCCTTCAAGTTAAGCAGTAATTTGGACTACAATAGTCTGTGGTGGTTTCCCAGTACAATCTTGGGAAGGAAAGACAACACGTCACTTCTCTAAAAGTTGGCTTCTGTTTCTAGAGCTGGAGTGCATTTTAGGTGCCTTGAACCAGGAATATCCCAGAACTATACAATTTGGTGGAAAATTAGATCAATTCATTTTTTGTATATTGTTCATATTTTGGAAAATGAATAGCTTTCCTTTTCTAAGCTAGAAAGTGTGCAGAAATGATACATTAAAGCGTTTGGGGTTAAGAATTTACATTTCTTGAGTCTATTTAGATGCACAAATAAGAGGCAACCACCAACTCATTCTTGTAAAAATCCTTAAATGGAAACTTCTCTTCCTTACCAACTTCCCTAATCTAATGTTCATTTTGTTTTCAGAAAGGTGGGAGACAGGGCGTTGAGAAAGCTTAAAATTCTAGTCTCCCAGAAATGGTCACACAGTAGTTTAACAGCATTCAGGAAGCTGAACCCATTTAGCCAAACAATTCAGTGAGGATCCACTGAATGCCCAAAACCACGGTAGGCACTCTGAGAAATTAAAAGCTGTTTAAAGAGACAAGATTAGCACAAATGTAAAGATGGGAGAATGACGGTAGAATGACGGTCGATGGTATTTGATCACGTTAGATGTTATCATAAGGAAGAAAATTAGAGTTTTTAATTTTTTTTTTTTTTTTTTTAAGAAACAAGATCTCACTCTGTCATCCAGGCTGGAGTGCAGTGGTATAATCATAGCTCACTGTAGTCTTGGACTCCTGGGCTCAAGCAATCTTCCCACCCCAGCCTCCCAAGTAGCTGAGACTACAGGAATATACTAATTTTTAAATTTTTCTGTAGAGACAGTGTCTCGCTGTTTTGCCCAGGCTGGTCTGCAACTCCCAGCCTCAAGTAACCCTCCTGCCTCAGCCTCCCAAAACGTTGGGATTACAGGTGTGAGCCACCATGCCCAGCCCTGAGAATTTTTGGTCCTATAAAAATTCTAGACTTTGTATCTAGAATCCCATTTCAGAATTCTCTTACTTGGCTGAGAATGAATGGAAAGCGGGGTCAGAGGGTGGAAAAAGAATAGGTTTGATTTCCCAGGCACTGCATATAGGTACTTGAACTTAATCCCCTAAATTCTCTAAGCCTCAGTATTTTGCCCCATGAAATAGAGATAAGAATACCTACTTCAGAGAGTAGTGAGGATTAAATAACCCAGCTAAAACCCATAGTATGGAGCTCACAATTGAAAGTAAAATAGGGCTGGGTGCAGTGGCTCACGCCTGTAATCTCAGCATTTTGGGAGTCCAAGGCAGGCAGATCACTTGAAGCCAGGAGTTCAAGACCAGCCTGGCCAATATGGTGAAACCCCAACTATACTAAAAATACAAAGATTAGTGAGGCAGAGTGGTACACACCTGTAATCCCAGTTACTTGGGAGGCTGAGACACAAGAATTGCTTGAACCCAGGAAGCAGAGGTTGCAAGGTTGCAGTGAGCCAAGATTGTGCCACTGCACTCCAGCCTGGGCAACAAGTGAGACTCTGTCTCAAAAAAAAAGGAAAAAAAGAAAGGAAGTAAGTAAAATAGACAGTAACTGTTATTATTATGACATGATCTGATCCTTCTCATCACTCGGCCTAATTTGTTTGGAGCAAAGAATATTTCACCTCTCCAGCCAGTGCTGTGGGTCTCCAGTGTGGATCCAAAGACCCCAACTTTCAACATCCTCTTCTCCTTAACTATTTCTGTTTGGGGTTTGACGTACTGATCATTCTGTGCTCCTATTCCTTCACTCCTTTCCATATTTCCCCCTCAATACTAGATTTAGAACCTCTCTTCAGTCTTTCTATTTTGAACACATTTAATTTTTGAGAGAAGAAGAACCTCTTACATTTGAATGGGCTATCTTTTCAAGATGCTTGTATACCCCTTCTCATTTTGCTCTTATAAAGCCTTGTGACAGAAATAAGGCCAATATTTGTTTTCTCATCTGTAATGTAGGAACAAGGCACAGAGAGATTTCACAATATGCCTAAGGTCACAACATGAGACTCTAGCAGAGCCAGGATGACAACCTGTTTTTTTCTCACCCAGAGTTCTGCATGATTTTCCTAAAATGTTGCACCTAGAACCTACTGCAGTATTTTGTTACTTTGTCCGGCAATCTTTAAGATCGTAGCCTGATGTTGTATGGAGCCTAGTGAGATAGCTGGCATTCATTCACTTGTTTCTCAATAAATATCTCCTGAGTGCTAACTAGGTACCAAGCACTCTTTTAAGCACTAAACATAACCATAAACAAAAGAGACAATAAGAAGGTTGAGGTTGATAGCAATACCTGTCTGCAAGTTCTTGCAATAACAAATACTTAACAAATGGGGTTTGTTTTGTAGACCTAATCTTCGAAAACATAAGACCCACTGTGAGGGGGGCAGTTAGTACATTCAGCCCTTGGTAGTAAAATCATAAGAACCATTGATGTAGATGATGGCAATAGATCACATTTCCACTCGCACCCAAGCATCTCCGTTCATGATTCCCTGCAGGACCAGGTGGAGATGTGTGCCTGGGTCAGTATAAACCTCTCTGTGTTTCAAGAACACACCTTTAAAGGTGACAGTGTGGTGGGGGTACAGCAAACTGCCAGTCTAGAAAGCTACTCCAGGCCTCAGTTTCTCATCTGTGAAATTAAGATATTGGCCTATAGATCCATGGGATCTATCAGGGATCGCCCCAGCTCTAAGCATCTAGGATACTGTGGGGATGGAGATGAAAATGTTTCATTTAACATCTGGTCAAGAATCCAAGTAAACAGGTGAGCAACTCTCTTGCATACCTAGAGAGTGTGAGCATGACTAAATCCTTTCACTCTTGGAATGAGAAGGAAATAGTAAAGCCACTTTCTACGCTAATCATGTGATATTTTACCAAACTCTGAGTTTAGAAAGATGTTGTAAAATCTGGCTTTTGTTAAATATATTTAGATCGATTTTATCAAGCCATGTTCCCTGATACATATTAGGATTGTACCTCAAGGTCTTGGGTAGCCTTAGGTCATATCTCAGCTGTGGTTCTTTTGTTAAGAGCAAGAAGTATGTGGAAATATTTTGTTTTGTTTTTATCAATCTCGGTAGCTCACGTGATGTCCTTCAAGAGCCAGCCATACTCTGGGGCTTATCGTCTTGGCAGAAAAAGCAACTGTCCAGAGGTCAAACAAGGGCCCGTTTCCTCCCCTACAAGCCAGCTGAGACCTTCCATTCCCAGACTGAGTTTCAGTTCTTTCGTTTTGCCTTAAGGCTTTGTTCCCTAATAAAATGCAACACACTGGAAAGATTGTCACTCAAGTTACTCTCAAATTTACTTTACAAGGATGAGTTGAGATCAACTTTTGATGAGCAGAGGAGGGCCAAAAAGACCATGTGTCCTTGGGAGGGAAGAGCTATGTCCCTGGGATGAGACGCAGCTTTTTGGAACCAGAGGCTAGAAGCACCAAAGCCGAACAGTTCCTTCTCACCGGTGCTTCCCAGGCAGAGCCTCACAAAACAGCACAATCATGGCAATTCCCCTGTGTGGCTTATTTAAGAACCCTATTTTCCCTGGTTTAAGTAAACTCAAATATTTCATTAGTATTTCCATAAGCACACATTTTCAACTCTTGCTGCCTTCTTGGCTGTTGATTGATTGTCATCACCATGTGTAGAATCATGGATCTAAGAATCCTTAGTGTCACTTAGTTCAATTTCTTCCCCAAATAAAGCATCTCTTCTAGGATATCTCCCCCATTGATGGCCACTATCTAGGTGCTTGAACCTTTGCAGTAACAAGGACCTCATTGCTTCATAAGGCACTGTGTTACATGATGGACTATTATATTTTTGGGAAGTTCTTGTTATTGAATCAAACTTTTTCTCTTTAAACTTCAATTGATCATTTCTAGTCTCCCAGAATTACTTTGGTTAATGGATCTCAAAGTCTAAATTCAAACATTGTCACCTAAGCATGAAGTCTTCCCCTTTTTTTGTTCCTCTCACTAGTCTAGTTTTATGAACAATCTTATGAAACTTTGATGACCACACAATCTGACAAGCCCATTCCTATTTCAAAAGGAAAGGAAGGCAGGGATCTACAAGCTAATGTCTCCAGAGGAGATCTTAGCACAATTCTGATTCTGCACCCAGCACATGACATTCTCCCTGGAGTTAATCCCAATGCCTACTTAATAGGTTAGAGTCCTGGCATTTAATACCTTATCACATTAAGAGTTTCTAACATCTCACTTAAAATTAATCCATAAGGTTTATTTTTGACATAAACTCAAAAGGAAATAGCTTCCTATCCAAATTAACTACAAAATCGGGAAGAACTTTAAAAGTTTTTCTATTAGACTGTATGCAAGACTGCCTACTGTATTTAACTGGACTCTTCATGACATCTAGTGGTGAAATCTGGAAGAGTATCCAGTACTCTAAACGTGGCAGAAGGTGGGAAAACAATTCTTATTCCTATTTGATATTCACTCTTTGAATGTTATGTTTCGTGAAATTGTAAACTGAATTCATCTTTTGATTCATTGTAATAGTATACTCATTTTTATTTTAGGTATATCTGTGGCCTTATACCTTTTAAATTTGGGCTGACTTTGCAATCAATCACATCTATTTTTTCAGGGATGTCAGAAAGACCCACACTGGTTTAGGGAGAAAAACAACATTCTGGATAAGCATAAATAACTACATTTTTAACTGGAAACATACCACAAAAATGTTTTGCATAACTGTATTCATCTTCAAATGTAGTTTTAAGACTCAATTCCTATGAAATCTGAGTCATTTATAGCTAACTTTGAATGTATTGTTATTCACAATTAGAAGTAGATAAATTTCACAGGCAGAGAAGCTGACAAGTCTTTAAGACTTCACACTTAGTTTTGCAGGAAGAGCTGAAGTTAATTAGAAGTGATTATACATACATTGCATGTGTGTGTGTATTTGTGTTGTTGCACACAGACACCACGACGGCCTTGGGAAGGTTGCATTTTTTTGTGTTTTAAAAATAAACATAATCTCCTTCCCATGTGTTGCTATAAGCCCAGTAAATCTAGGAAGCTCAGCAGGGTTGAACAAGGTCATTTCTCGTCAGGACTCCAAGGGGGAGCAGGAAGCAACCCTGTGCATCAGATGCTGGCATCCTAATCCCTGCTCAGCAAGAGCTTCCCGGGCATGTGGGACAGGTCGTGCCAGCGCCGACACACTGGCAGACCGAGGCTCTGACGCCAGCCACGCTCGGTATCAGCACTGCGGCTCCCTACCCACCGTGCCCCTGGAAGACGAAAATATATCCTCACTCTCGCAGTAAAGGCAGGATTCCAACCGAGTCTGCTCACTTCTTGGTTCTGGTAAACAGGAAAGTAGTCATGAAAAGATGCATCTAATCACTATCTCAGCATCAGGGAGGCTTTATTGATTTGGTTTTTTGTTGAATTTAAATATATGTTAAATAAATATATAAAGACATGTAAATAAATTATTTTGTTAAATTTAAGATATATATTTTTAAAAATGAATAATAAATACATGTTTAAATTCAACAAAACCCAAAACAAATGGAGAAAAAATATATATAGATATATATCTCCATAGATCTTCTGCTATAGAGAAGAAACAGAACATATACCAAAAGACATCATAAACATGCAGGTAACAACAACTCCAGAATAATATATAAGAAACAGAGAGTGATGGTTCCCTGTGAGAAAGATCTGGAGACTAGAAGTGGGGGTAGAGATATGGAGATAAGGAAATCATTTTTCTCTGTATACTTATACTCTTTGAAAACTAGCTGTATTGCCTAGTAAAGAAATGTATTTCAGCCAGGCGTGGTGGCTCACACCTGTAATCTTGGAACTTTGGGAGGCTGAGGCAGGAGGCAGGTCAGGAGTTTGAGACCAGCCTGGCCAACATGGCAAAATCCTGTCTTTACTAAAATTAAAAAAATATTAGCCAGCTGTGGTGGTGTGCACCTGTAATCCCAGCTACTTGGGAGACTGAAGCAGGAGAATTGCTTGAACCCAGGAGAAGGTTGTGGTTAGCTGAGATTGCACCACTGCACTCCAACCTGGGTAACAGTGAGACTCCATCTCAAAAAAAAAAAAAAGTATTCAATTTTAAGATACCATAAATAATTTGGCGCAAAATTTGTCATTTGTCCTCACCTTGGTGTGAGGCGATATAGGTCTTTGGATATACGATTTTAAAAATTAATAAGATGACTTCTGTTTTCTAGTTTAGAATATAAGGTGCTTAAAAGTCACCATTCTGGCCGGGCGTGGTGGCTCACACCTGTAATCCCAGCACTGTGGGAGGCTGAGACGGGCAGATCACCTGAGGTCAGGAGTTCAAGACCAGACTGGCTAACATGGTGAAACCCCATCTTTACTAAAAATACAAAAATTAGCTGGGCACAGTGGCACACACCTGTAATCCCAGACACTCAGGAGGCTGAAGCAGGAGAATCATTCGGATCCAGGAGGCAGAGGTTGCAGTGAGCAGAGATCGTACCATTGCGCTCCAACCTGGGCGACTTCTCAAGAAAAAAAACAAAAAAACAACAAAAAAGTTACCATTCCATCCAAACAACAAGTAAAAAAAACTACATATACTGGAAAATCAACAACTCTTCTTAGATCCATGAGCTCCTCACAGAGATCCATCGGTGAGGTCACAGGGGAGGCCACTGCTCCAAAAGTTGGAGAGAGAGGCAGACACAGAGAAGCATAACGTACTGGATCAGAAGCCTGCACAGGAACCAGCAACAGTAAGAAAATCTAAACTACAACTGATGAAGAGATGGAGGCTCCATGTGGATAAGCCTGAGAGATAAGAACACAGGGGGACCCAGTAATAGGATAGGACCCCACATTTTTGCAAATTTTACTTCCAGGGGTCTCACGGTGAAGATCAGAGAAAAATCCCCTCGTGCTTCCGCAGGAGGAGGGGAAAAGCAACCATTCTGAAATTTGCCTAAGTATGCTGTTCGTAACAAGGACTGCTCTCGGTAGAAATTATTTTACCAGAGCTTAACCAGCTGGGGTTTTACTGGAGCTCATCTGGCTTGGGGGAAGGGGAATAACCAATTCCAGCCCCCTTCAGCCACCCTGTCCCACCCAAGGAGGGCAAGCCGGGACAGAAGAATTTGTGAAGTTCACAGGGCAGAGGCACACGCTTACTGAGACTGAGACCTACTCATAGGACTATAGAACATTCCCCTCCCCTGCGCCTTGCGGTGACATTACTAAAAGCCTATTTACCACAGTATCTTTTACCTAGTACCTCGTGTCCACCATACAATAAAAAATTACAAAACATACCAAAGACAAACAACATAACCTGAAGTGACTAAAAGAACATCAGAACCAGAGCCACATTTGGAAGGAAGGTTGGCATTATCAGAGCAGGAATTTTGTACAACTATGATTTATATGCAAAAGGCTTTAATTGAAAAAGTAGACAACATGCAAGAAGAGATGGATAATATAAGTAGAGAGATAAAAATTCTAAGAATCTAAAGAAATGCTAGAGATCAAAAACACAGAAATGAAGAATGCCTTTGATGGACTCATTAGTAGACTGGAGATGGCTAAGAAAACCATATCTGAGCTTGAGGATATAATATTAGAATCTTCCAAAACAGAAAAGCAAAGAGAAAAAAGACAGAAAACAGTAACAACAACAATAACAAAAAAAAAACCAGAGCAGAATATTCAAGAACTCTGAGACCACTGTAAGGTGTAACATATGTGTAATGGGAATGCCACAAAGGGAAGAAAGAGAAAAATGAACAGAAGCAGTATCTGAAGCAATAATAACTGAGAGTTCCCCTAAATTAATGCCAGACACCAAATCACAGATTCAGGAAGCTCACAGACTTTCTCAGATAAACAAAAACTGAGAGAATTTGTTGCCAGTAGACCTGCCTTGCAAGAAGTGTTGTTAAAAATAAGTTCTTCAGAGAAAAAGGAATTGATATAGATCAGACACTCAGATCTAAATAAAGAACATTGGAGAAGAAATAAGTGAAGGTAACATAAAAACTTTCATTTTTCGTATTCTTAACTAATCTAACATAAAGTTTGTTCAAAATAATAATGCCAATAATACATATTATTTTACATATGTTTATATAGATGCACACTCATACTTACGTGGAAGTGAAATAAATGGCAGAAATGATACAAGGCATAGGAAGAAGAAATTAGGATTATTTTCTTATTATCTGTACTTGTGCTATGTGAGAAGCAGTATAGTGTTTTTTGAAAATAGACTTGAATTAGTTGGAAATGCATATTGAAAACTCTTGAGTAAACATTTTTAAAAAGTAAAAAAATGATATGCTAAGAAAGAAGAGAAAATGGGATTACACAAAATGCTCAGTTAAAACCACAAAAGGAAGCAAAAGTGTGGAAGACAAAAATGAGAACAAAGAACAAGGCAACAGACAGAAAACAGTAACAAATATAGTAAGCATTAATCCAACTATACTAATAATCACTTTAAATATCAATGATCTAACTCTATCAATTAAAAGACAGATATTACCAGAGTGGAAATATTATATAAGCTGTATCCAGTCATTGAAGAATACACACATTCTTTTCAAGTATACTTTCAAAAACCACATTTACAAAACATTTATGGAAATGTATTATATAGGGCCATGAATCAAATTCCAACAGATTTCAACAGTTAAATCAGAGAAATGTTTTCTGACCTCAATGCAATTAATTTAGAAATTAAAGACAAACATATCTAGAAAATATCCATCTGTTTGGAAATTAATAGATGTATTTCTGAATAGCTAATGGGACAAAGAAAAGACTAGAAAACATTTGGTCTTCTACACCACAGTAAACAGGCCTTGTATATGGTAGTTGAGCCAGTTCCCCTAGAAGTAAATATGCCTTAAAGCATATATTTAAATGAATAAGTCTCCACTACAAGTAGAAAAAAAGAATAAACTATTAATGCATGCAATAACATAGATGGATGGATCTAAAAATAATTAGATTGAATAAGTCAGAAAAAAGGAATTCATACTGTATAATTTTACTTATATAAAATTCTAAAAAATATTTGGAAAATATCCTTTGGAAAAAAATTCCAAAAACTGCAAACTAATCCATAGTGACAGAAAGCTGATCAGTGGGTACCTGAGAAGGAAGACAACAGGGGTTATGAAGGGCCCAGGAAATACCGGGTATGAGGGATATGTTCACTATCCTCACTGTTGTCATGGTAGCACCGATGAATACATAGGGTAAAATATATCAAATTGTACACTAATTTTATATAATTAATTGTGTCAATTATATCTAAATTGTTTTTTAAAAGATGACTAAAAAGATCAAAAACACGAATAAAAATGAAAAGAGAAAACAGTCCATAGAAATAGACTCAAAAGGACTCAAATAATTGAATATTCGGACATAAACTTTAAAATAGCTACATTTAGACTGCTTTATCCAGCTATGACAAAGTAATTTCTGGCAAACCAATGTGCCCAAGAAGGTAACTAAAAAATTAGATAAAATGTGATTGCATCCACATTGGAGCCCTCTTGAGGCAACCAAAACTTAACGGGCTGATTTCACAGAGGAAGGAACTGTTGAAAGGTAAGTCAACCTTCTGCAGGTACATTTTTCTCTCATTGGATACAGCTGAAAGTCTGGACAAAGGATATAGGCAAAAGGCCACTACTGGGAAGCAGAGAAACCACAGAGCCTTTGGCCATCTCCCAGATCTAGACAGACAGAAGTCAGAGACTTGAGGATCCAAAATCTCAGCGAGAAGAGAGAAGTAGAGAACAAATCTTGACACACGGCTGATTTTTCCCTCAAGACATTTGCCAAATAATGAAACTGTATCAGATTAGAGGTAAGAAATCAAGAAAACTCGGAAAAATAGAGTATTCCTCAGTCTCACAGTGTCAAGGAGAAACAATTGAAGTTCAGTCTTACAGGGAAGGGGCCTCAGTACCTATCAGGTTGGCACAAAAGTAATTTCAGTTTTTGCTATTACTTTTAAACTGAAATTTCTTTTTCACCAACCTGACACATTAGGCTGCCTGGACTCAGCTTAGTTACTCATTGGATAAGGTAACCTGCCCCACTATGTCCACTGTAAATCCATTCTGTAGGAAGATAATATTACCCAGACCCTTTACAATTGTTCATATGCAATGTCTGAAATGCAATAGATATTAAATAAATACTAATAAAATATATTAGGCATGACAAGAGATAGAACCAAATGATCAAAGTCCAAGAGAAAAAAAAAAAAAAAAAAAACAGAAAGTAGAAACAACCCCAAAACTGATTCAGATATTGGAGTTAGCAGAAAAGGACTTTAAAATAAGTACAATTGCTATGTGGAAATGGACATGGGAAACTTTTTTAATTATATAAAAAGATGGAGAATATCATTAGAGAATTGGAATCTATTGAAAAGAATCCAATAAAAATTCTAGCAATGAAAAGTGTAAATACTGAAATTAAGAACTTGATAGATAAATTTAACAGATTAGAACACCAACAGATGATGATAAGAGAACTGAAAGATGTATCATTAGAAAATATGTAGACTGCAATGCAAAAAAGTAAAAGGATAAAAAACACAGAAGAAATGGTAAGACACAGTAAAAAGGACTGGTATACATTTAATTGGAATTAAGAAGGAAAGAAGAGAGAAAACGGAACAGAAAATGGGCAAATGATTTTTCACACTGTTAAAAGACTTAAGTAAAAATTATAATACTATATTGTGGAGTTTATAACATTTAAATTATAATATATGTGACAATATTAGCACAATTGATGAAGGCTAAGTAAAACCATAAAGTTACAAGTTTCCTGTATTTTATATAAAGTAGCATAATATGTTAAATCTAAGTGATACATTAAAGATACATGATGCATTCCCTAGAGCAATCATAAAAAAGAGAAATTTAAAGGGAATTATGATAAATTCTGATTAACACATAAGAACACAGGTGAAAAAGAACAGAAAAACTAAACACAGATGGGACAAGTAGAAAACAAATAGCAAAATGGTTGACCTAAATAAATCATATCAATAAGTACTCTAAATGTAAATAGAATAATTCCAATTTTAAAAAGCAGTGATTTTTCACACTAGATTAACAAAGAAAGATCCATCTAATTGCTTTCCACAAGAGACATATTTGAAATACAGAGACACAGATACACGAAAAGTAAAAAAAAAATGGAAAAAGCAATGCCATGAAAACAATCAGAATAAAGATAGAAGGACTATATTAACTTCAGACAAAATAAACATCACAACAAGGAGTATTACCAGAGATAGAGAGAGATATTTATGGTTAGAGAGTCAATCCATCAGAAACACATAAGGTATATGTGCTTAAGTCAAATGTACAATCATAGTTGGAGTTATTACACTGCTGTCTCAAAATTTAACAGAATAGGCTGGGCCAGTGGCTCACACCCATAATCCCAGCACTTTGGGAGGCCAGGGCAGCTGATAGTTTGAGCCCAGGAGTGCAAGACTAGCCTGGGCAACATGGCAAGACTCTATCTCTACAAAAAAATTAAAAATTAGCCAGGTGTGGTGGTGTGCACCTGTACTCCAGCTGTTTGTGGGGGCTGAGGCAGGAGGATCACTTGAGCCTGAGGGGTCGAGGATACAGTGACCCGGGATCACATCACTGCACTCTAGCATGGGTGACAGAGTGAGACTCTGTCTCAGAAAAATGGAGGTGGGGCTGGGCGTGGTGGCCCACACCTGTAATCTCAGCACTTTGGGAGCCCGAGGCGGGCAGATCACGAGGTCAGGAGTTCGAGAGCAGCCTGGCCGACCTGGCGAAACTCCATCTCTATTAAAAATACAACAAGTAGCCGAGTGTGGTGGTGTGTGCCTGTAATCCCAGCTACTCAGAAGGCTGAGGCGGGACAATCACTTGAATCTGGGAGGTAGAGGTTGCAGAGAGCCGAGATCATGCCATTGCACTGCAGCCTGGGTGACAGAACAAGACTTCGTCTCAAAAAAAAAAAAAAAAAAAGGAAAAAAGAAAAAGAAAAAAAGGAGGTGGGAGGATTTAATAGAATAACAAATACTAAAGTAAGGACATCATCAACCATCTTGATCTCATTGATAATTTATAAAGTACTCAACAACTGCAGAATATACATTCTTTTAAAGTGCACATAGAACATTCATCAAGATAAACTGTTATGCTGGGACATAAAACAAGTCTCAAAAATTTCTAAAAGATCAAAATTTTAGAGTATGTTCTCTTACAAAAATGGAATTAAATAAAAATCAACAAAAAAGATATCTGGAAAATTCCAAAGTATTTGGAAATTAAACAATAGATTTCAAAATTACCCATGAATCAAATAATAAATTATGAGAGAAATTAGAAAATATTTTCAATTAAGTAATGATTTAAAAACATCCAAAATTTTTGTATGTAGCTGAAGCTTAGCTCAGTAGCAAGCATAGCTCAGTAGGAAGTTTATAATTTTAAATGCTTATATTAGAAAAGAAGAAAAATTACTATTTATGATCAAAGTTTTTACATTAAGATAGAAAAAGAAAAGCAAATTTAAGTAGAAACAAGAAAATAATAAAGAGAAGTGTGTATGTAAATCAATAAAATTTTAAAATGACAAAACAATTGAGAAGATTAATAAAATTGATAACTCCATTTACCAGCTTAATTTACAAAGAGAGAGAGAGAAAAAGATAAATTACCAAAAATGGGAATGAAAAGCCAGTCAGCACTATAGATCTTTCAGACATTCAAGGATAATAAGGGATTATTATTTAAAACCTTATGCTAATAAATTTGACAAATGAAAGACAAATCTCTTGGAAAATAAAATTTACAATTTTAATTACAACAAGAAAGTTAAACTCAAGGTCATATAGAAAATCTCAATAACCCTAATAGCTATCAAATATATAAAATAGGTGGTTTTATATGTACACATATTTAAAGATGTACTTCTAAATGTTTATGTATTTAAAGATATATTTTTAAATACATATATATTTTAAAAGCTTCTCACCAAAACCTGGTGAGTTCTATGTAACATTTAAAGTATAACCAGAAAAACCCTGATATCAAAACCCAGTAAAGAAATATCCTTAATAACCATAGACACAAAAGGTCCCTATTATACTATTAGCTAATTTAATTGACCAATATATGAAAATAATATTTCATCAAGACCAAAAGTAGTTAATCCAAGGAATGCAAGGTTGTCTAATATTTTAAAAATTGATTTACATTATTCACCATATTGACAAAACAAAGAAACATATAATCATCTCAATAGATGCAGAAAAAGTGCTCAGCAAAATTAATCACCAATTCATGATTCTTTTTTAACTTCAAGAAAATTTGAAATAGAAAGAAACTTCTTTAATTTGATAAAGGACATTTTTTAAAAAACTTACAATTAACAACTTCTAATAGTGAAACACTGAATGCTATCCCCCTAAGATCAAGAATAAAGCAGGATTATCTGCTTTGTCTACTTTTATTTAATATTGTACTGAAATTCCTAGGCATTGCAATAAGGCCAATAAAGGAAATCAAAGGTACAAACTTAGGCAAACTTAGGAAAGGAATAATTAAAACTATTTGCATATGACATGACTGTTTACATAGAAAATAATAAGAAGTGTATAAAAACCATTAAAACTGATAAAAGTGTTTATTAAGATGACAGACTAAAGGTCAATATATAAATATGAACAGTATTAGTATATACCTGCAACAAACAATTGGAAAACGAAATGTTAAGTCTAATAAATGAAAGTCCTCCATGCTGAAAACTGTGAAACAAGGCATTTAGAAATTAAAGATCTAAGGCCGGGCGCGGTGGCTCAAGCCTGTAATCCCAGCACTTTGGGAGGCCGAGATGGGCGGATCACGAGGTCAGGAGATTGAGACCATCCTGGCTAACACTGTGAAACCCCGTCTCTACTAAAAAATACAAGAAACTAGCCGGGCGAGGTGGCGGACGCCTGTAGTCCCAGCTACTCGGGAGGCTGAGGCAGGAGAATGGCGTAAACCTGGGAGGCAGAGCTTGCAGTGAGCTGAGATCTGGCCACTGTACTCCAGCCTGGGCGAGAGAGCGAGACTCCGTCTCAAAAAAAAAAAAAAAAAAGAAATTAAAGATCCAAATAAATGGAAATAATTACACTTATATGTATATGTCTACATATAGATATACAGATATATCTTATAGATACATATATTAATACACATATCTATGATACATATATTAATACACATATCTATATGCTTATATCTACCTATGTATATGGGTAGATATAGATACATACCTACTATATACATAGATTGGAAGACTTAATATAGCTAAGTTGTCATATTCAAGGTAATCCAACTAGAAAGCTTTTTTTTAAAAGAAATTGATAAGCTGATTCTAAAATGAAATGCAAAGGGCCTAGAATAACTAAAACAATCTCAAGAAGAAAATCACAGTAAGTAGCCAGGAGTGGTGGTTCATACCTGTAAACCCAGAACTTTGGGAGGCTGAAGCGGGTGTATCACTTGAGGTCAGGAGTTTGAGACCAGCCTGGCCAACATGGTGAAACCTCAGATCTACTAAAACTACAAAAATTAGCTGGGTGTGGTGGCAGGCACCTGTAATCCCAGCTAATTGGTAGGCTGAGACAGAAGAATCACTTGAACCTGGGAGGCAGAGGTTGCAGTGAGCTGAGATGGTGTCATTGTACTCTAGTTTGGGCAACAAAGTGAGACTCAGTTTCGAAAAAGAAAAGAAAGAAAGAAAAAGAAAAAAAGAAAAAATATTACAGGAATTATACTACCTGACTTCAAGACACACTACAAAGCTACAGTAATCGAGACAGTGTGCTAGTCACATAATGGTGGACAAATAAATCTATGGAACAGAATAGAGCGTCCAGAAACACATTGATGTAGTCAATTATTTTTTATTAAGTTGCAAAAGCAATTTAATGAAGAAAGGAAAGTTTTTCTAACATTCTACAAAACTTGATAGTCTTGTGGATAAAAAATGAACCTTTACCTACTTGACATCACATACAAAAATTAATTTCAGATGGACCATAGACATTGAAACAGTTAGGCTTTCTGTCCCCACCCAAATCTCATTTTGAATCTAATCCCCATAATACCCATAATCTTCACATGTCAAGGAAGAGACCAGGTGGAAGTAATTGAATCACGGGGATGGTTTTCCCCAGCTGTTCTCGTGATAGTGAATGAGTTCTCATAAGATCTGATGATTTTATAAGGGGCTCTTCCTCTTTCGCTGGGCACTTCTCCTTCCTACTGCCTTGTGAAGAAGATGCCTTGATTCCCCTTTGCCTTCCGTCATGATTGTAAGTTTCCTGAGTCCTCCCCAGCCACGCTGAACTGTGAGTCAATTAAACCTCTTTCCTTTATAAATTACCCAGTCTCAGGAAGTTCTTTACAGCGGTATGAAAATGGACTAATACAGACATAAAAAATAAAAGTTCACAGCTTTCAGAAGAATACATACAAGAATATGTTTGTGAATTGTGAGTAACCAAAGATTTCCTAGACAGGATCTAGAAAGTTATAACTATAAAAGAAAAATATATATAAATTAAATGCCATATAGTTACCTGGCAGGGGAGATACCATGATCACGAAGGTGGTTTTCCCAGGGCGAAGCTTATCCATTGCACTCCGGATGTGCTGACCCCTGCGATTTCCCCAAATGTGGGAAACTCGACTGCATAATTTGTGGTAGTGGGGGACTGCGTTCGCGCTTTCCCCTGTAAAAAAAAAAAAAAAAAAAAAAAAAAAAATTAAATGCCATCAAAATAAAAAATTCTGTCTGTTCAAAATTTTTGTCTATTCGTTAAGGAAATGAACAGGCAAGCCATTGGAAGAGGAAATGCAGATTAAAACCGTAATGAAACTCCTGCATATACCCCCTAGAATGGCTAAAGTTAAAAAGACTGAAACACCAAACACTGGCAAGGATGTAAAGCAATTAAACCTCTCGTACAATATTGGCTGGAGTGTAAAATGGGCCATTTACTCTTGGAAAAGATGTGGCAGTTTGTTTTTAAAGTTAAACATTCGCCTATCCTTTGATCCAGTAATTCTACAGATATTAGTCAAGAAAAACAAAAGCCTACATCCTCAAAAAGACTTGTAAAAGATAGTTCATAGAAGCGTTATTAGTAATAGACCAAAGCTGGAAACAACTTAAATGTCCTTCACTGGGTGAATGTATAAATAAATTGGCATGTTCATACATACAATGAAACACTACTAAGCAATAAAAAAAAACCTACAGAAACACGCAACACCATGGATTATCTCACATACATTTGCTAAGGAAAGATGTTGGATACAGAAGAATACATGTTTTATGATTTCATTAATATAAAGTTCTAGAACAAGCAAAACAAATCTATGTTGAAAACATCAAAAAGAGTGGTTGGTTTTAAGGTTGGGAGGACTAATGGGGAAAGAATATAATTAATTGGACGTTTGATGCGTATGATAATTTGTGCATTTCAAGGTACATAAATTTTACTTTTATAAAACACTAAATAAATAAACTCTAGTAGGTTTCAATTTTCTGGGGTACATATTAGCAACTTTAAAACCATTTCCTGTATTCTTGGCTTGAGCAAATGTGTCAATATACTGAGGATAACAGTAGCCAGTTTTTCATATGAGAAATTGACTTGCAAATACAGACAGGAAGTCTAGAATGTTCTCTGTGCTGCTGGATTGGACTTGAAGGAAGGCATCAGTATGAAGTTGTTTTTTAAAAACAAGATATTGAAATAAATAAAAATGTGTTTGTTTACATATGTGTGTAAATATTTCACCCTATTCTATTCCATTTCCTATCTCTGCCCATTAAGAGGGCCTACAAGCAAAGACATACAAGTGGGAATAAACACAGCTAACACTCAGATCTTGGTTTCTCAGCATCATTCTCCACTAAAAGGAACTGAATAAATCATTGATTCCAGGCTTGGGTTAGGGGCAGGAGATGGGGTTGGCAGGGAGTAGAGAAAGAACTTGGAAAACTTTATGCCACAAAGTTTAAAAAGTACTCAAAGGATCTTGGGGACATGTCAAATCAACATGAGTGCCAACTGGTAGAGGCTCTCACAGGACAAATCTGGGACAGTATAAGCATCAAAAAAAAAAAATGATATAACCCATTTAAAAATTAGAATCCATAAGTCTGTGCTGATATAAATATTAAGTGAATAAATCAATAAACAGAGGAAAAGGAAAAGGTCTTCCATATGGTAAACTATCAGTGGAAAGATGGAAGAATGGAGTTAGAAAATCATTAATGGATGCTAAAATTAGCAAGTGAAATGTTGATAAGGAACAGGATATCCACTTATCTCAAAATAGCTTTCAAGATACTTTTCTTTTTTTTTTTTTTTTCTTTTAGATGGAGCCTCACTCTGTAGCCCAGGCTAGAGTGCAGTGGCACGATCTCAGCTCACTGCAGCCTCTGGCTGCCAGATTCAAGCAATTCTCCTGCCTCAGCCTCCCGAATAGCTGAGATTACAGGTGCGTGCCATCACGCCCAGCTAATTTTTTGTATTTTTAGTAGAGTCAGGGTTTCCCCCATGTTGGTCAGGCTGGTCTCAAACTCCTGACCTCAGATGATCTGCCCACCTCAGCCTCCCAAAGTACTTATTAATTACAAAGGGAAAACTGGCAGACTCCACTTTTACCAAGTCATCAAATCTAACATCACCAATATTGAAACAGACACCATGTGCGTCCTGAAAAGATGTGCGGAGAAAGGCACAACATCACTTTGGTAGTATTTCTGAAAACATGTATAACCCGGATCTTATCATGAGGAAGTATCAGAAAACCCCAAACTGCGGGTAATTCTCCAGAATCAGTGTCAGGTTAAAATGTGTAAGTACCCAATATTTTTTGGAAAACTTTTTTAAAAATGCCATTTTAAGTTACAGGCATACTATGGTGGATCAACAATATTTCCTTGCTTTGAGATTTTTAAATGTGAAAGGATATTTATAGGCAGATAACCCAAAGCTGAGAGGTAATATCATAGAAGAGTGAACATTTTTTAAAATAATAGGGCCAACAGCATGAGTTGAAGATAAAATTTTGTAAGATATTATTTTACATTGGCATGGAAACAATATTCCTACTGCTGTCCCTGGTTAAACAACACTAATTGAGGTACACTTGGAAACTAGAAGGTATCTGAGGATATAGTTCAGTGTGCAGAGTGACAGTTCTAGTTCATCTCGAATGTCAGTTTTAATTCTATCATTTCAATATTCAGCAAAAGTATATGAAAAATTAAAGAAGGATTCAGCTTCAAGAAGTTTACACACAACTACATTTTTTCTCTTTATTTTTTTAAAAACAGAGTCTCACTCTATTGCCCAGGCTGGAGTGCAGTGGCACTATCTCAACTCACTGCAACCTCTCCGCCTTCCAGGTTCAAGCGATTCTCGTGCCAGCCCCCCAGCAGCTGGGATTATAGACACACGCCACCACTTCCGGCTAATTCACAACTACATTTTGAAGGGGTAGCCAGGGGACAGCATAGAAAATTAGACTTCCATACCAGTCCAAGGAAGATCATAAGACCAGAAGTCCATTGAGGAGGCAATTTCATGCAGGGAGAAAATTATCAACACCACATATATTTACATAATATAAAAACTGTGATTACTGTTACCTTTTTCTTAGGGGTATATGTGTGCATGTGTGACTGTCTGTCTAGATTCAATGCTAGTTTATAACATTGACCAAAGACCAAAGACCATAGATAAAGCCTTTATCTAAAGCATTATCTAATTTTAAGTTATATAGAAATTTAGAATCTGTTGTGATAAAGCTCCTGACAGATAATTTTCTTATGACATTAGATTGGAAACAAATTCAGATCTATGTTCAAGAAAGGAACTTAGATGTTGATTTGTAACATGCCCATGTTATGATTTGTAATTTTAAAAAGCATTATTTGTAATGTAGTCTTGTACTTATCTTCAAAAATGCCATGTTAAAAACTGTATTAAATCATAAGTCTGTAGGTCAGGTTCTCAGACTCTTTTTGCCAACCTTTCTTCCTTTGAGCAAAGTCTTATCTAACAAATTCTGATTCTTAAAGTTCCTGTCTTGAAATAATTAGTTTTTGTTTTTTGGTTTTTGTTTGGTTTGTTTGTTTTTGGTTTTTGGTAAAATTTGGTGCCCAAAAAATCCTTAAAAATGGGCAGCAGGAATTTGAACTACTTCAGCTCTGAAATTTAATTATGTGGATATAAGCCTCTATTCTTAGGAGAATCAGCAATCTTTCTCACATCTGGCATGAGAAATATAGTATTTTAAGCCATTGGTGCTACATCTGTCAAAGCCATTTGCTTTTCCTAATTGTGGTAAGGAATAAGTAGTAATAATTGCAAATTCCACTCCCACCTCCCAGTTTTTGTTGCTTCTCGTTTCTTTACTTTTTAACTCCAAAGAAAATAATGTTTCTAATTTTAAGGTGTAGGAATCTTAAGGTATTGTTTTGGCTTTTGAAGTAGAGTTAGTAGGTGATTTCTAATGATGAATGAAAATCAATTAAGCAGTTAGACCAATCAGGGAGATTAAGTAAACTTACTTTTACTTGGTTAAGGTGGAGTCTGCCTGTTTTTCACATGAAATTAAGTTATTTGGCGAAGTGTATTTTGAGATGTGTAAATATCATGTTTTTCCTCAAACTTTCATTCACTAGGTTTAGCATCCGTGAATGATTTTCTAACTACATCATTCCTTACACATTTACTGGTTGACAGCCCACTTTAAGGACTGAGGCCTTTATTCTCCAGAAGGCATGAGCTAATCTTTATTTTTTATAGGTAAGACTAGCCTATCAGGAGAATGGTGACTGCATTAAATAAGCTAAAGATTTTGGAAAACTAAGTACTGAAATAACTTCCTACCTCTAAATGTATTCTCCAAGTGAAAGATTAAAATATTCATTTGGTATGTGAAAGTTTTTAGTTCAAGAATTATAAATACTGAGCTGTGAAAATGTTCTATGGATATGAACACTTATAAAAGTACAACTGAATCACAAATTTCTGGCCGGTCGCGGTGGCTCAAGCCTGTAATCCCAGCACTTTGGGAGGCCAAGACGGGCGGATCACGAGGTCAGGAAATCGAGACCATCCTGGCTACCACGGTGAAACCCCGTCTCTACTAAAAATACAAAAAAAAAA